>NC_052171.1:16979008-17279008 GCF_902713615.1 Scyliorhinus canicula | reverse complement strand
ATTTCCTTCTCTAAAGGACATTAGTGAACCAGATGGGTTTCATGGTCACCATGAGACTTCTGGTTCCAGATTTTATTTTTATCCAATTCAAATTTCACCATCAGTCATGGTGGGATTCGAACCCAGACCCCAGAGTATTACATTACCCCGGGTCTCTGGATTGGATTACTAGTCCAACGACAAAACTACTACGCCACTGCCTTCTCGAACCACATGAGATATTAGGGCACATTGTCAAAACGTTGGCAGAGAGGGAAATTTCAAGTTAACCATGTCCATCTGTGGTGAAGTGATTATATTGGGGATCCCAAGAGGCCAGAAATGGAGCAACACTGCTACCATGGAGGGTTGCAGGGCTATAGAAGATTACACAGGTGGAGAGGGGCTAAGACCTGGGCAGATTTGAAAATGAGGATGAAACTTCAAAAAGTTAGATTTTTCAAAGTTAATTTTTACGAGATGTGGCTTGGCCAGAATTTGTTGCCCATTCCTAATTGCCCTTGAGAAGGTGATGGTGAGCTGCCTTCTTGAACCGCTGCAGTCCATGTGGTATAGGTACATCCACAGTGCTATTCGGGAGGGAGTTCCAGGACCCAGACCCAGCAACAGTGCAGGAACGGTGATATGTTTCCAAGTCAGGATGTGAGTGACTTGGAGGGGAATCTTCCAGATGGTGGGGTTCCCATATATCTGCTGCCCTTGTTCTTCTAGATGTTACTGGTTGTGGGTTTGGAAGGTGCTGTCCAAGGAATTTTGGCGAGTTATTGCAGTGCGCCTTGCAGATGGTACACACGGCTGCCACTGTGCGTCGGTGGTGGAGGGAGTGAATGTTTGTGGAAGGGGGAGCAGTCAAGTGGGCTGCTTTGTCCTGGATGGTGTTGAGCTTCTTGAGTGTTGTTGGAACTGCGCTCATCCAGGCAAGTGGAGAGTATTCCATCACACTCCTGACTTGTACCTTGTGGATACTGGGCAGGCTTTGGGGAGTCTGGAGGTGTATTACTCGAAGCAGGATTTCTAGCTTCTGACCTGCTCTTGTAGCCACAGTACTAATATGGCTAGACCAGGTCAGTATCTGGTCATTGATAATCTCCAGGATGTTGACAGCGATTCAGTAATGGTAATGCTATTGAATGTTAAGGGATGATGGTTTGGAACTCTCTTATTGGAGAAGGTCAATGCTTGACACTTGTGTGGCACGAATGTTACTTGCCACAGCCCAAAACTGGATGTGGTCCACGTCTTGCTACACTTGTACATGGACTGCTTCAGCGTCTGAGGAGTTGCAAATGGTGCTGAACATTGTGCCATCATCAGCGAACATCCCCACATCTGACCTTGTATTGGAAGGAAAGTTATTGATAAGGCAGCTGAAGATGGTTGGGCCGAGGATACTACACCGAGAAACTCCTGCAGAGATGCCCAGGGACTGAGATGACTGTCCCCCAACAAATATTATGTGGCTCAGATGTGTTCTTGAGAGAGGAATTAAATTGTTTTAAGGAAGGAAACACGATGATCCCTGCGGAATATATTATACGAATAAACAGTGGTGTACTATATTTTCCAACCAGTGCTATCCCTGCTCGCTCATGCAAGTTGCTCTGTGCTTTTCTCCTCAAACCAGGAAACATAATAGATAGATTGAGACCAGGGGTGGGATTCTCCATCCTGGGACAGCCGAATTGGATTCCCGATGGGACGGAGAATCAGGAGTCAGGGCAAAATCGGACTCGATGTCGGACTTTGACAGGCCCACGCTGCGCGCTGGTGGTGGGATGTAAATGAATACAAATGGGTCTTAATCACCCATTTACATCCTTTCAGCAGGCCCGTCGCCCTATGCTCTAGCTTTCCGTGATACTCTGGTCCACACGGATCACTTGTGGTCTATACCAGAGTGACCCTGGTGTGGTGGACCTCACGGTGGACCAAGGGGGTAACTTCTCCCCATCCGAGGGCCCCCCCCCAATATGCACTGCCTGCCCAGCCCCCTTTGCCAGACCACTGTAATAGGGTGATGCCCCATAGGGACCCATGTAATCGGGAGATCCCCCCCCCCCCCCATCCCCACAGGGATGTCCTGTGTAAAGGAATCCCCACCTTTATGGACTCCCACCAGAAAATAGATCCCTGTCTGGAATCTAGAGAGCAGTCCAGACAGGGGCAGTCAGAAGAATTACAGGTGTATCACTTACCTTGAAGCTGCATGTGTCCATTCCTCAAAGGAAAACTGCTGTGACCTGCGTGTGGTTCCCACAGATCCATTAGCTGCAAGCCATTCATAGCTTTCTAGTATTGATCTGTGATTGACCGCTTCTGTAGACCATCTGCATTTTTGATTCATTCAACCCCATTCAAGTTTCAGGAGCCGAAGTGTTGAAACCAATGTTTACAAACATTGACCACATCAAAGAGAGGTAAGTGCAGTGCAATCACACATGGAACTTCAAGGTAAGTGGTACACCTGTAATTCTGTAATTCTCACTGCCCCTGTTGAGGCTGTTCTCTAGCTTCCAGACAGGGGTCTATATTCATGGGTGGGGGTTACATGTTGGTGAGGGGAAGGTCCCTTCAGGTAGGGGATCCCTGTGGGGAGTCTGTGAGGGGAGGCCTTGCTAATACAGGGGTCTCTGTGAGGTGTCTCCCTATTAGGGCAGCACGGTAGCATGGTAGTTAGCATAAATGCTTCACAGCTCCAGGGTCCCAGGTTCGATTCCCGGCTGGGTCACTGTCTGTGCGGAGTCTGCACGTCCTCCCCCTGTGTGCGTGGGTTTTCTCCGGGTGCTCCGGTTTCCTCCCACAGTCCAAAGATGTGCGGGTTAGGTGGATTGGCCATGATAAATTGCCCTTAGTGTCCTAAAAATAAGGTTAATTGGGAGGGGGGGGGGGGTTGTTGGGTTACTGGTATAGGGTGGATACGTTGGCTTGAGTAGGGTGATCATTGCTTGGCACAACATCGAGGGCCGAAGGGCCTGTTCTGTGCTGTACTGTTCTATGTTCTATTACCGGGATCCCTGGTGACACACACGCTATTACAGATGTCCAGTGGGGTGGAGGCGGGTGGGGTTACTCCTGTACTTGGGGGTAGGGGGGGACACCCCTGCAATCTGGGGGTAGGGGTCCAGTTTTCCGGTGTGTGTGTGTGTGGGGGGGGGGGGGGGGGGGGGGTGCTGACCGCAGGACTTTGCTATCAGGCCGCCTGCTCAAAATGGCGGCCTGATATTGAGACTCCCTCGTATTTCACGCCATGCATTAAATTGCAATGCAAGGAATACAGAATTGCTCTCCAGTGGGAGCGTAAACCGGTTGCATTTCACCCCAGGCAGGAGAACATGGGGCTGGATTCTCCATCAGCGGGATTCTCTGCCAAGCCTGCAGCGCACTCACGCCCACAGTGGGAAACCCCATTGGCCGGCTGCCAAACGGTCCCCCAAACGGAGAATCCATCCCCTGGTTTCTAACCATCCCCAAAGATGTGCAGGTTGGGTGGATTGGCCATGACAAATTGTCCAAAATTCTATGATTAACCTAGGACAAAAGTTCGGCGCAACATCGTGGGCCGAAGGGCCTGTTCTGTGCTGTATTTCTCTATCTATCTATCTAATGCTCATGCGGAAAAAAAAACCAGACTTAGTCAGAGCTTGTACAGTATCCTTAATATAACAGTGTCAGTCACAAAGTACCCCTGGTGGTTAATTTATAAGCAAAGAGAGGTTTGTCAAAAAGTTGTGACAGGCTGTGGGAGGTAAAATATGAAAATATTGGAGAAGAATCAGAGGAGATGATCTCAAACCTCTGTGAGACAATGACATCAGCAAGCAGAGAGGGCAGATTTCCCTGTTTATTGTTTGGCGAAGAATCGTAATGGGATGCAATTTGCTTTTGTGTCTCCTGTTGAGTTGCTGATGGGAATAGAATATCACCTAGGAAGTGGTTCTCAGGTTTGAGTGGGTGATAAAATGAAGCAAGAAACAATTCAGGAAGTCAGTGAAAAAGCATGGAAAGATACTCTGTGCGGTGGGCAATAGCACACATTAAAGCAGGACTGCGGCTGTGGTGGACACTCATTCATTTGATTTCTGATGAGGAAATTTGGTGAGGGGTGAATGTGAGTGTTTCTGCTCGCTAGGGACGAAGGTGAATTGCATAGTAAAGATGCAAGACTGCACTATGAAATGAGTTCGAAAAAGGCCTCTGGGCTTTGCCGACACTGCAGTAAATGCTCTGACGGGGAGGTACTAAAAGTGATCCGGACCAAAATCAGGATAAAAGAATACAGTCAGTGCTCTTTGAGATAGCTCTGGCACTGCTCGACTGTCACGTCGAATTGCGCAGGAGAATTGGCTTTCAGTTTGTTGGAGGACAGGTCAATGCAGAGAAGTGGAGTTTGTCGAGAAGTCACTCTGCGTTTCGTGCAACTCATCAAGATGCTCAATGATTTGAAATTCAACTGTTGCCCTCGTGTTCTCCTCAAGTCTGTAGATCTGCCGGAACTGGATTGTTCCGAAGTTTCCAAAGATTAATAATTTTCCTAAATGCAGTGAGAACTTTCAACCATCAGCTGCTCAGATTTGGGACGGTGGTGGCAAAATGATAATGTTATTGAACTGGTAATCGGGAGACACAGGCTGATGCTCTGGGGAATCGGGTTCAATTTTTGTACATATTCTTTCATGGGGTGAGGTCGCTGACGAGGCCAACGTTTATTGCCCTTCCCTAATTACCCTTGGGAAGATGGTGGTGAGCCACCCTCTTGAACCTCTGCAGTCCGCTTAGTGTATGTACACCCACAGTGCTGTTAGGGAGGAAGGTCCGGGATTTTGATCCGACAGTAACGATGATATAGTTCCGAGTCAGGATGGTGTGGGGCATGGAGAGGAACTTGGTGGTGTTCCCATGCATCTGCGACCCATCCTCTTTCGAGGTTGTAGAAATTGTGTGTCTGGAAGATGCTCTCGAAGGATCCTTGGTGAGTTCCTGCAGTGCATCTTGTAGAAGGTACACACTACTGCTATTGTGCTTCAGTGGTGGAGGGAGTGAATGTTGAAGATGGTAGATGGAATACCAATCAAGCCAGCTGCCTTGTTCAGGAGGATGTTGAGCTTCTTGACTGTTTTAAAGGTACGCTCATCCAGGCAATAGGAGAGTATTCCATCACACTCTTGACTTAAGCTTGAAGATGGTGGACGGGCTTTGGGGAGTCAGGAGGTGAGTTACTTGCCACAGTATTCCTCGCCTCTGACCTGCTCTTACAGCCACAGTATTTATATAGCTAGTTCAGTTCAGTTTCTAGGTCAGTTGGTAACCCCCAGGGTGTTGATAGTGCGGGATTCACTGACAATCATTGAATGTTAAAGGGAGATGGCCCTATCCAGAGCCTTGAGGAGAGTTGTTCTCCCTTTTCCATCTTGGTGGCCGCCACTGATCCATTAAGGAGTGTGCTGAATGTAGGAATTTCAGATATATTGTCTCGTATGTATTTGGCGCAGTAAGGATTAAAAGCCTGGGTTAGTATGTGTATGACTGCTACTGTAGTGTTTTTAAAGTCAGGTCGATGTTTTGGAGCCAGAGGTGCAATTAAAGCATTGTAAAAGTTTGGGCTAATGGACTTTTATTTATATGAAGAAAGTTCCCTGCAGAGTAGATAAATAGATACATTGTGTTCAGTTTAACGAGATGATGCAGCTAATGGGAGGAGCCAAGGGGTATAAGCAGTCAGGTGTCAAGGGTTTTGAGTGAGTTTCAGTTTTGGGCTGGAAGGCGAGCTGAGAAAGTTTTCTGAAGAAATACGGCCAAAGATTCTGCATTATTCTGACAGGGTGTCAGGTCTCCTTCTTTAAGCAGTCTCAAACGATCTCTCCTCAAAGCGGAGTGTCCAAGACATCTCTGTGCAGCAACTATTGCTGAGTGCCAACTGCATTTAAAAGTGGATTGGGACTTGAGATGTTTTTGTTGATTGAGCGGAAATAAAGATAGCTGTTCAGGGTTATTGTGTCACTGTATTGATTTGCATTGTTTATGGGGTAATTGTCAGCTGTTTTCTTGTGTGATGTAAAGATGTTTTTAATACTGTGTTAGTAATGGTGTTTGTTTAATATACCATATCCCTATTTTGTGAGACATCAGCGATGTATGCTTTGCCTTATCTTATCCGGGGTCTGATCTGGGATCGTAATAGAAGACACTTTTCTTTGATCAGCAATGTGAAGGAAGCTGAACAGAGCGGGCGTTACAAAGGGGACTTTGAGGGGCATTTGATAAGGTGCCTCACAGGACACCTGTAACTTCCGATTTGGAACGACAGTTTTCAGAAAGAAGGGATTGGCGTTTGTGATGGAATCTTAATTAGGTGTGTGTTACCTGTCAAATTTCCAATGGTCCAGGCTTCAGCTGCGGACACCGCTTATTAATAATATCGGGTAACAGTTTAGTGCTGCAGGTTACGTGAGGCAGCAGCAAGTTCAAAGTAAAATGGAAACATTTATAAAATCAGAATAGCTCAGTAACTGCTGGTACATCCAGAAAGATTGAGCAAGCTGGGGGCTTGTCTCAAGGTCACAAGGTGGTCGCCTGATGGAAATCTTTACAATTATGAACACATTAAATCAAAATAAAATACTGCAGATGTTGGAGATATGAAATAAAATCAGGAAATGCTGGCAATCCCGGCAGGTCTGGCAGCACGGTGGAGAGAGAAACAGAGTTACCGGTTTAACATCCACTGTGACTCTTCTTTAGGTTCCGCTGTAGTGCACGTGCGACGCCTGTTGCTCAGTCTGCTCACGGGACATGCTGGGGGTTGTCGTTCCCAGCCTCCAGACGACAAGCTATGTCTGGATCTCCAAACAGCAGTCACTGTTGTGGCCCCGGAAACCCAGCAGCCCGCCTGACTGGCCACAGCACATCCAGGTCCCAGTTAGCTGGTTCTGCGTCTGTCCTCCTCCTCCTCCTCCAGGTGCAGGCCCTCTCATTGGGCAGCAGTTCTTGGGAGCAGGCGGCCATCCTCTTTAATGACCCAGGGTCCGAGGTTCAATTCCCGGCTTGGGTCACCGTCTGTGCGGAGTCTGCACGTTCTCCCCATGTCTGCGTGGATTTCCTCCGGGTGCTCCGGTTTCCTCCCACGTGCAAAGATGTGCAGGTTAGGTGCATTGGCCATGATAAATTGCCCCTCAGTGTCCAAAAAAGTTTAGGTGGGGTTACTGGGTTACGGCGACAGGATTGAGGTGTGGGCTGAGGTGGGGTGATCTTTCTATCCAAGGGCCGGCGCAGACTTGATGGGCTGAATGGTCTCCTTCTGCATTGTAAATTTAATGATTCAATGACCATTGGCCACTGAAGCAAGTTTGGCTGGCAGCAGGATCCTGCCACCACCATTACATTCAGCTCTATCTGTCTTTAAACCAATCATCAATCTTCCACACACTCGTTTAAGCCTTTGCAATCTACCACTTTGGTTTGCTTACCTAATATAAGTTTTGACTTTCCCATATTTATCAAAGCTATTCATGGATTCGGATTGTAAACTCTGGCGATGACGTGATCACTTACTGTGCACAGATTTAAGATTGGATTGTGAGCTCTCCCGTTCAGTCTCCTGGCTCTGTCCAACCATGAAGTCATCTATACTGGCTGACCAGCTGTCTCTCTTCTTGACTCTTTGATGAACAACGCAATTTCACTCAAGCCCTTTCACTCATTCTTTCTCGACTGTTTTTGGTTTCTTCGGGTCAAGGAGGCTGAAATGATAATTGATAAATTACCTGGAGAGTTTTGGAAAGGAATTGTGCTGTTTGTCAAAACAAAAACGAGACAACAGACCAAACACAGCGGGCATCAGACAAACGGTGGAAATGGCTTCTTTTTTAAAAGTAAATTCAGAGTACCCAATTCTTTCTTTCCAATTTAGCGTGGACAATCCAGTTACCCTGCACATCCTTTTAGGTTGTGGGGGTGAGGCCCACGCAGACACAGGGAGAATGTGCAAACTCCACACGGACAATGATCCGGGGCCGAGGTTGAACCCAGGTCTTCGGCATCATGAGCCAGCAGTGCTAACCACTGCACCACCATGCTGCCTTGAAAAGAGCTTCTTATGGAATGGCTTCTAGAACATAGAACATAGAACAGTACAGCACAGAACAGGCCCTTCGGCCCTCGATGTTGTGCCGAACAATGATCACCCTACTTAAACCCACGTAACCCGTATACCCATAACCTAACAATCCCCCCATTAACCTTACACTACGGGCAATTTAGCATGGCCAATCCACCTAACCCGCACATCTTTGGACTGTGGGAGGAAACCGGAGCACCCGGAGGAAACCCACGCACACACGGGGAGGACGTGCAGACTCCGCACAGACAGTGACCCAGCCGGGAATCGAACCTGGGACCCTGGAGCTGTGAAGCATTGATGCTAACCACCATGCTACCGTGAGGCCCCCACGGTAGAGTTTACAATCCGAATCCATGAATAGCTTTGATAAATATGGGAAAGTCAAAACTTATATTAGGTAAGCAAACCAAAGTAGTAGATTGCAAAGGCTTAAACGAGTGTGTGGAAGATTGATGATTGGTTTAAAGACAGATAGAGCTGAATGTAATGGTGGCTTCTAATTTGCAACAGTGCAGAAGTGAGGTTTTAACGGGCGGGATCTACTGGTTGCGCTGTGCCTGAAAAGCAGCGTGGCGCAGTGCGACTGGTAGATCCCACTTCCGTCGCGATATGAAGTCCACGCATTGTGGCGGAATCACTTGCTGGCAAATCTGCAAATTGGGATCTACCTCCCTTGCCTTGGAGAACCCGGGTGAGCACCGTTCAGTGCTGGTCTCCACAAGCAGGGAGCAGACGGAATAGCACACCCGGGGTCTCCCAGGGATTGGAAGCCCCCACAGGTGCAAGCCCTCTGGACATGATGCTATCCTGGCACTGCTGGTTCCACCTGGGCACTCTGGCATTGCCAGCCTGGTACCCTGGCATTGTCAGCTTTAACCAGTCCGTGCTCTTTCCATGACCCCCCCCCCCCCCCCCCCAACTGAACCAGGAAACCTTTTCCATCAATTGACCACTCATCGCTGAAATGGTCTATTCTTCTTCTCAGACAGTCCCTTGGACTCAAAGGTGTCTTGCTTCCACGCGGGTAATGAATTTTGAAGTGACTGAGGAGTCCAGTGCGTTACCTCTGCCACAGGTATGGGGCTGACGATCGTTGGAGGAGCGGGTGTGTCGCGTGTCAGGTTCCCGTGTGTTCCTTTCGCTTTCAACGTGTATCTTCAGCTCCCTCTCGGTGATGAGATTCGAGGTGTTCAGCTCCTACTGGAAGCTTTTCCTCCACCACGGACAGACTTGGGCTCAGGATTCCCAGGTGTCGGTGGGGAAAATGCTGTTTTTCATGGAGGCTTTGAGGGTGCCCTCGAAGTATTTCCTTTGCCCATCGGGAGCCCGCTGGCTGTGTCGAAGCTCCAAGTAGAGCTATTGTTTCAGAAGTCTTGTGTCAGGCATGCGTACGATATGGCCTGCCTAGTGGAGCTGATCGAGCGTGGTACATGCTTCGATGTTGGCCTGAGCTTGATCACTGACGTGGTGCCCTATCCTGACAATAGGTTTGCAGGATCTTGCAGTAGGGAAGATTGAGAAGAACGTCAGTGTGATGACACAGCCTTGCTTGTCCACAGCCTGCACATGAATTGGGTCTGTGATGGATCCCGTTGTTAGGATCATGGCTTACATGTCATTGTGGAGTAGGTGGACAATGGTGACAAACATTTGGAGACGGCTGAAATGGAGGAGGTCGCCCTACAATCCCTTGCGGTGACCCTTGGGCGGAATTCGCAGTGTGACACTAAAATAAAAAACAATTTGATTAATTTAACTCACCAGTTGTGAAACTCTGAATATGGTTATCATTAAAATTAAATAATTCCCTCCTTGAAATTGTGTTTCACCTCATTGTCCATCACAAATGCCAGACTGGGTTTAAAATCTGCTCTCAATTCAGGTAGAAGGCGAAGGAGGACTCTTGTGTGACCGACAACAGAGACATTGCTCTGCAGTGTCTGCATTTCCTTGCATGAAGGGCTGTTGTATAGTTTAATTGCAGTGACTGTTCTCTGCAGCATATGGCGAGGCTTATTGCATTAAAGACTATGTCAAATCTGTTTGGAAGAAGCACATGGATGAAACTGTCCCTGCTCTATCCACAGTTCTGAATTTAAATCCTGTTGGTGCAGGCCGTATCCTCTGGTTTTCCTGTTTAGGAATAGTGGTGTACATTGATTAGTCCAAATGGAGTCCTACAAGCAGCAATCAAATTGTTACTCCCTGTATCGCATATTGAGGAAAGGATGAATCTGAAGCCAGTTTTGTCCCTGAGCCAGATTTATTTCCAAGACTGCAGAGCAATGGCACAGACTCCACTTGCTTCCCCAGTGTGAGCTGGTTTATGTTCTCTTGCAATGATAACCTAGGGCGCGATTTTACAGCCACGCTACGCCCGAAAAGTAGCTCGCCATTGCGCAGCGTGGCCACGGGAAGCTGGGAGACCCCGCTCCCAGGAGCTACCCGCCTCGCGAGACAGCTAGTCTCATTTTAATGTGCACATTCCCAAGGGACCCGAGGCATTGGGATCTGTCCCTTCGGGCGTACGCTGTTCAGTATTATTCTCCACAAATGGCGGGGTCTCCCAGGGGATCGGAGGCCTCAGGTGGATGCCCTTTGGGCAGCGTGGTGCCATCTGGGCACCCTGGCGCTGCCAGCCTGGTACACTGCCACCTGGGTGCTGGCCTGGCACTGTCAGGGTGTCCCGGTGGCAGGGGCATTGCCAGGATACCAGGTTGGCACTGCCCAAGGTGCAAAGCTGGCATTTTTTGTGAGGTGGTGATTGGGCCGCTGTCGCGTTGAAGGGGTGCGTTGGGGCTTTGGGAAGCTCAGGGATAGCTCCGGGGGCTCCAGACATTGGGACTTCATTGAAAAATGGCGTTCCGATCTCTTGCTATACTGAGGAGTTCCGGCGATCGGAGCCCCTCAGTGCACAAATGGGGGCTATGTGCGACCTTGGCCGTGTGTTCCCCGCTGAGGCCCCCTACCTAACGCGAGTGCTGTTTTATAGCGTGTGTTTCTCGGTGCTCCGAGCCCCGGGAAACACGCGATTAAACACAATGGGACTTTGTTCCCATTTAGTTAAATTACACCCTCAATCTTCCCCAATTTTTTTTTCAATTGGGGGCAGCTTCTCATAATTACCTCTGGACCTCTTAATTCCAGTGAAAGTGTGCCCCCAGATTACAGAGTGGCATTTTCTCAGAGGTTTCCAAGCAAATGTTGATAGAGCAAAAACCGATTCTAAACTCCGCCAACACCATCATCATCGTCACTCTGCCTTTTTCACTGGCTGAGGGAGTTAAAATTTCCTCTTCAGTGCCAAGGTGTGAGACTCTGACCATGCGTCTGAGGACAGAGCTCCCAGATGTGCTCCGAGAGGTGCAGTTTAATCTGTGTGCCTTTTCCAAACAGATCGGGCATTAATGGAAGATCACTTCCTTTCATTAAACCATACAGCTGCGGTTCGTGCAAGGAAATTCATGCACTGGTCTGTTCCTTGCAACCAGCACCTTAATAGTGTTGAGTAGGATTTACCAGAGCTTTCGAAGATGCAATGATGATGAGAAATTTGTGTTTCATAAAGATAATGCAGTGGAGAGCGAGCTCCCCGCAAGTGACCTCCCAATTAATAAGCTGATTTGACAGCAGCAGCTTCTTTTTCCAGGCTGGACAATTGCACTTTTGGTTGTAGCTGTTTAATCAATGACCTTTTTTACATTTTACATTTTCTTCAGTTCCACTGTGTTCTGGTATGCAATTATATGTGACCCGTTCACAATAAAAGGGCAAGGCAGCTCGTTGTCACTTTCCCACTGCAAAAACTGTGTTCAAATGCCACCACGTTTGCTGCTGTGCAGCTGAACCTGGTACGAGTGGGATGAGAGGAATGCGCAGTTTATCCATCCCGATTACTCCACATGTCACAGCATGAGTTGAAACGTTTAATTCGCTCTCCAAAATGGCCAATTATTTACCTTCTCTGCTGTTAGACCCAGAACAAAAGAGACTTCAACCAGGATTCTTTCAGTAAACAAAGAATGATTGTGTAATAATCTGCGCAGGTCATACATAGAACGATACAGCGCAGTACAGGCCCTTCGGCCCTCGATGTTGCACCGACATGGAAAAAAACTAAAGGCCATCTAACCTACACTATGCCCTTATCATCCATATGCTTATCCAATAAACTTTTAAATGCCCTCAATGTTGGCGAGTTCACTACTGTTGCAGGGAGGGCATTCCACTCTTTGCGTAAAAAACCCACCTCTGACCTCTGTCCTATATCTATTACCCCTCAATTTAAGGCTATGTCCCCTCGTGCTAGCCACCTCCATCCGCGGGAGAAGGATCTCACTGTCCACCCTATCTAACCCTCTGATCATTTTGTATGCCTCTATTAAGTCACCTCTTAACCTTCTTCTCTCTAACGAAAACAACCTCAAGTCCATCAGCCTTTCCTCATAAGATTTTCCCTCCACACCAGGCAACATCCTGGTAAATCTCCTCTGCACCCGTTCCAAAGCTTCCACGTCCTTTCTATAATGAGGCGACCAGAACTGTACGCAATACTCCAAATGCGGCCGTACTAGAGTTTTGTACAACTGCAACATGACCTCATGGCTCCGGAACTCAATCCCTCTACCAATAAAGGCCAACACACCATAGGCCTTCTTCACAACCCTATCAACCTGGGTGGCAACTTTCAGGGTCTATGTACATGGACACCGAGATCCCTCTGCTCATCCACACTACCAAGAATTTTACCATTAGCCAAATATTCCGCATTCCTGTTATTCTTTCCAAAGTGAATCACCTCACACTTCTCCACATTAAACTCCATTTGCCACCTCTCAGCCCAGCTCTGCAGCTTATCTATGTCCCTCTGTAACCTGCAACATCTTTCCGCACTGTCTACAACTCCACCGACTTTAGTGTCGTCTGCAAATTTACTCACCCATCCTTCTGTGCCCTCCTCTAGGTCATTTATAAAAATGACAAACAGCAACGGCCCCAGAACAGATCCTTGTGGTACGCCACTCGTAACTGAACTCCATTCTGAACATTTCCCATCAACCACCACTCTCTGTCTTCTTTCAACTAGCCAATTTCTGATCCACCTCTCTAAATCACGCTTCCTTCCATGCTCTAAATTCCTCGCTTCCCTGTAACTATCAAGCGCCCCAACTGAAACTTCACGCCTCATCTTCACATAGGCCTCATTTTTCCTCTTAACAAGAGATTCCACTTCTTTGGTAAACCACGGTTCCCTCGCTCTATCCTTTCCTCCCTGTCTGACTGGTACGTACTGATCAAGAACACGCAATAGCTGTTCCTTGAACAAGCTCCACATATCCAGTGTGCCCAACCCTTGCAGCCTACTTCTCTAACCTACACATCCTAAGTCATGTCTAATGGCATCATAATTGCCCTTCCCCCAGCTATAACTCTTGCCCTGCGGGGTATACTTATCCCTTTCCATCACTAATGTAAAGGTCACCGAATTGTGGTCACTGTCTCCAAAGTGTTCACCTACCTCCAGATCTAACACCTGGCCTGGTTCATTACCCAAAACCAAATCCAATGTGGCCTCACCTCTTGTTGGCCTGTCAACATATTGTGTCAGAAAACCCTCCTGCACACATTGTACAAAGAACGACCCATCCAATGTACTCGAACTATGGGCGCAATTCTCCGCACTCACGACGGTGCGGAGAATAGCGGGGGTCATAAATTTTTACGGCCACGCTAGTCCGGCGCCCTCCCGCTATTCTCCCTCCCCCCCACGCCCAACTCCCGACACGAATCGCTGCCGCCGTTTTTTTACGGCCAACAGCGATTCTCAGCTGGCCGATGGGCCGAATTCCAAGCCCTTTACGGCGGTTTTTACGAACGGCAAACACACCTGGTCTGGCCGTTCGTAAAAACGGCCGTAAAGTCCCGATCTTGGCAACCATGGCACCGATTGGCACGGCAGTACCACGGCCGTGCCAAGGGTGCCATGGGCCCGTGATCGATGGGCTTCCGCCGCCCCGCTGTACCACTTCGCGGGGCGGCTGAGGGGCATCCCGGCCTGCGCATGTGCGGGTTTCGCGCAAATGCGCGATGACGTCGTCTGCGCATGCGCGGGTTGGAGTCTTCCAGTCCGCCCATGCGCGGCTGACTTCCTGTGACGCGTCAGCCGGCGCATTCTGGCAAGCGGGCTTAACGAAATTCGTTAAGCCCGCGATGCCGGAGTTCACGGCCGCGGCATGCTAGCCCCGACCGGGGACCAGAATCGGTTTCCGGTCGGGGAGGGGGAGGCTGGCGTCAAACCCGCCCGGTTTTGACGCCAGCCTTACGATTTCTCCCTGTCTGGGAGAATCGCGCCCTATATCTTTTCCAGTCAATATTAGGAAAGTTAAAGTCTCCCATAACAACTACCCTGTTACTTTCGCTCTTTTCCAGAATCATCTTCGCCATCCTTTCCTCTACGTCCCTAGAACTATTAGGTGGCCTATAGAAAACTCCCAACAGGGTGACCTCTCCTTTCCTGTTTCTAACCTCAGCCCATACTACCTCGGAAGAAGAGTCCCCATCTTGCATCCTTTCTGCCACCGTAATACTGTCCTTGATTAGCAGCGCCACACCTCCCCCTCTTTTGCCCACTTCTCTGACCTGACTAAAGCACCTAAACCCCGGAACCTGCAACAACCATTCCTGTCCCTGCTCTATCCATGTCTCTGAAATGGCCACAACATCAAAGTCCCAGGTACCAACCCATGCTGCCAGTTCCCCTACCTTATTTCGTATACTCCTGGCATTGAAGTAGACACACTTCAAGCCACCGACCTGAACACTGGCACCCTCCTGCGAAGTCAAATCTGTGCTCCTGACCTCTCTACTCTCAATCTCCCGTACCCCAAAACTACAATCCAGGTTCCCATGCCCCTGCTGAGGTGGGATTCTCTGTCCAGCGAAATCGGGAAAGGCATTTGGGCGGGGAATCACACGTGAGGCGAAAATAATAATAATCTTTTATTGTCACAAGTATGAAGTTACTGTGAAAAGTCCCTAGTCGCCACATTCCGGCGCCTATTCGGGAAAGCTGGTACGGGAATTGAACCTGCGCTGCTGGCCTTGTTCTGCATCACAAACCAGCTGTCTAGCGCACTGAGCTAAACCGGCCCTTGATCGAGGCTGGCGCCGCGCACCCAACAGATGCCATGCTGCGGTGCCTCGACAGTGGCATCAATGCATTCTGCTCCGCACGTACAGTAAACGTCATTAACGGGCCTGACCTGGTATTCTCCAGGGCTCCCGCGATGCTCCACCTCCCCCAAAAGGAATAACCGACGGCGAATGAGTAGTGGGGGCGGCGATGAAGTAGGCCGTGGGGTCTGGGTGGACGGCCAGGGGACTCCATTGCCGCAAGGCAGCCATGCGGTCGTGCATCCCGCTGACTGCCCACTGAACTGAGCGCCACGGGTGGAATGCGCTCCCCACAGGCCATCCCCCTAGGTACCCTCTGGCCTCAGCCGACCCATCAACCGGATTCTCTGGCCCCAGCCGACCCTGCCGGGATGGTATGGGCAGGTCCTACGATTGGGGTGAGCGAGGGCAGTGTGCATTTGCAGGTGTGGGGCCTGGCTGTGATGCACAAGTTGTGACAGAGAGCTGGTCAGGTTTCCTGGCCTGGGCAGGATGGATGGGAAATGTGGGCATACACTCACGCTCCTGAGGGGTGGGCCAGCTGATTGAGTCACTGGTGAGGCTTCTCCTCTGATAGGGGCAGCGTGCCAGGGAGGGTGCCAAAGGCCATGGTGCATGTGTCCTTCGTTTGGGGTGAGCTTTGCTATTCCCCTGCTTCCTCTGCTGTACACCTGTTCTCCTGAGGGGTGCCAGCACCTGGTGCGCTAGCGACTGAGCATGGCCGTGCCAGTCCCATTGATGATACAGCTGGGATCTGAGGGTTTCCAGAGCAGCAGGTTGGTTAGCCTCTCACATGCCCAGAGGCTGTCTGAACATCTATTGGTTACAGTGAGCAGTCAGCGGTGTGAACAGGCAGGGGCCTGTAAATTGCACCAACGGGGTGAGTTTATATAACATGTTGCTCCAATGGCGGTGCGAGCCAGGCCACCCGATCCTGAGGGGGACACCCCGAGTGCACAGACATGGCACCGAGTGCTCCTCACCAACCCCTGCGGCTCAGGCAGCCAACAACAGTTCAGAGAATGTTCTCACATTCTCGTTTCCCCCTCTTCAGCCATGGATTGTAAATACTGGCGGTGGTGGAGCATCGCAGAGCGGTGGAGCATGTGTTGTCCAACCTGCTGATGACAGGGGCAGCACGGTAGCACAAGTGGATAGCACTGTGGCTTCACAGCGCCAGGGTCCCAGGTTCAATTCCCCGCTGGGTCACTCTGTGTGGAGTCTGCACATTCTCCCCGTGTCTGTGTGGGTTTCCTCCAGGTGCTCGGGTTTACTCCCACAGTCCAAAGACGTGCAGGTTAGGTGGATTGGCCATGATAAATTGCCCTTCATGTCCTAAAAAGGTTTAGGAGGGGTTATTGGGTTATGGGGATAGGGTGGGTGAGGGCTTAATGTGGGTCGGTGCAGACTCGATGGGCTGAATGGCCTCCTGCACTGTATGTTCGATGTAAAAAAATGAAAGACATTCAAATCCATGAAAATGACAGCATTGCATGGGTGTGGCAGCAACGGGACGTAAATCTCACTGCCACCGCCAGCGGGGGACCGGAGCATCGCGTCAGTCAGCAGCAGGCACAAATTTCCATTTTTGCTTCACCAAATATTCTCGGCCAGATCACAATTCTCGCTGGGCCACCAGGCAGTGGAGAATCCAGCCCAGTGCCTTTCTTCAAAATCATCTTTTCATCTTTTTCTGCTTGCCTGCTCCACATTGGTGTTTAACTAAGTCGCTCAGCAAAAGAACTATCAAGCTTGGCAGTGAAAATAAATAAGGAGCGACAAATAATCAGATTATTTTTATTGCACTTAATTTTGACACAGTAACTGTCCGGGAATCCTACTGTTAGGATTTTATTGAAGTGACATTCATTCCCTGAATTAAACATTTCAGTTTGTTGCTGATATCCGTGACCAGACATTTAACGTGTTGGTGTGGATTATGTTTGTCTCCCTGCGATTTCAACTCAGACATTTCCCTGCTTACCTGAAATGAGCCAACATTAAAATGGTGGGAAAAGTATTGTCAGGTCATACATGAGGGGCGCGATTCTCCGCTCCCCACACCGGGTGGGAGAATTGCGGGAGCGCCGGGCGAATCCCGACACGCTGCCCTGGCACCTCCCCCGCGATTCTCCCACCCCCCCCCAAAATGGCGTGTCGCGGAATCGCCGCTCGCCGTTTTTCACACCGACCGGCGTTTCTCCGGCCCGGATGGGCCGAGCGGCCTGATGAACCCGACCGGCGTGAACATCGCGCAACAGGTATGTGTGAGGCCTGTGGGGGGCGGAGGGAGGATCAGGCACCACGGGCGTGTTCAGGAGGTGACTGGACCGCGATCAGTGCCCATCGATCGTCGGGCTGGCGTCTCTAAGAGACACACTCTTTCCCCTCCACCGCCCCGCAAGATCAAGCCGCCATGTCTTGCGGGGCAACGGAGGGGAAGACGACAACCGCGCATGCGCGGCTGATGTCACTTAGGCGCCGCCGTCACGTCATTCTCAGCGCGCCGCTTTGACGCAAGCGTCAAATCCCGGCGGCCGAGTTTCTCGCAACGGTGCTCCTAGACCCCCGGGGGGGGGGGGGGGGGGGGGAGAATAGGGGGCGAGGAGTGGCCTCCGATGCCGGAGTGAAACACTCCAGGTTTCACTCCGGCGTCGGCACTCAGTCTCCCTTTGGGAGTATCACGCCCGAGAGGCGCATAAATCACAGAAACCCGGGAGCCATTTTGGAACGCTTTATGATTTTTTAAAAACTTGGCATGACAAACAAAACTGTCAAGTTATCTTTGTGTCCAGTTTTCTTTTTATTGGTTCATGGGATGTGGGCATCGCTGGCTGGGCCATTATTTGTTGCCCTTCCCAAATTGCCCTTGATCTGAGTGGCTGGTGAAGCTGTTTCAGAGGATAGTTCAGAGTCAGCCACACACTGTGGGTCTTGAGTCACATTTAGACCAGGCAAAGCTGATGCGACCATCAATTCACTCAAGACACGAGAAGAAGTAAACTGTGGCTTTAATCGACTTCCAACTGAGCCTGCCTGCGACCAGAAGAACTGAGGGCAGGCTCACAAGACCGCAGCACTTTATACTTCCAGTAGTGGGAGGAGCCAAGGGTGGAGCCCTGTACATGCTCCTCATCTCCCTCTGTGGGCAGAGCCGCTCAACGGCTCACAGATGGAGCCCACAGGGACACAGTGATGCACAGTGTGAATTATACATATTATACATTCACCACAAAGGCCAAGACAGCAGATTTCCTTACCTCACATTAGTGAACTAGGTGGGTTTTTCCAACAATCGACGATCGCTCCCCTGTTCACCAATACTGGCTTCATTATTCCAGAGTTTTGTTAATTGCAGTCGCATTCCACCGCCTGTTCTGATAGGATTTGAACCACTGTCCCCATTGCATTAACTTGGGCTTCTGGATTAGGAGCTGAGTGACGCCACCATCTCCCCTTTACGTTCAAATTGTCCTGAGGGATCCAGCAAGCTGAACATTTGCCCCTTGGGCATTCGCAGTCCTCTCGCATCTTGGTACTTGAACGATAAATAAAAATGTCGGCAGCATGTATGAACTTGGAGGGTGGGATTCCCTCAGCCCGGGCCAGAGAATCCCCGTGACCAGCGCGAATCACGCCACTCCGCCCCGACGCCACCACGCGATTCTCCGCAGAGCCACGCCAACCATGCCAGCTCCAATGGCTGCGGAGAATCGGTGCCATTGGCGCTGGCGTGGTTAGCGCGGCTCTCGGCCCGGGATGGGCCCTGCGGCCGTCGTAAAAAAGCCGAGTCCCACCGGCGCCATCCACACCTGCTCTCAGCCGGCGGGAACTCGGCGTGGAAGGGTCAGGGGGCGGCCTGTGGGGGCGGAGGGGGGTGTCCGACCCCACGGGGGGCCTCCAATGTGGCCTGGCCCACCATTGGGGCCCATCAATTGGCGGGCCGGCCTCTCTGGCCGGGGGCCTCCTTTCCTACGCGCCGGCCACTGTAGCCCTGCGCCATGTTGCGTCAGGGCCGACGCGTTGAAGGGAGCCACTCCACATGTGCGCGTTAGCGCCGGTGCCACTGCACATGTGCGCATTGGCGCTGATGCCACTGCGCATGTTCGGATCCCGCGGTGCCCAGTACCCGCTAGGATCAGCAGCTGGAACCGCTCCAGTGCCGTGCTGGCCCGCTGCAGGGGCCAGAATTGCTGATCCTGCGGCCGTGTTGACACCGTCGAGAAACGCGACGGCGTCAACACTTAGCCTCAGGATCACAGAATCCCGTCCGGAGTGTCTGAATGTGGAACTAAAGTGGACCATTCAACCCCTCAAGCCCGTTCCGCTATTCAATCAGATCATGGCTGATCGGTATCTTAATCCCATTTTGATCCTGTAACTCCGAATGTGTTCAACTAACAAAAAAAACTATCATGGAATCACAGAACTATACCGCACAGAAGGGGGCCATTCCTTCTCTGGCTGTTTGGCAGAGCAATCATCCCCCTTTCGTCTTGTCTCACAGCTCAATATGTTTTCCTGTTTACTTATTTAATTCCCTTTTGAAAATTACTATTTTTAAAAAATTCATTCATGAAATGTTGGCACGGCTGACTAGGCATTTATTGCCCTTGAGAGGGTCAGCTGCCTTTTTGAACCTCTGCAGATACGTGATGTAGGTACACACACAGTGCTGTTAGGGAGGGGGTTGCAGGATAATAATCTTGAATTATTGAATCTGTTTGCACCACCCTTTCCGGTAGCACATTCTAGGACATAGCTACTCGCTGTGTAAAGATGTGTGCCCTCATGTTGCCCCTGATTCTCTCGTCAGTCATCTTAAATCTGACTTCCAAACCATTTACCCACCGGAAACAGTTTTGCATGACTTCCTCCTTTCACAATCATTCATGATTTTGAACAGAAAGAGAAAATGCTGGAAAATCTCAGCAAGTCTGGCAGCATCTGTAGGGAGAGAAAAGAGCTAACGTTTCGAGTCCGATGACTCTTTGTCCGAGCTGATTTTGAACAACTCTTATCAAATGCCCTGTTAACCCGCTCTGTTCTCTGGAGAGCAACTCCAGCCTCCAGTGTCTCCAGATAACTGACTTCTGACACCATAAGAACTCCTCTGCACCCTCTCTCGGACTCAACATCCTTCCTATAGTGAGGGGCCATGAGTTAAACACAATAATGTAGCTGAGACCTAACCGGTGTTTGGACTGTACCCTGTTCCTCCACTCATAAATCCAAGGGCTGGACAATAATTTCATAGTCACCATTCGACTTTTAATTCCAGGTTTTTGTTGAATTCAGATTTCACTATCTGCTGTGATGGAATTTGAACACAGAACCCCAGACTGTTACCCCGGGTTTCTGGATTACCCGTTCAGTGACAAGACCACTCTGCATCCGCCGCTACCATTCCTCCTTTCTACTCCCTGGACCAGGGATGCTGAGGTTATCTGCAGTGTCCCTCATTGACCCTTGGGCTCGGCCAATTCGACAGAAACTGGGGTTGAGGTTGGGACATTGCTGATGTGTGCGGCTCAATAATAATCCCCCCTTCAAGCTGCAGTGTGACTGACTGAGAAAGAGGAAAATGAGGCCAGCATTGGGTGATTGTTATTTCCGACAATCTCTTTTGACTAAAATTGAAAGATCTTGGATCGAATTCGCTATTGTACTCACACGATTTCCAATTCGAGAATTTTTGTTTCATTTATTTAATTTTCATGATTGCTAGGCAACATCATGTCTGAGCATGAATTTAAATGTCCTTAACATCTCACAAAGAACCCTTAATAGAGAAGAGGCTAGAAATGACATGCTTTGAAAAATGAGAGTTTCTTCAGCCTGAACACTTAACTGTCTGCGATTTCTTTTCAAAAAAACTAATTTTAGCAATGCAGTGATTCACAGGTTATCAGCTAGATTATTAGAATTTCAGATCTCCACAGCAAAGCCGCAGCTACTAACTGGTCTAACTATTCTGGTAAACATCCCCGTTGTTGCAATAAGCACAGAACCACTGTGCCCAAAGTTTGACTCATTTGTGACGTGAATCTCCCGAAGCTTCGGAACTTGACCACATAAAAGTAATTAATGGTCGGGATGTGGCCATCTGTGGCAAGAGGGTTATTTTCATGCCCAACCCAACTTAACCCTGGCTCGCAGTGTGGTGGGACGGAGTGACCGCGACAGGGGGGCTGTTAGGAGTCAGTCAGGTTGGTGTGGAATAGAACATAGAACATAGAACAGTACAGCACAGAACAGGCCCTTCGGCCCTCGATGTTGTGCCGAGCAATGATCACCCTACTTAAACCCACATAACCCGTATACCCGTAACCCAACAATCCCCCCATTAACCTTCCTTTTATTAGGACACTACGGGCAATTTAGCATGGCCAATCCACCTAACCCGCACATCTTTGGACTGTGGGAGGAAACCGGAGCACCCGGAGGAAACCCACGCACACACGGGGAGGACGTGCAGACTCCACACAGACAGTGACCCAGCCGGGAATCGAACCTGGGACCCTGGAGCTGTGAAGCATTGATGCTAACCACCATGCTACCGTGAGGCCCCAAATGGGTAGGAAATGTAGAATCCAGGCCAGGCCATTTAGAAGTCAGTGTCAGTCGCTGATCAGCCAGCAGCTCTGTTTCCCAGCTCCAGGAAGAAAGCAACTTGCGAGTGTCACACCTGAAGTGTGTTGGATGAGTGCCAGAGACAGGATGTTGGATGTTTCACCCCCCCCCCCCCCCCCCCCCGCCCCCACCACAATACAGTGAAATAGAATCAAGAATCAGAGAAGAACAAGAACAAGAGTTTCGCATCAGTGCATTTGGGTGAACTACTCCAGGAAAATAAAGCGAAACAGCCTAATTTCTTTCTGAACTTTCCAGTCACACAGGATGGTGATTTCAGTCACACATGCGGTTGACTGATTGCACAGGAAGCAAGTCAATGAGTTGGCTCTGCAGAACCTCTCAGGTTTGGCCTGAGACTTGCAGAATATATTAACGAGGCAGTGGTGCTCCCAGCATGAATGTGAAATGGGAGAGTGCCATGCAGCTGGTCGGAGTTTGGAGATTTGCAGAATCCGAACTTTGTCACTGAAGGAGGATGCTGAAAGAAAGATGGACAGAATGAATGACAGATTAATGGGTGCAGTAAAGTATCAGAATGTTAACCTGTACCACACTCTGAAGCTCCTGATACATCAGCTGCGTAGTTTGTCAGTGTAGAATGTAAATGGGTGTTAATTATTCTGAGGTAAAAATAGACCACCTGTAGGTGCCTGCAGCAAATCATTTGGGCAATCTCAAAACAATGGCTACTCTTGGATCCTTTGCCTTTCAATGCAATTTGCTTTGAAAGCATAATCCACTTGCGTTTGATTTACAAGCACAAAATCATTTTCTTTTCAATTTTTGACATAATGCATATTTCTCATTAATTAACATAACAGGGCAAATGTCCTCAGCAAAATCCAGAAGGCAATCGTCTCCTGCCACTTCAGAGTGCATTAAACTGCTGCTTTGAATGGGTTTGCTAACATGGTTCAAATAACAGACAGGAATATCATCCAGGTGCGGTGGTAGTCAGCCCACACAGCTTGAGGTCACCCCCAGCTGGCCCACGGATAGAGAGCAGACAACCACTCTACTCCAATCCATCAGCGAAGCACAACACCAGTGATCAGTAAAACAAAGGCAAAATACTGCAGGCAGTCTGCAATGAAAAGAAAATGCTGGAAAAACCCAGCAGGTCAGGCAGCATCTGTGGAGAGGGAAAGAAGAGTTTCCAGCCGGAGTTTCCAACTTGCATGGCTCACCCATCCCACCGCAAGATCCCGCCCAACGTTTCAAACTGTTTCAGTTCAACCAATTAAACTACAGTAAAGAAACTGAGGAACACAATAAAAGGGACATGTCCCGAAAGGGATTCTACCCGAAATAGAAACAAAGCGCAATTGAAACTTAAAACATGACACTGAAATGTGGATAAGAGAGTAAAGCACCCCATTCCCAGCGGTGCCTACCAGGCACGGAAGGCCGTGAACACAGTGTCTTGAACCCGTCTGATTCAAAAGGAGTCGCACAGACTTGAGGTGTCAACTCTGTTTTTCTCTCCGCCGATGCTGCCAGACTTGCTGAGTTTTTCCAGCCTTTTACAACAGGGATCAGAATGGGATGTAATTGACCAATACATTTCGACACAGCCAAGGGTGAGATGTTTTGGTAAGAAAAATAAGGAAATCAAGGTGTCACTAGAAAAGGAAAAAAATCTAAAGGGGGTAGAGGAGAAAAACAGATCTGGAAGTACAGTTGAACAAAGCACCAAAAGTAGCGACACAGGTTATTAAAGCCAGAGTAAAAGCAAATTGAGCACTTGGGTCAAGTGGGATAGAATTGAAAAGTAGAGGAGTTATCTGAAACCTGTGTTGAACCTTGGTTAAACCAACTCTGGAGTACTGTGCACAGTTTGGGTCACCAATGTGTGTTTGCTGTGGTTCCACTGTGGGAGCGCCCTTGCCTTTGAGTCTCCGCACCCTGTGACCAAGTCCTACCCCAGAGCTAAAGCACAAAAATCAAGGTTGTCGCCCCTGTACAGTACGGAAGGACCACTGGAAAACGTGGCTAGAGAAGTAATAATGGAAAACAAACAAATGGCAGACAAACTGAAAAGTGTTACTTTGCATCAGTCTTCACGGTGCAAGACACCGGTGGGACGCCAGAGCTCCAGGAGAACCAGGGGGCAGAGGTGAGTGCAGTGACCATTACTAAGGAGAAGGTTCTGGGGAAACTGAAAGGTCTGAAGGTGGATATGTCACCTGGACCGGATGGACTACACCCCAGGGCTCTAAAAGAGATAGCTGAGGAGATCGTAGAGGCATTGGTGATGATCTTTCAGGAATCACTGGAGGCAGGAAGGGTCCCAGAGGACTGGAAAGTGGCTAATGTAATACTACTGTTTAAGAAGGGAGGGAGGCAGAAGACAGGATATTATAGGCCGGTTAGCCTGACTTTGGTCATTGGTAAGATTTTAGAGTCAGTTATTAAAGGATGAGATCGCGGAGTAGTTGGAAGTGCATGATAAAATAGGAATGAGCACGGCTTTGTCAAAGGGAGGTCGTGTCTAACAAATCTGTTGGAGTTCTCTGAGGAAGTAACAAGGAAGTTAGACAAAGGAGAATCAGTGGACGTGATTTATTTAGATTTCCAGAAGGCCTTTGATAAGGTGTCGCATAGGAGACTATTAAATAAGTTAAGAGCTCAAGATGTTTAGGCTAAGATCCTGGCGTGGATAGAGGATTGGCTGAATGGCAGAAGGCAGAGACCACAGTTTTTTCACAATATACATTAATGATCTGGAAGAAGGAACTGAAGGCACTGTTGCTAAGTTTGCAGATGATACAAAGATCTGTAACGGGACAGGTAGTAGTGAGGAAGCAAGGGGGCTGCAGAAGGATTTGGACAAGCTAGGAGAGTGGGCAATGAAGTGGCAGATGAAATACAATGTGGAAAAGTGTGAGGTTATGCACTTTGGAAGGAGGAATTTAGGCCGAGACTGTTTTCTAAATTGGGAAATGCTTCGGAAAGCAGAAGCACAAAGGGACTTGGGATTCCTTGTTCATGATTCTGTTAAGGTTAACATGCAGGTTCAGTTGGCAGTTCGGAAGGCAAATGCAATGTTAGCATTCATGTTGAGAGGGCTAGAATACAAGACCAGGAATGTACTTCTGAGGCTGTATAAGGCTCTGGTCAGACCCCATTTGGAGTATTGTGAGCAGTTTTGGGCCCCGTATCCAAGGAAAGATGTGCTGGCCTTGGAAAGGGTCCAGAGGAGGTTCACAAGAATGATCCCTGGAATGAAGAGCTTGTCGTATGAGGAACGGTTGGTGATTCTCATTGGAGTTTAGAAGGATGAGGGGGGTCTTATTGAAACTTACAGGATACTGCGAGACCTGGATAGAGTGGACGTGGAGAGGATGTTTCCACTTGTAGGAGAAACTAGAAGCAGAGGGCATCATCTCAGACTAAAGGGACGATCCTTTAAAACTGAAATGAGGAGGAATTTCTTCAGCCAGAGGGTGGTGAATCTGTGGAACTCTTTGCCTCAAAAGGTTGTGGAGGCCAAATCACTGAGTGTCTTTAAGACAGAGATAGATAGGTTCTTAATTAATAAGGGGATCGGGGGTTATGGGGCCAAGGCAGGAGAATGGGGATGAGAAAAATATCAGCCATGATCGAATGGCAGAGCCGACTCGATGGGCTGAGTGGCCTAATTCTGCTCCAATGTCTTATGGTCTTGCGATCTTCTGGACTGTCCTGCTGGAGGTGCTGCTTTACAGATGAGAGGTGAAAGCTTCGAAGCAGAGTGGGGCCGTTATCCCTGGTGCCCTGAACAGTGTTTATCACTTAAACAACAATAAGATAATCATCGCATTGTTGCTCACGGGGGTCGGCTGTGTGCAGATTGCCTGCCGTGTTTCTAACATGACAACAGTGACTGCATGTAATGACTGCGAGGAACAGACAATCAACAAGGCGGCTAAATGAACAGGAATTTTATTTGGCAACAAAACGACTATATACATAGGAAAGCTTGTCAGATGAATGACTCTCGGACTCCAGCTGTCAAACAGTCGCCTCACCACAATTGATCTGATGGGTCATGTGACTTCCGATAACTAAACCGCCCACATAGGGGAAGGCTACCACACTATACTAGAAAAAATAAAGCACTTCATTGGTTATAAAACACTTTTAGCCATCCAGGGACACCATGTAAATTCAAGTGTCTCTTTCTATATTATGAAAGGACACCGAGTCTCTGGAGAGGGTGCAAAAAAGGATTTCCAAGGAATGCACGTCATACATACCAGGAAATGGCTGACCAGCTGGGGCACGTGTCTCTTGGAATCAAGAAATTGGGAACTCGGGGGAATTTTCTTTTACCCAGACAGTGATGGCTGCAGGAGATAGTTGAGGAGATAGATGAATTTGAGAAAATGTGGGATAGACAGGTGAGGGAGAAAGGAATAGTGGGTTAGGCTGACAGAGTGAGGTGAGCAATGAATGGAGGATAAACACTGGCATGGATTGGTCGGGCCGAATGGCCTGCTTCTGGGCTGCATGCTCCGTGCAGTTCCACGGAGTGATTATAAAAATATCTTTGCTTTGCCTGTTGGATTTCTTCAGGTGACCTGTGGAGATGGAAAGGATTCGATCTGTGCTTTCAGCTGAAAAGTTCGTACCCTTTGGCAGTGGGAATTCATGAAATGACCCCCAAAATGTTTATTGCTTTGGTTTTGTTCTGTTTGACTGGGAGACAGCACTTCTTCATCACATAATCCATCACTTAACTTGGAAGTGCAGGTTATTGATGAGCTCTTCATTCTGTGGCTCACTCGTTCCAGGAGATTACAGGATGGATGTGGATGAGAAAGCGCCTTTGGCCGTCCTGCCTCATCCGTTTGAAAGAGGCAGCAGTCCGCCCATCAGGGCATCTGCGGCTTGTTAACTCATTTGTGGGTTTTCTTTGCTCAGCCGAATTGCTGCTTGAACTCCCCTCCGTTTCCCTGGGTCAGTTTCCCAAGTCCTGCACTGGGTAACCCGTGCTGCTGAAATAAAACTTGGAACCTTCACTAACATCGCCTCAGGATGCCGATGTTGCCAATAATTATTGGGTACTCTAAATTTTAAAAAAAGCATGGAAGTGGGAGCGAGATGGGGGAAAGGAAATGCTGATTTATTGATGTCCGGTTCATATTATCAACACAGTCAAATTACCAACTTGGTTTGAAAATCTTTCTGCCAACAATGTAGGTTTCCTGCTGTCAGCCAAACGCTCCTCTCTTAAACACGCTCCTAAATTTGGCTTTCCTTGGCCAGAATCACTATTTCTTTCACCTGTTATCACAGTTGAATTTGAAGTAGCAATTCACGGGTGCTATTTATTATCTGGCAGGCCGGAATCCATCGTTTTAAATGCCTTGATTAGATTTCCCCCTCCAATATGTTCGCTATCTCCCCCTTGTTATGGAAGGGCTGTGCCAGGAAGTTGAGTCCTGTTGCAGCTGTGGAAGATGCAGGGCTGAGTGTTGAGTGGCATGCTGGCACAACGTAGCGCTGTCAAAGCAGAGCTTCATGCCATGGATGAGTGGAAGTTCAGGCATATTTCAAAGTGCTTGAGTTATGGTCTGCGCAACCTGGGCCCCACATTGCAGGTTGTGGTGAAAGTGAGCAAGAAGCAATCAATAATGTTGAACGAGATGGGGGAGGGAATAAGCTGGAGGACTCTGCTGTCGAATTTCATTTCTCCAGTTTTATGTATTGCACATTGGCAGAATGAAGTGTCAGCCTTTGGCAAAATGCAATGAAAGAGATGAGGCAGAATGTATTTCCCACTGAGCATTCGCTCCCACGCACAACATAACAAACATTTTCAGATTAAAAAAGGGACCTAGCCATCGAGGAAAGTGTTTAGAAGCCGATTATTGTGTGGGTAGAGAGAAGAACGGTATCATGTTCACCAGTAACTTCTGCAAAACATGTTTTCTTTTATTGTGCTGTGTGCTCCACCAGCCATTTCTCTAATAATGTACTCACTGACCTCCCAACTCAAACTCACACAAATTTCATCTCATTCGCACTCTGTCACCTCGGTCTTTTCCCGTGTCATGTCCTGTTCATCTATAATTTGTCGTGCCAAAATCTATCAGACTCCCTGCCCTCGAACGTTATAAATCCTCATTCTCGTTTCTAACCCAGTCCATGGCCTTTTCTCACTCTTATTTCCACAATTTTCAGCCTTAAGTGAGAACGTTCCAGTTACTCCTGTGCTCAGCATTGACTCGTGACATTGGCATGTTTTAGCAAGGTTTGTAGCCCCTATCAACCAGAACAATGTGCTCGGGCAGCTGGCAGGAAGAACTCTTAACTGTGCCGATGAAGAGGAAGCTTTTATGTTTAAGCTGGTCACAGTCCATGTGTATCAGCAATCCAGTAATGTTGACAAAATTATCAGGTCACCTGTCAAGGGTCAAGACCTGGATGACCACAAATCCACATCACCAAAACTGCACTCATCCCCGATTAAGCTTTTCTCAATGGTGGCGTGACGTGTGTAAATGCCCCATTAGCTGAGGTGACTGGTCACCCCTGTGTCAGACCGGTGGTGTTGCATTTGGCCCTCTTCATTTTCTTTCTGAGAATGAAACCCACAAAACTACCTGAACTTTTCAAACCAGCTCCGTACAGCAGCAAAATTAAAATCAAGCAAGCAAGATGAACCAGCCACCATCTGAATTTTGACACCAATACTAGAGGAAGAGGCAGCCCAAGGCAGTTGCAAGTTTATTTTGGAAAAAGTAGTCACTGAACCGCATCTATTTGTGAAATCCTGTCGAATATATTTTCTCAAAAGTGTTCCTCGTACAACGCGACTTGAGACAGAGCCTGAATGAGTAATGAGCGTTAATGAGCACACAGGTGTCGAGAATGATGATGTCAATTTGAAGCTGTGAGATTAAATGTCTTCTGGGAGTTGTACAGAATGCTGGCTGCCCAAGTGAACCAGCTTTCAAAGGGTCCACTGATTTTGGAATGCATTTCACGCAAATCCCTGCAAGCACCATGCACACGGTGGCAGCTGTATACTCCATCGACAGAGCTGCACTGCAGCAACCCGTCAAGGCTCCGTCGACAGCATCCACAACCTCTGCCACCTAGACGGGCAAGGGCAGCAGCTGAATTGGAACATCACCACCTGCAAGGTTTCCTTGAACCCACAAGCCATCTTGACTTGGAGCTGTATCGCCATTCCTTCACTGTCATTGAATTGAAACCCAGGAACTCCCTCCCTAGCAGCACTGCGGGTGTACCTACGCCACATGGACGGCAGCGGTTCATTAAGGCAGCTCAACACCACCTTTCGCAGATTGGAGAAGATTCACGAGGCTGGTTCCTGCGATGAAGATGGGGAATCGTTGGACCTGTACTCATTGAAGTTCAGACGAATGAGAGGTAATCTTCTTGGAAGATATAAGATTCTAAGGAGTCTTGACAAGACAGATGCTGGGAGAATATTTACTCTCGTGGGGGAGTCTGACCTTCCAGAAACTTTACAACCATTTCCATCATTGGAAATGACTGGGTATTTCACCCTCTCTCGTCTGCTCTAATCAGACTTCATGCAGACGCAGTGTAAGTTTGGTAAATGTAAAAGGTAGAATTGCAAAGGGCAAGCAGCATGAATAGCAGAGTTGGTGCGAAGGTTTTTTTTAACCTTTCATTGAAATCTGGCAGAAACTGCGTTGCCACAGATTTGTTTGCGCGAAGAGGTGGGATTTTTCAGATGGACAATGCAAGACTTTGCATCGGCAGCAGAAAAGAAGAGGTAGAATCTCGTCCTGTCACCCCCATGAGAGATTTTCCACTATCGTTTATGGTACTCCCAGTTTCAAAGGAGGGAGGCAGTGTTGACTGTACAGACCTGGGCATTTTGACAGATTCTTCCCTCCTCCCCTCTGCAATTGAGTCAGAGTCCAGCCACAGAGCCCTGAATTCTGCAGTGATGCAGACTGAGAGAGAGCTTGGAAATCTGGTAATGGGGAATGTCCACGACCTGCTGCCCAACTCATATTCACAATGAAAGTGCACAAAAGGTAATTTAAGCCAGACATTGCTCTATTAATAATGCAGCAGATTAAAATTTAAAAGATGTCGGGATTTTTGTCAAGGTTTATGCAGAAAGTTAATCTTCCTAAGACAGGAAAATTAGGTACTGTGTGCGAGAGCCTTAGGTAATGCATTAATAAAAGACCTAACATATTAATCTGTCTCCAAATAGTCCCTAGAATCTATTTGTTATTGTAGCATTGGAAAATTATTTTTGTGTACTTCTGCATTATGAGCATCGCACTTCTTGGGGTCAGTTTTGACTTTTGCAGGGATGAAGATGAGGGCAGAGTCAACGAGCGATGTGCAGGAAGCTCACCCTTTCCTGGGGGAGGGGAGCGGTGGGGGAGGGGGGGGTTGTCAGGCAGATCTATGTCGAGGGAGGGCTGTCATTTAAATTTACTGGCCAGCTACTCGTTGCAAAAGGGCAGCCGCCTTTCAGCTCACCGACCTCATCCGGCCTCCAAAGCAGGTCGGGGAGGGCCTGGAGACCAGTGGTCGTCCAATATTGGGTCGTCTGGAAACACTGCAATATGAGATGGCCTGGAGACGACAGATCATCCATTATCCGGCCGTGTGAGGATCGGAGGTAGTTTAGTATTTGCAACTGGAGACCAAGGCTACGATTTAACGGCCATGGTCGGCCTTGCGAGAATGCATGTGAGCCAGTTAGATCACTGCAGCAGCATAAATCAGGAAACGCGCGAGGTGCCAAGCGTAACCAGCTCCCTCCCATTGGTGGATTCCGGAACTCGCCTCGGCGCGGCAAGAAACCAATGATCACCAATCAAGGCCAATCTCTATCACATTGAGAAGATGGTTGCCCTATCTAACAGCCACCAGGGATCTAAGCAACCCTCCAGCGAGAGGTCCCGCGAATGACAGTCAGCACTGGTCCACACAAATGTCTCCCAGGCCGTTGGAGGCCCCTGGGTGGTCAGGGGCAGGGCAGGGTGGCACTGTGGCTCTGCCCCAACACACAGGCACCTTGGCACTGGCACCCTGGCAGTGCCTACATGACAGAGCAGCACTGCCAGTCTGTCAGGAGAACTTCAAGGATTCCCAGATGGCAGTGCACATGTGCCTGAGTGGCACTGCCATGGCATAGCATGGCATTGCCATGGGTCAGGGCCTGATGGGAGTAATGCCCAGAAAGGAGGAATGACGGCTCATGGAAGGTGCGGGAGCTGAAGGTGGTTATGAGGGTGTCTATAGAAGGGTGGGGGTGTGAAACATGAAGGTCCCATAAAGGGGAGGGGGCGATTGGGGGGGCCGAAAGAGGTTGTGGGACAGTCTGTGAAAGGAGGGCCCTCTGCGACCCCAAATCGGGGTGTCATCACTTGGTGAGGAGTGGGGTAGTGTCCATATATGTGAGGGGTGACATTGCCCTTGGGTGGGTGGTGTGGGGAGCCCTCAACCCCACTTAGAGATCGGGGCACCCTTTCAAACTAACTGCCCGACCTCTGAGGAGTCGGTCTGGCTAGCAAGTTCAACTACCCAGTGAGGAAAATAATTTGAAGTGTGTGCGAGCCCAGTGAGAAACTCGCAGGGCCCACAAAAGTGAATGTGTGGTTAGATAGCGGTGGGAAGCTCGCTGTCAGAGCCAGCGGAAACCTCCCAGCAGAACCCGCCACAAATGACAGAAACATTTCTGTTTGATCGCACTCCAGATTTTGTTCACTATTAGGTGGCCTGGAGATCATTCCCCCAATTACAGGATCCCCTCACCCTTCCATAGGCCCCCTCATAGCCGCCTTCACCCCTGCACCTTGTCAGGCTTGGGGAGCCTCGTGACTGGACGTAGTCCACAAATGGGCAGTCCAGATAGAGTCCATTGTCAGATGGCCCACAAACATAGAACAGTACAGCACAGAACAGGCCCTTCGGCCCTCGATGTTGTGCCGAGCAATGATCACCCTACTCAAACCCACGTATCCACCCTATACCCGTAACCCAACAACCCCCCCCTTAACCTTACTTTTTAGGACACTACGGGCAATTTAGCATGGCCAATCCACCTAACCCGCACATCTTTGGACTGTGGGAGGAAACCGGAGCACCCGGAGGAAACCCACGTACACACGGGGAGGACGTGCAGACTCCGCACAGACAGTGACCCAGCCGGGAATCGAACCTGGGACCCTGGAGCTGTGAAGCATTTATGCTAACCACCATGCTACCGTGCTGCCCACAAACAGATGGAGTTCCGATGGATCGGAGCAGGAATAGGCCACATGGCCTGCTCTGCCATTTATTAATGTTGATAGTTGGTTGGTGATGTTGTTGAAGCTATATCGGTGTTTGATGAAGGACTGAGAGGATATATAAAGTGAGTCCGCTGGGACTTTGGGTGGCGAGTTGGAGGCCGAGTTCTGTAACGCTGCGTGCGCTCTGTGAATAAACCGACTGTCAGCAAAGACCTTGGGTGATCCTCCACCTCAACTCCACTTTCCTGCTCCATCTCCATATTGGCATTCCCCCTCAGCCTTAATTCATCTAAAATGTTGTTTCCCTTGTGAGAATTTGCTTTCTGATTGAAAGTTTAGACAGAATGGAAATAAACCTTTGCCCAGTTTCTGGCTTTGCACAAAGCATTACCTTGCAGTTTGGTCCTGAGATGCCTGGTTCTATCAACAGAATTCCCGGCAGATATAGATTTCAATTTTCAGTTTCTATGACACAGCGGTTTCATCTGCTGAACAAAGTTTGCAGCGGGAAAAAAAAAACACAGATTCCATTTATTTTTCGCAAACATTATTTCCACAGCTCAGGATTTTATCTTGGCAGAAGCTGATTTGGTATTTATTTTTAAATGATTCCTTCAGTCGTTAAAAATCTCAGTGCCAGGCAAGAGCTTCAATAAGCTAGACCCAGATTGCAGCTGCTCAGTAAACTCCAAGGCATCTGGAACGAAACTCGGAAATGTTTCATGTCCGTGGTACTCATCAGGGCGACGGAAGAGATGAGATTTTGGGGGAGCCTGTCACAAATTCGCAGACACACAGAAATGTTTCCCATTTTCCCAGCAGTAATTTAAATAGTTTGGTAAATCACAGTGTGTGCTTTTCAGACTTTCTCATCCATGACCTTGATAAAGGAATGAGATGGGGATAGGGGATCGATTGTTGTGGAAAATACTGTCACTCCTCATTTAGTCCAAATGGAGAGCACAGGCGGTTCTTTGCCGATTGGAACAGTAAGATGTGTCTCACAATTCCACTGGCAGTCTTTGATTCCCTCCGTTCTGAGTTGATTTACCCATTCCCTGTGTCCGGTGGGGGGAGGGGGTGCAGAGTGCAGATTGGACCCTAATGGTCTCGGTGTCCAGCACCCAGTTCCAGCTCAATTCAACAATCTTACAATCTTCTCCGGGCTTATGCCTTTTGGACACAGCTTCTGTTCCATCAATGAAAGCTGATAATTCAGCCGCTGTTGCCTGTGTTTAAGAATTGGGGAAATTTAATATTAGAAAGAAAGAAAATACAGCGAGTTGATTCGAGGAAAATGTCTGGCGAGAAGATGAGATGCGAATTCGCCTATCAGTGGAAAACAAGTCTCTGATTAGAGAAAAGAGTGGGGCTGTGGAGGTGGTAACTTCAAAGCGGAGAGATAAGGTGATAGATCTACCAAAAGCCAACTCCACACACTGAATAATATGAAAGGGAAAGAAACAACATAACTGTAGAACCCGAACGAGAGAGATAACTAACAGTAAGTTGCTGGTACAGGGCGGGATTATCCGACCTCGTCTACCCGGCGACCGGAGAATCCTGCCCCAGGTCGATGGGCTTCTCCATTGTCGGTGTCGCACCTGTGGTGTTCTTGCTGCAGGAAGGGCAGTAGAATCCAGTCCATAGTCTCCCGTTAAAATGCTCAGTGCCAGGCAAGAGCATCAATAAGCTAGACCCAGATTGCAGCTGCTCAGTAAACTCACAGGCTTCTGGAACGAAACTCAGAAATGTTTCACGTACGTGGCACCCATCAGGGTTGAAATAACAGAGAAAGGGATGAGAAGCAGCCGTTTTCCGCCTTCGCTGGACCTGAAGACTATTTCCCTGACATGCCCACCTTGACCTGGTTGTGGTAATTACTTGCTGGATTTAGCTCATAAAGTTACGGAAAATTGGATGTTTGGGAAAAGACGTGTGTCTCAGGATTCAGGTAAATGTAGGTAGTTGGGGACCAAGAAATAGTTTAATGTAAAATTATGTATAGTCATCAATATCCTCAAGCATCATAGTGTATTATAGTCCTCACTTGGTGTACATCGTTCCTCACATTATACCAGAAAAAACATATAAAATCCATTGACCAGAAACTGAACTGGTCTAGCCAAGTTAATATCGTGGCTACTAAGGCACGGTCTAGGAATCCTCCGGCAAGTATACCCTCCCCCCCCAGACCTCCCAAAGTCTGCCACCTGCTCAGCACAATGTGTGACTCATGTCAAACTGTAAAGGCCAAATCATGCCTCCTGCAGACCTCCATAAGTTCGACAAGGCACAAGTCAGGAGTGTGATGGAATACTCTCCACTTTCTTCGATGAGCGCAGCTCCAACAACACTCAAGAAGCTCAACACCATCCTTAAGCAGCCCTGCTTGATTGCTCCCCCTTCCACAAACATTCATCCCTCCACCAGTGCCACAAGTGTGTACCATCTACAGGATGCACTGCAGTAACTCACCAAGGTTCCTGAGACAGCACCTTCCAAACCCACAGCCACCACCATCTAGAAGGACAAGAGCAGCTGATACCTGGGAACCCCACCACCTGGAGGTTCCCCTCCAAGTCACTCATCCCCCTGATTTGAAAACATTTTGCCGCTGGGTCAAACCCCTGCAGCTCCCTCCCTGATAGCACTGTGGGTGTACTGACATTACAGGGACTGCAGTGATTCAAGAAGGCAGTTCACCACCACTTTCTGAAGGGCAACTAGGGTTGGGCAATAAATGCTGGCCTAACCAACGACCCATATCCCGCAAATTAATTTTTAAAAACACGACAAATTGGTGTTCCAAGTTACCCCGATGGGTTTTGGGTTTTAACATCAGTGGAGGTTCGTAAGTCCTGCCGTCTGGAATTCTCTCTCTACATCCCTGTGCCTCACTGCCCTCTGGCACACATTCTAAAGCTTTCTCTGTGAAGTTTGCTGTTTCAACATCCTCCCTCCCCGACTCACTTCACCCAAATTATTTATCCCCTTCATAGTCAGCTTTTGCTCAGCTCTGTGAAACATGTGTATCTGTGGAGCTGTTTACAAGTGAAAGCTTTTATAATTATAGTGAATAAGGATCATTCAGTGCGAGGAGAGTCCCTTAAGTTTAATAAGGCATTGGATAAAGTTCAAGTTGTGCAGTGTTGAAGAGAGTGTGGGATTAAGCGGATTAAGAGGCAAAAAGTGCTAAATGGCCAAAGATCTGTTCAGTTAAGTAACTTATGGAGGTCTGCGGGAGGCATGATTTGACCTTTACATGAGTCAAAAATTGTGCTGCGTAAGGGCCTTCCAGTGAAGTACAGTATAACATTGCATGCTCCTCCTGCAGGATGTGGGTGGTGAGGGATACCACCGGTGTTCCCGCTGACTATACTGCGGGAAGTGGACCCAACTCCAGCTCCTCAGAGACCATGTTAGGGAACGGGAGCTGGAGCTGGATGAACCGGATCATCCGGGAGGCAGAGGGGATAATAGAGGAGAGTTACAGGGAGGCAGCCACACCCAAAGTACAGGACAAGAGTAGCTGGGTTACAGTCAGGGGAAAGAAAACAAACAGGCGGACAGTGCAGGGATCCCTCAACGCCGTTGCCCTTCAGAACAAGTATACCGTTTTGGATGCTGTTGGGGGGGGGGGGGGGGGGGGGGGGGGGGGGGGGGGGGGGAATGACCTACCGGGGGAAGGCCCCAGCGGCCAGGTCTGTGGCACTGAGTCTGGCTCTGTGGCCCAGAAGGGAAGGGGGAGAATAGAAAAGCAATAGTAATAGGAGATTCAATGGTTAGGGGAATAGATAGGAGATTCTGTGGTCGCGAGCGAGACTCCCGGAAGGTATGTTGCCTCCCGGGTGCCAGGGCCAGGGATGTCTCGGATCGTGTCTTCAGGATCCTGAAGGGGGAGGGGGAGCAGCCAGAAGTCGTGGTGCACATTGGTACCGACGACGTAGGTAGAAAAAGGGCTGTGGAGGTAATAAACGAGTTTAGGGAGTTAAGCTGGAAGTTAAAGGCCAGGACAGACAGAGTTGTCATCTCTGGTTTGTTGCCGGTGCCACGTGATAGCGAGGCTAGGAATAGGGAGAGAGTGCAGTTGAACACGTGGCTGCAGGAATGGTGTAGGAGGGAGGGCTTCAGGTATTTGGATAATTGGAGCACATTCTGGGGAAGGTGGGAGCTGTACAAGTAGGACGGGTTGCATCTGAGGGGCACCAATATCCTGGGAGGGAGGTTTTCTAGTACTCTTCGGGAGGGTTTTAACTAATTTGGCAGGAACCGAACTTTTAGTCCAGCAACTAAGATAGCCGATGTTCAGGACGTCAAAGCGTGTAGTGAAACAGTGGGGAAGGTAACATTGACAAAGGAGAGTACTTGCAGGCACGGAGATGGGTTGAAGTGTGTATACTTCAACGCAAGAAGCATCAGGAATAAGGTGGGTGAACTTAAGGCATGGATCGGTACTTGGGATTACGATGTGGTGGCCATCACGGAAACTTGGCAGAAATGGTTGTTGGAGGTTCCTGGTTATAGATGTTTCAATAAGATTAGGGAGGGTGGAAAAAGAGTTGGGGGGGGGGGGTGCATTGTTAATTAGAGATAGTATAACAGCTGCAGAAAGGCAGTTTGAGGGGGATCTGCCTACTGAGGTAATATGGGTTGAAGTCAGAAATAGGAAAGGAGCAGTCACCTTGTTGGGAGTTTTCTATAGGCCCCCCAACAGCAGCAGAGATGTGGAGGAACAGATTGAGAAACAGATTTTGGAAAGGTGCAGAAGTCACAGGGTAGTAGTCATGGGTGACTTCAACTTCCCAAATATTGAATGGAAACTCTTTAGATCAAATAGTTTGGATGGGGTGGTGTTTGTGTAGTGTGTCCAGGAAGCTTTTCTAACACAGTATGTAGATTGTCCAACCAGAGGGGAGGCAATATTGGATTTGGTAATTGGTAATAAACAAGGGCAAGTGATAGATTTGTTAGTGGGGGAGCATTGTGGACATAGTGACCACAATTCTGTGACTTTCAGTTTTGTAATGGAGAGGGACAGGTGCATGCAACAGGGCAATTGGGGGAAGGGTAAATACGATGCTGTCAGACAAGAATTGAAGTGCAGAAGTTGGGAACATAGGCTGTCAGGGAAGGACACAATTGAAATGTGGAACTTGTTCAAGGAACAGATACTACGTGTCCTTCATATGTATGTCCCTGTCAGGCAGGGAAGAGATGGTCGAGTGAGGGAACCATGGTTGACAAGAGAGTTGAATGTCTTGTTAAGAGGAAGAAGGAGACTCATGTAAGGCTGAGGAAACAAGGTTCAATAATGGAAAGGGTACTGAGGGATAGGATTTCTGAGCATCTGAAAAGATACTGCTTGATTAGGAATAGTCAGCACGGATTTGTGAGGGGTAGGTCTTGCCTCACAAGTCTTATTGAATTCTTTGAGGAGGTGACCAAGCACGTGGATGAAGGTAAAGCAGTGGATGTGGTGTACATGGATTTTAGTAAGGCATTTGATAAGGTTCCCCATGGTAGACTTATGCAGAAAGTAAGGAGGCATGGGATAGTGGGAAATTTGGCCAGTTGGATCAAAAATTGGCTAACCAATAGAAGTCAGAGAGTGGTGGTGAATGGCAAATATTCAGCCTGGAGCCCAGTTACCAGTGGCGCACCGCAGGGATCAGTTCTGGGTCCTCTGCTGTTTGTGATTTTCATTAATGTCTTAGATGAGGGAGTTGAAGGGTACGTCAGTAAATTTGCAGGCGATACGAAGATTGGTGGAGTTGTGGATATTGAGGAGGGCTGTTGTCGGCTGCAAAGAGACATAGATAGGATGCAGAGCTGGGCTGAGAAGTGGCAGATGGAGTTTAACCCTGAAAAGTGTGAGGTTGTCCATTTTGAAAGGACAAATGTGAATGCGGAATACAGGGTTAACGGTAGGGTTCTTGGCAATGTGGAGGAGCAGAGAGATCTTGGGGTCTATGTTCACAGATCTTTGAAAGTTACCACTCAAGTGGATAGAGCTGTGAAGAAGGCCTATGGTGTGCTCACGTTCATTAGCGGAGGGATTGAATTTAAGAGCCGTGAGGTGATGATGCAGCTGTACAAAACCCTGATAAGGCCACATTTGGAGTACTGTGTGTAGTTCTGGTCACCTCATTTTAGGAAGGATGTGGAAGTTTTGAAAAAGGTGCAAAGGAGGTTTACCAGGATGTTGCCTGGAATGGAGAGTAGGTCTTATGAGGATAGATTGAGGGTGCTAGGCCTTTTGTCATTGGAACGGAGAAGGATGAGGGGCGACTTGATAGAGGTTTATAAGATGACCAGGGGAATAGATAGAGCAGACAGTCAGAGACGTTTTCCCCGGGTAGAAGAAACCATTACAAGGGGACATAAATTTAAGGTGAATGGTGGAAGACATAGGGGGGATGTCAGAGGTAGGTTCTTTACCCAGAGAGTAGTGGAGGCATGGAATGCACTGCCTTTGGAAGTAGTTGAGTCGGAAACATTAGGGACCTTCAAGTGGCTAATGGGTAGTTTTGTGAGGGCCACGAAGAATCCAGCACGAGTTTTCAGGATACAAAGAAATAACATTTATTGACAATAACATATATATATACAACAGCAGCAGCAACTTCCCTTGCTGCTCACTCCTCTCTCTCCCTGGTTCCAAACTGGCCAGCTCTATTTATGCAGGGAGTCAGCTCATGATTTCGCCGCCCCCCCCTCATTGGGGAAGCTCATACTCCCAAAGAATTGTGGGATTGTCATTAGTCCCCAGCCAATGTTAAACAGGCAGATTATAACAGATTAACATGGATTAAGGTAGAATGATGGGGTGTAGATGAATTTGTTCTTAATCTCGGACAAAAGTCTAGGACAACATCGTGGGCCAAAGGGCCTGATCTGTGCTGTATTTTTCAATGTGCTATGTTCTAACATTTGCTGATCATAGCAATCTGGTATGGTCAGCGAAACAGGAGAACAGGTAGTAATGTTCAAAGGAAAGAATTCTCACTTAGGTAAATGCAGCAAAATCTGGACAATATCCAGGCTTGGGCTGACAGGTGGCAAGTAACATTCATGCCACACAACAGCTAAGCAATGACCATCTCCTACAAGAGTGAATCTCACCACCACCCTTGACATGCAATGGAATTACCATCACTAAATTCAACATCCTGGGGTTAGCATTGACCAGAAACTGAGTAGGCCAGCCGTATAGATACTGTAAATACAGAGTCTAGGAATCCTCTGGCGAGTAACTCACCTCCTGACTCCCCAAAGCCTTTCCACCATTTATAAGGTACAGGTCAGGAGTGTAATAGAATACTGTCCATTTGTCTGGATGAGCGCAGCTCCAACAACACTCAGGAAACTCAATACCATCCAGGACAAAGCAGCCCCGCTTGATTGCTCCCCCGCCCACATTCAAACACTCCACCAGCGATGAATAGTAGCACTTCAGGAACTCCTGCAGCACCTTACAAACCTATGAACACTACCATCTAAGGACAAGGGTAACAGATACCTGGGAACCCCACCACCTGGAGGTTCCCCTCCACGTCCCTCACCCCCCTGACTTGGAAATATATCGGCCGTTCCTTGACTGTCGCGGGGGCAGCATCCTGGCGCCGCGGCCAGTGGGGGCTATGGGTGGTTGGTGGGGCAGACGGACACACATTCCAGGCGTTGACAGGGTGATTAGAACCCCCTCCCTGCCCTGGCCAGCCGAGGCAATGGACGCCCTCCCTGCTCTGCGGGCTGCCCCCCCCCCCCCCCCCCCCCCCCGGTTGCCACCCTCCAAGCACTGAGGCAGCAACCCCAGTTCCCCTGGGCTCTTTCCCTCTGAGCGAAGATGGCGACCCACCTCCTCGGGTCCCCACAGCAACTCCTCTGACAGTTTTTAAAAAGGAGTACTCATCCACACCAGCGTGCTGGGGAGGCGGTTAGATCACGGGGAGGCCGTCTGATCGGGAGTCGCTCCTGGTAATTGTTTGGAGATTGGACTTAAGTAGTTTCTTGCCACGCTAAGGCAGATCCAGATTTTGCCAAGGCAAGCGGGCCGGTTAGATCGGCAACAGACCGGCGCCCGGTGCAAATCTCGCTTTTGGCCCCTCCCGCGATATAACGCAAGACGACCATTAAATCGCGCCCACTTTCTCATGTCCAAAATCCCTTCAACGAATAGAGCAGGATTAAAATGGAAGCATTATATTTTGTCTCACAAAAATGTACATTGTACAATTTTGTTACAGAATCCATGACGTTGTTCAAATTCTTCCCTGCATAATTAATGATTATGTTTTGACAAATTGTATTTTTGCAGTAATTATGTGGCAGATGTTTCTTCGCTGTTACATCGAGAGGACGATGTGGAGGGCATTGACAGTAACACTAATTGTAATTTTATGCTAAAACATTGAAACACAATTTAACTTTCATGTTGAATTATCCCTGTTACTATGAATAACTGGACAGTGAAGTGAGTTGTACGTACCGGACTAAACAGGAGTGCCAATTAGAACTGCGCAATGAAATGCTTTCTATTCCTTTCTCTGGGTAATAAATTACTCTGTCTCAGGTAACATTGCAAAGTGAAAAAAAAGAAAAAATGATGTCCCTTTCTTCCTCGGACTCTGCCTTTCTCAATTTTATAAATTTAGCGATTTGAGACTGCCTTCCTCTTTGGACAGAAATTTCAGACCCACCAAAATCAGGAAGGGATGTCCGTGGACAGGACTCAGATATACCAACACCGATCAACTTGTTTCCTGACCCTATTCCCAGTGTCAGCAATTTTAGCCCAAACACGCTCAGGGCCCATGAAGCAGGGAGCCAATGAAACTTGTTCCAACTCTATTTTGTTGGAAATATTTTTAGTCGAGACATTTTCCATTTTCAACCAGACACAACAAACACTCAACTTTATACAACCTGTATAATAAACTATCCCCACAAACCAATCCCCAGTCCCTCTTTTATGCAAACCCCCCCCTTTTTCCCTATCTACCCCCTCCCCACTTGCTGACGGCTCCCAATTCTCAAAGAAGGAGATAAACAGCCTCGACCTGTAATAGAACCCCTCCTCTGACCACCTGATGGCGTACTTAATTGTTTTCCAGGCACAAAGGGGACGATTCTCCGATATTGAGGCCAAGTGTTTGCGCCGTCGTGAACACCGTCGCGTTTCACAACGGCGCGAACAGGGCCCGGGCACGACCTATCCTGGCCCCCACAGGGGGCCAGCACGGCGGTGGAGCGGTTCACGCTGCTCCAATGCACAGTTGGGCCGCACCATCCTGTGCATGCCCAGGGAACATCTTAGGCGCGCCAGCCCCCTACCCAACATAGAGTCGGTGTTCAGGGGCCAGTCAAGGCGGAATGTAGGCCCGGGGGGGGGGGAGAGGCCGGCCCGCCGATTGGTGGGCCCCGCTCGCGGGCCAGACCCCTTTGGAGGCCCCCCCCGCTCCTCCGGTGAAGGACCCTCCCCCCGCCCCCTCCCCAACAGGCCCCCCCCTCCAGCCTTCTCGACGAGTACCCGCCGGCAGCGACCAGATGTGGACGGCGCTGGCTGGACTGTCATTTATTTCGCCGGCCATCCGGGCTGGAGAATCGCTGCTCGCCGTTTGCGACGATTCTCCAAGCGGCTGCTGGTTTGACGGGAGTGGGAGAATCGCGTGCGGGGGTCAGGGCGGCGTGGTGCGATTCGCACAGTGCCCCGGCGCATGCCACCCAAGCAGAATCCTCCTCCAGACTATCTGGGAGAAAGGCCAATATATCGGCCTTTTTCCTCTCCTGTAGCTCCGGCTCATCCGATACCCCAAATATCGCCACCCACAGACACAGAGGCACAGTGAAAATTTCTGAGACATGTCATGATATGCAAACATGCAACCAGTGAACACTCAGAATAGGACACAACCAATGGGCAGTCAGGACACTCAGAGGTGGCATCACCACAAGGGGGCATGACATAAACACTATAAAAAGGATGAGGCACTCACACCCTGCCTCTTTCCACAGACAGACACCTAGAGAGTTAGACAGGGTTGATCAGCAGCATCACACCCCAGCACGTGACTTAGAGCAAGCTGGTACAGTTAGACTGAGTTACTACAGTTAGATTAGCAGAGAGTCAAACTCATTTGAGAACTGTGATAATAAATAGTTCAATAAACACGTTGAACTCATTTCAGAGTCTGGAGCATCCTTTAGTTAAGACTGCATCAAATAGCAGCCTGTGTTCTCCGAAGCAGCAGAACACAACAACAGTCTCGAAAAAGGAAGTCCAGAACTTTGCCACCTTACGGCAGGACCAAAACATGTGCAAGTGGTTAGCCGGCCCCCTTGAACATTCGCATCTATCCTCCACCCCCGGAAAGAACCCAGTCATGCGTGTTTTAGCCGTGTGCGCTCTGTGAATCAGGCTCAGTCTCGCACACGAGGAGGTACAGCTTACCTGGTGTGAGGTCTCACTCCACAACTCCCCCTCAAATGCGCAAACCTACTCTTCCTCCCATTTTTTCTTTGTCTCCTGCAGCGAAGTTCTCCCATTCCATATCTACTGCCCATAGATACCAGAGATATTCTCTTCCTCTATCTCATGCAAATACACTCCCTTATCCATCAGAGAAGGGGACGGCAACCGAGGAAACGTAGAAAGCTCCGTCCGAACAAGGTTCCTCACTTGTAGATACCTGAACCCATTCTTCTCTGCAAGCTGGAACTTCTCCACCATTACCCCCAGCTCCGCAAAACTACCCTCCACGAACAAATCCCTGAACCTCTCTACCCCCTCCCGTTCCTAAACAACTAAATCTCTTCCCGCACAGAGTGATGCACTTAAGGCAGACTCTTATCTGTTTTCATCTTATTCCTGGAACAAGACGCTAATCTGTTACCAGGGCCTTCCACCTTGATGGACGCCACTCCATCAAGCTGGGCTGACCAGCTGTATCCCCCACTCTTACTGGTGTGTTTGGAAGGATTTGCAGGCTGACACACTCAACCTGTTTGACCTCGTGATCAACACATCTTCCTCAGCCATCAAGTCCTGTGGTGACACTCCAACCCGGAGCTTCTGGCTCAGAGACAGGGACACTACCTACTGCACCACAAGAGCCTTGTTCAGCAAATTGAAAGCAGATCCTCCATTCCTCCTGGCACAGGTTCAGGCAAAAACTGCCAGAAAGGTGGATTCCCCCTCACCCCATTACAATGTTACTCTTGCTGCTTTCTGTATCCTTTGTTGACATTGCTTTTAGAAAGTAGATGAGAGGGAGCCTTCATGTTGAAGAATTCTCTTTGTAACTTACCCTTTAATGCATCCTGCTGCTCCTGTCAAGCTTGGAGACCTAGCTTTGAGAAGCTGCCTTCCACCCTTTATTGGTCAGCAAACCCTGCCTCTATGTCAGTCCAGGAGACGCATCTGTGAAAATCACAGCACGGTGATTATTTTCCCACCAGGTGTTGTGGAATGTGCTCGGTCTAAACTCTAGCAAGGAAGACCTGCAGGTGCACCAGGGTATTAACTTCATAACCAGTTTATTTACACCATTTACAGTATGTACACAGTGGGTGACAGGGAAGACACATCTCCTTTCAGAGTTGTTTGGCTGCTGCCTCGTGCACCTAATAACGTGAATGCTTGATGCCATCATCCATTCTGTTCACCCTTTATATTGCCCAGGGGCAGGTTTGGGAACGGGTTCCCGCTCCAAACGCAAACATTCTCCCCTTGATCTCTCTGTCTCTCAGGATATGAACCTATGAACAATGGGTATGAGTCGGCCATTCAGCCCCCAAGCCTGCTCTGCCATTCAATAAGATCATGGCTGATCTGATAGTAATCTCAAATCTGCATCCCGATAACCTGTCACCCCCTTACTTATCAAGGATCTGTCCACCTCTGCTTCAAAAATATTCCAAGGTTCTGCTTCCAGTGCTTTTTCAGGAAGAGAGTTCCAAAGAATCATAACCCTCTGTGTGAAACAATTACAACTCTCTCTTCTCTGTTTCAAATGGGCGACCACTTATTTTTAAGCAGTGACCCCTGGTTCTAGGTACTCCCACAAGAGAAAGCATTCTCTCCACATCCACTCTGTAAAAAATGTTTTAATTAAGTCTCGTCTTACTCCTAAACGCCAGTGGATACAAGCCTAACCTGTCCGACCTTTCCTCAGGAGACAATCCACCCATTCCCGGTATTAGCCTGGTAAATCTTCATTGAACTACTCCAACGCATTTACATCCTTCCTCCAGTAAGGAGATCAGTATTGTACACTGTACTCCAAATGTGGTTTCTCTACTGCCCTGTATAATTGAAATATAACCTCCCTATTTTTGTAATCAATTCCCCTCACAATAAATAATACCATTCTATTAGCTTTCCGAGTTACTTGCTGTACCTACATCACCCTGTGTGATTCATGCACGAGGGCACACGGATTCCTCTGCATCTCAGTTCTCTTTATTCAATAAGCTTTTTTTTTTACATCTTCCTGCCAAAATGGACAATTTCACATTTCCCCACATTACACTCCATTTGCCAGGTCTTTGCCCAGTCACGTCAGCTTGTGCATCTTTGTATAGCCTCCTTATGTCCTGTTCACAACTTACTTTCTTCCCTGTTCATCAGCAAATTTGGCAACCATCCCTTCAATCTCTCCGTCCAAGTCATTTCTCTAAATTGTAAACAGTTGAGGTCCCAGCACTGATCCCTGCGCTACACCATTTACTATATCTTGCCAACCTGTAAAATACCCATTTCTGCCCCTTCTCTGCTTCCTGTTAGCCAGCCAAGCTTCTATCTGTGCCAACATGCAAAGTGTCTCCAGATATAACTCTCACACTTTACATTGCCACTTTAATATCTGTGATTAATTTTAATATTCTGTCTCTCTCACTCTCTCCTTCCCTGTTTCCATTTGGCTTCTTTGTGCCCAGCGCAGTTCCCATTTCTGAATGCATATGCATCCAATTATTCTGTCTTTCTTCAGTCGCTAACATAATTTCTTTTCATTTCTTCAATTCATCTTTCATTTTCTTATAGAAACATTAAAAATTATGAAGGGAATAGATAGGATAGATGCGGGCAGGTTGTTGCCACTGGCGGGTGACAGCAGAACTAGGGGACATAGCCTCAAAATAAGGGGAAGTAGATTTAGGACTGAATTTAGGAGGAACTTCTTCACCCAAAGGGTTGTGAATCTATGGAATTCCTTGCCCAGTGAAGCAGTTGAGGCTCCTTCATTACATGTTTTTAAGGTAAAGATACATAGTTTTTTGAAGAATAAAGGGATTAAGGGTTATGGTGTTCGGGCCGGAAAGTGGAGCTGAGTCCACAAAAGATCAGCCATGATCTGATTGAATGGCGGAGCAGGCTCGAGGGGCCAGATGGCTACTCCTGCTCCTAGTTCTTATGTTATGTTCTTATTTTGTATCTCCCTCATATTTCCTTTTTCTCTTTGACGATCTGAAGCCAGACTCTTGACTGGCCCAGGGTGCAAAGGTAGACTCATCTCTGCAAAATGCTGAAACTCCCGTCAAAGCTGTTCAATATTGGGGCGGCGCAGTGGTCAGCACCACTACCCCATGGCGCTGAGGTCCCAGGTTCAACCCCAGCCCTGGGTCACTGTCCGTGTGGAGTTTGCACATTCTCCCCGTGTTTGCGTGGGTTTCACCCCCACAACCCAAAGATGTGCAGGGAGGGTGGATTGGCCACGCTAAATTGCCCCTTAATTGGATTTTTCTTTTTTAAAAAGCTGTTCAATATTGCACTGTGCAGAGGCAGTGAGTTGGGGTGGAGTGGAATGCAGGAAGTGTAGCTCACTGGCTGGACAGATCTTTCAAAATGGGTCGGTTCCTCCTATAAAAGCAGGCCAGGTGCAAGTTGTATACTTCTGCTCTCCATTCCTGAGCCTGGAGTTAAAACTTTCCGCCAAACAGGAACAACAAGCAATGCTGTCAAAATGCTCTCAATACATTGCCCATTTACGAATGTCCTGTCTTGTATTTAAGCAATTTACTCGTTGACCTCCAGCCTGGGTACCTTTCTTTGAACTGAATTTTCGCTTAACTGGCAGAGATCCATTAATGCTGCAGTGTTTGTCGATGGCGTTTGGAGAAATGCCTTTGGTGCACAGGTGCCTGTTGTGACGTGGCTTGCCATCATCGTGTGATCACTGAAGCGAGTAAAGGATTCAGGCCGAAGCCATTGAAACTCTTACACGGAACAGGTGGCACACTTACCTCTGTCTCAATAGGTCACGGGATGTGAGCATATCGTGTAAGGCGTGCTGCACACTTGGCAGGAACTACCTTTAGCTGATGCAATGAAGATGGTTCAGCTCCTTATTGGTGCTCCCTCAGAGCCTCGGCAATATGGTTGTGTAAGAAACCCAACTTTGGGTATCCTTGCTCATTGACGAAAACGAACTTCAGTACGACGACTGACTGTGCACTCTTTAAAATGCCATTGTGGTACTGAATTTTAAACATAACCTTGTTTGTGCTGTGCTTTGGGAGGAAAGTAACTGAGGATTTACATTATTGGGAAACCGAGCAAATGTTTGGTTGGCCAGAAGGCGTTAAAAGCATCCAAATGGTCAAGCATTGTAATGATCTCTGTATGTAGTAATACATGATCAAGTAATGTTAAGCAAGTCCAGGCAAATGATCACTAGATGGCCACACGACCAAGACCTATAAAAAGGTTTCCCCGCTCTTTCCTCAAGGAGAGTGTGTTAGGAGTGTGGAGAGTACCGAAGGGAAACAACTAAAGAGAAGTTAACGGATCTTAGTATATAGCATCTTATTTAATAGTTTGATCTATAGTTATTTGTTTGTTTACCAGTTCAGTATTGAAGTAAAAAGAACTCATTCAATTATTTTGTCATCACCTGAAAGTCTACGTCTATATTTCAACAACTCAGCTAGACAAAAAGAGTAGTAATGTGTTATAAAATCATAATATAACAGCTGAAATCTGAGCGAATGTAATGTTATGACCAGGTTCAGAGAGCTGGACAATAGGTTTGAAAAGTACAAATATGTCCAACTACCCACTACTTCAAAAACACCTTGCTCACAGCCCCCACAAGCAAAGTAAAAGAACTTAAAAACTTGACCAAGTTAAAAAAGAAATTCAGAAAGAAATTGCTGGGAAACATGTTTCCAGCTGAAGAGTGACTTTCGACAATAGCTTCTGGGTCTTGGACTTTGCACTGGATCACTAGGCCCGCAGTCCTGGGTGGTCAATTCAATTTCCTGTTAGACACAGCGGCGTTAACTCAGAATCCTCTTTAAGAGGTTTGCAGAAATGGTGGGTTTCTCAGTCACAAACAGCTCTGCTTTGATGAGAGGGTTTTCGGAGAAAGTGAAAAGGGGGTAAGGATGTTGCCCCTTCTGTTTCCGTGGCAATCTTTCTGTTACATCCAAGAGCTGGGTCATGTGACCTCTCTCTGGTTTCAATCTTGGCCACTCTCTCTGAGCCCTCTGATCTCCACAAAGTAGCTTGTGTCCTCTGCAAATACAGCTGCTGTAATCCAGAGTCCCAGAAGTGTCCTTTCAAAAGATTCAACACACACTTGTCACTTGAGGAGGTGACAAGTAGGTTAGACCAGGGAAACCCAGTGGACGTGGTCTATCTGGATTTCCAAAAGGCCTTTGATAAGGTGCCACACAGGAGGCTGCTGAGTAAGGTGAGGGCCCATGGTGTTCGAGGTGAGCTACTGGCATGGGTTGAGGATTGGCTGTCTGACAGAAGGCAGAGAGTTGGGATAAAAGGTTCTTTTTCGGAATGGCAGCCGGTTCAGTGTTGGGGCCGCAGCTGTTCACCATATATAATGATCTGGATGAAGGGACTGGGGGCATTCTAGCGAAGTTTGCCGATGATACGAAGTTAGGTGGTCAGGCAGGTAGTGCTGAGGAAGTGGGGAGGCTGCAGAAGGATCTAGACAGTTTGGGAGAGTGGTGCAGGAAATGGCTGATGCAATTCAACGTGAGAAAATGTGAGGTCTTGCACTTTGGAAAAAAGAATCCAAGCATAGACTACTTTCTAAACGGTGAGAAAATTCATAATGCCAAAGTACAAAGGGATCTGGGAGTGCTAGTCGAGGATTCCCTAAAGGTAAACATGCAGGTTGAATCTGTGATTAAGAAAGCGAATGCAATGTTGTCATTTATCTCAAGAGGGTTGGAATATAACCCTCTGGTTTATTACCCTCTGGTGAGCTGGTTTAGCTCACAAGGCTAAATCGCTGGCTTATAAAGCAGACCAAGCAGGCCAGCAGCACGGTTCGATTCCCGTACCAGCCTCCCCGGACAGGCGCCGGAATGTGGCGACTAGGGGCTTTTCACAGTAACTTCATTGAAGCCTACTCGTGACAATAAGCGATTTTCATTTCATTTCATTTCAAAAGCAGCGATGTGCTACTGAGCCTTTATAAGGCTCTGGTTAGGCCCCATTTGGAGTACTGTGTCCAGTTTTGGGCCCCACATCTCAGGAAGGACATACTGGCACTGGAGCGTGTCCAGCGGAGATTCACACGGACGATCCCTGGAATGGCGGGTCTAACATATGATGAACGGCTGAGGATCCTGGGATTGTATTCATTGGAGTTTAGAAGGTTAAGGGGAGATCTAATAGAAACTTACAAGATAATACATGGCTTAGAAAGGGTGGACGCAAAGAAACTGTTTCCATTAGGCGAGGAGACGAGGACCCGTGGGCACAGCCTTAGAATTAGAGGGGGTAAATTCAGAACAGAAATGCGGAGACATTTCTTCAGCCAGAGAGTGGTGGGCCTGTGGAATTCATTGCCGCGGAGTGCAGTGGAGGCCGGGACGCTAAATGGCTTCAAGGCAGAGATAGATAAATTCTTGATGTCGCGAGGAATTAAGGGCTACGGGGAGAATGCTGGTAGGTGGAGTTGAAAAGCCCATCAGCCATGATTGAATGGTGGAGTGGACTCGATGGGCCGAATGGCCTTACTTCCACTCCTATGTCTTATGGTCTTATGTCTAGCGATTACATGATAAAATGCTGCCTAGATCTTCCATGCCCGGAGGGAGGTCCCCTGTAAGATGCACTGGGGGACCCCTCATAGGTCCCCAGGCGAGAACTGCACAGGAATTGCCAAGAAGCTTCAACTTGTGTTGGGCCATTTCCCAGTGACTGGAAATCTTCAAAACTCCAATTTTGGATGGTTCCGGTTCTCTCAGCAGGTAATGTTAGAATGATTGAAACCAGGTCCAACTCCTTTCTCCCTATTTCAACAGTTGGAACGGGGTGGGGGGTTTTTGGGTGGTTTTCTTCTGACGCATCCCACAGCCTGAACTGCGTGATGTCAGGAACAATACGTATGTGACGTGGGCTTACCCACAGGAATCCCGCCTGGATTGCTGAGAGAGAAATGATGAGAGCAGTCTGAGGAGCTTGGCAACCTCTGGGACTGTTGAAGAGGAAAATAGAAGGATGGCCAGATGCTTCCAGGTCTTAGGGACCCTCAAGGTATCAAATTCTCTCCCTCCCTACCTTCCTTAGTGTTGCTATTGCAGAAAGGCTGGGAACAATGGTGTGTGGTATATTCCTTGGTGTTGCTATTGCAGAAAGGCCGGGAATAATGGTGCGTGGTATATTCTTGTTGCTTATACCTTACATCCAGTCACAGTCGGACACTCCAGTGGGATATCCCAGAAGATACAGTGGATGATGGAACTTCACTTCTGATGTCCACCAATCCTACACCCCTGTTCTCTGGTGTTATCATGAACTGTGACACCATCCAGAAGAAAGCAGCCATGCTTGACCATCATCCCATCCGCTCCCTGTACCACCGATCCACAGTCGTGTAACAGCCGTGATTGCCATCGATAAGATGCACTGCAGTAACTCACCAAGGCTCCTTCGACAGCACCTTCCAAACCCACAACCTCTACCACCTAGAAGGTGAACGGCAGCAGGCACATGGGAACACCACAAACTACAAATCTCATCCCTCTCGCCTGCCTTGGAACTATATAGCCGTTCCTTCACTGTGGCTGCGTCAAAATCCTGGAACTTCCAAATGGCATTGTGGATGTTCCTAAGCCACGTGGGCTGCAGCGGTTCAATGCCACCTTCTCAAGGGAAATTTGGGATGGGCGATAGAACTGTTGGTATAGTCCCATGCCCCAAGAAAGAATTTTTAAAACCTGCAGGGATGTTTCAGGATAACATTCTTCCCTCAACTAACATCACCAACAAAAATGAGGATTGAATGTGACCTTTACTGTGAGCAGATTGATGGCCAACTTTCGCTGCAAAACTACACAAATTACACAGTGAGAATTCTGGAAGGGTTGGTAAAATGCTTCGCAACTATTCCATTCTTTTATAGTCGGATATGTAGCAACAAGCTCTGATTTGAGTTCATTGAACTTTGCAAAGTGAATTGTAATCTCATTTTTTTTTAATGGTAATCTGTGTTGGTATAATGAAGCTTAAAATCAATATTATGTTGAACAATCATGATTTGGGATTTGTGGGTCTTCCAAGGCAGTTCCTGAGTGGATGGGGAGGTGGGGAGAAAGGGAGTGGTGGAATGGGAATAGGCATTCAGCCTCTCGATTCTGTACCAGCTTTCAGTGTGATCATGGCTCGTCTGTATCTCAACTCCATCCACTCTTGTCCAAGAATAAACTATCTCAGTTTTCACAAGGAGGGAGGACAGTAATGTAAACCAACGTAGCCAATCCTGTCTTTCTCCTGCCTTCCATGGAAACTGTATCTACCCAGTTCATGGGTGCTGACAATTGAAAACGTCTCAAAAACACAGGCTGGGAAGCCCCATTGTCCCGAATTCAGAGGTTAACACAGCAGCAGAGAAGCAGCTCTACAGGAAGTGCTAATGAAGATGCAGTTGGAGTGAATTCAGCACACGCTCCTTCAGATCAGCAATAGCTTCCTGACGCTTTAGAAAATGATCTATTTTTTCTTCTCTATTTCTGGGCAATTATTTTTCTTTGCTGAGGGCACTTACACAGTATTTTGCCAAGCTTAATCATCAATCCTTTGCTTATTTCCAATCACCTGCGCACACAAAATACATGTTTAACCAGGGCTAAAGTACTGCGCACGGGTCTGGCCACCATATTATAGGAAAGATGTGATCCCACCAGAGAAAGTAGAGAGAAGCTTCACTCAGATGTCAAGAGGAACGGAGAATTTTAAGTCTGAGAAAAAATTGGACTGTCTGAGGTTGTTTTCTTTTACCAGGGGGGGAGATCTAATTGTAATGTGTAAAATTAAGAGCGATCGTGATCCAGTGGTTTGAAGGACCTATTTTGAATGGCGCAGAGGTGAAAACTGGGGCCATCAAAGTAATCGGGAGAAGGGTCAGAGGGTTTTTTTCATGAAGAAGATGCGAAAGGTTTGAAAGTCACAACCTGAAAGGTGATCCAGGCAGAAACTTTCATGACATTTCCAGAGTGATGCACTACCAATTGACCACAGAAGTGAAGTTGTAGTCCGAAACTGAAGGCTTTAATAGACAAGATGTTTCCCCAGTAGCTCAGGTACAGAAAGGAAGCTGTGGGGAACACACGGGCTCTTATACCCCGCCTTACAGGGCGGAGCTACCTTACAGCTCTGACCAATGGGTGACTAGTGTTACATACCATTGGGCCAGTGAGCAGCGAGCCTTCTCCACCAATGGTGTCTCGGCATTGCTAGTTACCATAATACCTCTAGTCATACTACCACACAGGTTGCTTGCTTCCGCACTCAAACTGCCATAACCTACACGGCTACAAACCAATGTGGATGGGGGGGATACGGTTGCTTGGCTATTTTTCTGCTGACACGAACATGATGGGCCAAATGACCTACTTCTGAGCCTTAAATTTCCGATACTTCTGTGATGCAGAACTCTGCAGCTGCTGGAGTCTGAAATAAAAATGCTGGAAATGCTCAGCAGGTCAGGCAGCATCTGTGCAGCGAGGAATAGAATTAACGTTGGAGATTAGCGAGTGAGAGGTCATTGATGTAAAATGTTGGCTCTGTTTACCTCCCTGCAGATGCTCCTGACTTGCCGCATAGTTCCTGCAATTTTTTTAATATATATTTTCTTTTCCGATGAGCCGATTGGTAAATTCACCTTTATTTACTTCGTCCTTGTTTCTCTTCTTCTCTTGTAGGGCTGAGTGTTCGAGAGGTCCTCATCAATGTTTCCCGACAGCAAGTGGAAGATTTTCACGGCCCAGAAGATTACTGGTGCCTCTGCGTAGCCTGGAGTCAGCAGGGAACAACGAAGAGCAGGAAAGCAACAGTCCGAATAGCATGTAAGCAGAGAAAGAAAACGGTGATTACTGATGATCAATTGTTTTCACTTCAGCAAGACACACACAGACACACACAAACTGAAAGTCTGAACTTCGCAGCTCTCCTATTGTTATGCAGGTTTGGCTGCTGTAGGGTAGGTAGTCCATCAAACTGTGATTCTCCCTGAATAATTCCACACTGCGACAATGTGTGAATTACAGCGTGCAAGCAACCTCCAAGCGCAGCGTCGGACAACGGGGCCTGAATAATGCATGGGCCAGCTTCTGCACTTCAACAGACGTATAACCACACAGGCTTCCGAATGAGCACTTCCGAGGCAGAACTAGCAAGATATAAAATACCAAAATATTTCCCTTCTCTGCTCAGTTGGCCGATCGAGTCTGCACCGATTCAACAAAGAAACACTCTACCCAGATCCACTGCCCCGCCTATCCTGTAACCTAACCGGCACATCCATGGATACTAAGGGGCAATTGTAGCATAACCAATCCACCTAACCTGCACATCTTTGGACTGTGGGAGGAAACCGGAGCACCCGGAGGAAACCCACGCAGACACGGGCAGAAAGTGCAAACTCCACACAGATAGTCACCAAGGCTGGAATTGAACCTGGGTCCCGGGCACTGTGAGGCAGCAGTGCTAACCACCATGCCACCGTGCCGCCCTCACGTAACATAGGTCAGTCAAAATAGATTCCTGGGGATGGGTGTGTTTCATCTTCGAAGCGTGACTCAAACCAGATGATAGCAATTTGCCAGCCTGTTTTACTCCTCTCTCGATATTCTTTTCCATTGACTTGGACAGAAAATAAGATTGGGCAGGGTGTACAAAAAGGGGACTTATTTGTTCATCCTTTTTGACATTTTACCCTCAAGGTCAAAAGAAATGGGAGCATGAGCGGACTGTACCCGCATTGTCTTCCTTTTTTCACTCTTGCCTGCTTTTAATTGAACACAAGTCAGAGTGAAAGTAATGAATTAATAAGAGAATGATAATTCAAATAAAAAATAAAATTTTACTTTAAATAGTCGATGCAAAAATGTACAGCTTACAGGACGACTATCGCCCACGTCGCCCCCTGCACAAATGTGGCACTCTGTTTGACAATATAAGGTTGTTTATTCACGCAGGGTAGGCCAGGATTCTTGTCCGACCGCTTTAATCTTCAAATTTCACGGGCACGATTATCATCAGCAAGACACACTTCCACAAACGCTTTCCCTTTCTGGTCACGGCAATCCTGATGTTGTAGCTTCCCAGAGTTCCTTTTCACCTGACCGACCAATTACATCCCGGTTCACTGGTTGGCCACTTCTGGGAAAACACCCAGCTCTTTAGTGTCTCTGGGTTGTTGAGGTTTTAGATATTTTTAGCCAGCTGTCCCATCAACAGTTCCTGCCGCTTTTAATGCCAAACAGGACAACCTCTTCCTGAGAGTGCAACCCCCAGGTGTGCAAAAAGTCATGGTTCAGTACCAGTCTCATTCTCAGCAAGCACTCCTTGTTTTCTCAGTTTTTCAGTGAGTTTCAGACACGCCCTCACATTATTCCTGTTGACAAATATTAAGTGGTTTTGTTTAAGTGATATAACAATTTTTCTTTGTGAACTGACACAGTAATTTGAAGGTTGGGAAAAAAGTTCTTTATGAATGTATCAGCATTTACCGTGAGTCCCTGGGAGTGTGTCAGTATTTATACAGGATCTTTGGAAGTATTCCAGTATTTGCACGTGTTGTTGAAAACTCACCACTATTCTTAGAATCCCCCCTATACCAAATAGGGCCAACATTCTAAATGGTGAACAGGAATTCTCACTCACCGACTCCTGTGCAGGCTTCGGTGGGTGCTATTCAGGTCAAACTGTGTTTTCAAGTTATCGTCCGGTATAACCCATACCTTCACAGAAGATTTCATCTACTTACCACTTAGTAGCATGGATCCTGGGTCCCGCATTGCTAAGTAAGTAAAGTAGACTTTGGAATAACCACTGTTTCAGGTTAGAACTTTTAAGTTATTTTGTTATTATATCTTTTTCTTTTGAAAGCTGCAATCACTTTCTTTACAGAAAAGTAAAAAGATCTTGCTTCTGGATCCTTCTGGTTGGTTGAAGGGACTTTCAGGCCCACCTTGACATTCAATCTTCTTTAAAGTCTGGTCTTCTTCAGATGTATTCGCTGGTTAGCTCGGTTGTTGTGTCTTGTCGATCCCATGTACCGAGCTATGAGAGCTGGCTCTGCTGACTGTCTCTGAGCTGACTCTACCTCCTCTTTAAATTCGGGTCTTCCTTAGATGTATTAGCTGTTTTAGCTCGGCTACTTGGCTCTGTCCTTTTCCCATGACCGAGCTGACTGTAAGCTGACTCTGCTTGCTTCTCTTGTTCCTTCTCTGCCCCTTTCTCTCTCTCTCTTTCTCTCATTTTGGGCATGGTCTCAGCCCTCAGATCTGATTACATTGTCCTTTGTGATGTTCAAAACGCTTTGATTTCAAGAGGTGTTACTTTTAATTCCTGTCATTTCTGCAGTTTTATTTTCCAATTGTGTCCCCAGCTCATAATTTTGACTTTGATTTTTGCTTTAAATTATGTTTCTCGTAGACTGATAGTCTCCAATTTTCTTTAATTTACCTGATATCGGCAGAACTTCACACCTATATATTTGTCTCTCTAGTCATTCTTTTCTATCTGCTGATTTTACTTCAATGAAATGAAATGAAAATGAAAATCACTTATTGTCACAAGTAGGCTTCAAATGAAGTTACTGTGAAAAGCCCCTAGTCGCCACATTCCGGCGCCTGTTCGGGGAGGCTGGTACGGGAATTGAACCGTGCTGCTGGCCTGCCTTGATCTGCTTTCAAAGCCAGCGATTTAGCCCTGTGCTAAACAGCCCCAATGAAGGTGTGAATCATTACTTTTAGTGTAATCTATACATCCACTTGGTTATAACTTGAATGGTTTACATTTATCACCTAGCTCAACTGAAACCCTCATCCATGCTTTTCCAGATGCTTACTACGATGGTGAATTTAAATGAAGATGTGAACCATTGTTTTTAGCTTCATACAAAAGTCCTGTTTATTTGTTTGGGAGAATGAATCTGCATTTTATAATCCTGCTCTTTGCAGCTGCTGTTAACCCTTCGTGGGATCTTCCCCTGTATCCTCTCATGTTTCTCTCAGACCAGATATTGCCAGACTTCCATGTTTCAAATGACACATCTTTCCATATTATCAATTACACACGCGATCCCTGGGAATATATCAGCATGTACAACAGATCCTTGCGAGTGTATCAGTATTTTCAGGGAGTTCCTGAGAGGTATGCTTAGTTGGAAGGGGTCCTTGGGAGTGTGTCATTTACAGGAGGCCATAGGAGCGTTGGGCATGTGTCAGTGTTTGCAAGGTACTCTGCCAGTATGCCCAGAATAACCAGCCATTCACTGAGTGGATTCTGACCAATTTTATTTGCAGCACCGTGCTCTGTGTCACAGGGCTATCGTGTTCCAAAGGACAAAAGACTAGACACCGAAATGCTGAAACAAACAATGCTGAAATCGTGCAGCAAATCAGACACTTTCTACACCAGGGACAGACACGTGAACATCATAAAATGCAAAGGATCTGCTCCAATTAGATAATTCGAAGCAGTCAAATTGTGTGTTTTCCTATCCTCATCCTGTTGTGCAATCCATTGCCCTGCTGCGTTCAGAGTGAAATTGATGTGTGCCAGACACCACAATCAAGAGTGATGATGCTGATGTTTCAGAAAAGGGTTCACTGAAATCAGCATTTATCTGAGCAAAGGAACCTCGAGCAAACACTGTCTCTCCAATTACCATGTCAGCCAGCTTGTGATTCCTGTTCATCTCCTCATATTAGGTCATCAGTGTCAGCCATACTCTTCACCACTGTTCGTCCAATTCAGATCCCAACATAGCAATGAATCAGTCAAATAGATTTTAGTGGTTTGGAAAGGGAAGAAAGAGAGACCCTCCTGCAAAATTGTTGAGCAAGTGTGGCATTTGTAAACTGGATAAAAATAAACCTGTCCAATGAGCAGTCTGTTACTCTCTATACAGACTCAAGTCCATGTCAAAATTGAGCCGCCTGGTCATGAAATAGAAATAATCACACAGTGAAATTCTTTGTGAATGTTTCAAGTCTCACCTGGAAGACAATGCTCGCTCTTTCTGGAGCCAACCAGGGGGCAAGCTGTACGAGATCTGGTATTGTGCAACGAGATAGGATTAATTGATAACTTCATAGTGAAGTCACCCCGAGGTAACAGCGATCATAACATGATTGAATTTTACATTCAGTTTGGAGGAGAGAAGAATGCGTCCAAGACGACTGTTTCAAACTTAAGTAAGGGAAAGTGTCCAGTCCTGAAAGCAGAGGTAGTGAAAGTAAACTGGCAAATATGCTTAAGTGGTAGATCAACAGTTGTTAAATGGCAGACATTTAAATGGACAGACAGAAAAGACACACTCCAATGAGAAAAGAGAATTGCAAGGCAAGGGCCCATCATCTCTGGTTAACTAAAAAGGTTAAAGACAGTATTAAACTACAAGAAAAAGCATACATTTGCACAAAGGTGAGTGACAGGTCAGAAGATTGAAAAGAATATAAAGAATACCAAAGAATAACAAAAGGATTCCGAAGGAAAAACTAGAGTGCAAGAAAAAGCTACTCAGTCATATAAAGGTGGATAGTCAGACTTTGGAGAGAGCGAATGTCTCGGGAATTGGTAAAGTAGAGCTATGGCAGATGAATTAAACAGGAATTTTGAATTCTTTACTATGGAGGATAATAATAATAATAATCTTTAGAAGTGTCACAAGTACATTAACACTACAATGAAGTTACTGTGAAAAGCCCCTAGTCGCCACATTCCGGCGCCTGTTCGGGTACCCTGAGGGAGAATTCAGAATGTCCAGTTCACTTCAGAAGCACATCTTTCGGGACTTGTGAGAGGAAACCGGATATTGAGGAGACCGATGCACCACATTGTCACAGACTGGCTGGCACTGTGAGCCTCATTGTATCAGGCCTCTAGTTTGGTCCCAGGCCTCCGCAGTAGCATCATCAGCCAGTACCTCATGGGATAGTCCTTATCTCCTCCAAGCCAAGTCTGCAGACTGGGTGACCTTTGAAAATTCTAGGCATTTGTGATTCCCCAAGGATGGAGCTGTCATGCACGTTCGCTGGAAAACGAGAACACATGTTCATGAACCACATCTAGTGGTCACACACCAGCTGGACATTGAGGGAGTGGAACCCCGATCTGTTGATGAAGAGGTCTCCCTGAGACCATGGGTGGTAGAGAACGACATGAATGCAATTGATTGCCCCCTCCATCTGTGGCATATCAACTGGTGCCGAATCCTCTTGTCCTGCTAAACCTGCTGCAGTTTGAAATGTAAAGTCTGAGGGCCTTGCATTGACTGTGTCCATCACCTCACAGATGTAATTATGGGCCACTGCCTGTGAAATGTCACACAGGTCACCCATTGGGTTCTGGAACGACCCCGTTGCATAAAAGGTGAGAGCTTCATGGCCATAGGGAGAGGGTGTCCTCTGCCTCCATGTGGTGCCAAGTTGGAAATGATGTATTACAGGTACCCATAGTCTCCCTAGTGAGACAGAGTCTCCTATGGCACATGTTGTCCGACAGCTCATGAAGGACACTTGGGCCCTGTATACCCTCAGTCTCCTTCTGCGCCCTTGTGCCCCCTGATTGGCTGGTGCGGTCTCCAGCCCCTGAGCCTGGTTAGGGCCCCTGGTCTCCTGCAGCTGGACCTTCCTTGGGTGCCGCTGTTCAATGCTGCTGCAGACTGTGCTCCTCCAGCATTGTGATAAGAAGAATCGTCAGCTGAACTGGCTCCATACCGATGTCACTCAATTAGTTGGGTTGAGGAAGAGAGAGAGAGAGAGCGAGAGTCAGGTTGGGGTCGCTTCCACTTAACAACGGAACCTTCCCTTACCCATTGGCATCCCAGACCTGGAAACCACACCTTTTCCGGGCATCTAACCATCCAGACCTGTGCAGATTATGTGGATTGGCTAATCTAAATTGCCCCTTAGTATCCAAAGATGTGTAGGTTAAGATGGGTTACAGGGATAGGGCAGGAGAGTGGGCCTAGGTAGGATGCTCTTTCAGAGGATCGTTGCAGACTCAATGGGCCGAATGGCCTCCTTCTGCACTGTCGTGATTGTATGGATTATCATATTTACTCACTTTACAGGTACCATTCCATCGCCATTGAATGACTGGCCTGGGACTATGCCCTCGCCCAATCAGAGTCGCCTTTGGCCTTAATATCACTGGGGGTTCTGACAGGAGGTGTACATGATCACAATCGCTTATGGGCGCCCTGGACAGTGATGTCCGCCTTGGGGATGAATGGATCCTCAATGGCAGGCGCTGGGATCTGGGACATAAACAAACACAGTCCCTCTACATTCTGTGTACCCAAGGATTTACCCTTGAACCCTTGACTTTGAAACTGTGGACAGCTGATATTGTTAACGGTTAACTGTCGATGGCCAAATAGTTTGATGAGCATGAATCTCAGGAATGTTACAGGGCACAATTGCTTCCTGTCTCACAGCTAGGCAAAGTTAATAGTCACCCTTCTTACTCAGCCCCACCCAGGCTGAGAAACATGTTGGGCGGAATTCTCCGCTCCCCACGCGGCGTGGGAGAATCGCGGGAGGGCCCCCCGACATTTTTCACATCTCCCTGGCGCCCCCCCCGTGATACTCCACCCCCCCCCCCCCCCCCCCCCCCCCCCCCCACCCCCGGCTCAGAAGGATCGCCGCTCGCCGTTTTTCACGGCGAACGCCGATTCTCCGACCCCGATGGGCCGAGCTGCCAGCCGTTCACGACCGTTTCACGACGGCGGCAAACACACCTGGTCGCTGCCGTCATGAAACGGGCGGCAGATGCCCGTTTGGGGCTTCTAAGGGTCCGTTTGGGGCAAGAGCACCACGACTGTGCTCGGGAGGGGACAGGCCCGTGATCGGTGCCCACCGATCGTCGGGCCGGCGTCCAAATCAGACACACTATTTCCCCTCCGCCGCCCCACAAGATCAGCCACATCTTGCGGGGCGGCTGAGGGGAAAGACGGCCACCGTGTATGCGCGGGTTTGTGCCATCAGCGTCATGACGTCAGCCTCGCATGCGTGGGTTGGAGCCTGCCAACCTGCGCATGCGCGGCTGATATCATTAGGCGCGCCGGCCGCGTCATTCTCGGCACGACGCCCCCGCGGCCGTGATTTACGGAGCGCCGCTCCTAGCCCCTCCGGGAGGGGAGAATAGGGGGCGAGGAGCGGCCTCCGAGGCCGTCATGAAACTCGGTCGAGTTCACGCCGGCCATCCCGATTTTTCCCGGGAGCGGAGAATTCCGTCCGTTGGCTTTTCTTTTGGAGGCCAGCCTCTTTCACTCTCATCACACCTTACCCCCCCCCACCGCCCCATGTGGCCCACAGCCGGCCGATACCCTCATGCTACAGACGCACAGACAGCAGACCTACCCAAGTCTATAAGAACTATTCAAACAACACCAGGCAGCAGGCTTTAGGATCACCCTCACCATCCGTGATCCCCATCCCGGTAATCCCCATCCCCATACCCACCCCTCCCGCCAACCTCTCTGGGGCTCGCTCCCCTTCGCCTCCCTGCTGCTAGTTGGAGACAGTGGTTCTCTCCTTCCTTCGCCAAGGCCTGGTTCCCATTTTTAAAAAGCCGTAGTAATTTGCTCCCACCCTGGTGGGTGAAAGCTTCAATTAGGCCTGAAGATGTGATGTCCATTACCATGGGTTCAGATTGATGTCAATCAGGTTCGCGGCCGTCCTGGGTGTGAGTCTAATTGGGTCATCCCCAGGAGGAAGGCATTCTGAAATCTCGTCAGCGCAAATCCTGTTTTTGGCCACTCCCTCTTGGTACTTTGCGGCCATTCCGGGATTTGCCCCCGCAGCGAATGGGCCGGCTAAATCCTGTACTTTGAATATTATAAGACGGAGCGAGATAGATTCTTGATGATCAAGGGGTTGAAAGGTTATCGGGATAGGCAGGAATGTGCGGTTACAGTTACAATCAGATCAGCCATAATCTTACTGAATGGCAGAGCAGGCTCAAGGGCCAGAGCGGCTGACTCCTGCTCCCAATTCACATGTCCGTATATATTCGTATGATTTGACTGAACTCTTTGTCCATCAAATTTTGGAAAGAGTTTGGGAGTACTTGAGAGGGTGCACAGGAGGTTTGCCAAAGGATTTTGGCCTCAGGACTGCGCCAGTGGGGCGTTGGTTGTCCTCCATGGAAGAGGCGAGTCTGAGGAGGGAATTTTGATATGGGTGCACAGTTTTAGACACAGTCGACAAAAAAAAGTTGTTCCCATCAACTGATGATACATTCCCGCAGCAGGGATCATTCATTTTGGACAGGCAGGAAATACAGGGAGGCGTGGGGTGGGATCGGGGGGGAGGAGGAGTGGTTGCACAGTGCGTGGCGGTGGCCTGGAATCACTACAGCTACCTACAAGGGCAGTGGAAACACAGCAAGTGGTTTCAAATATAAGTGGAATGGCATTTGAGGGATAGAGCGAGGCAATGGGACTGACTGGATTGTTCTGAGAGAGCCTGTACCGAGTTCTCTACCACACTGACTCGATGTCTGTATGACCTGGGCAGCACACTACATGAATTCATCACTGACGGTCTCCGTTTCGCCCTCTGCCTTTTTGTGAGGTTGAATTACGGACGTTTCGTCCAATTGCTACAGCTGCTCCATCACCAATCCTCGGCATGTGGATGTTCCTGGCAGCACCGGGATTTCTATCAGCCTCACAGGATGGTTATGGATCAATTTTCTCCATCAAATGTCTTGGAATGAAATTGTTTCCCTGAGGGTTTATTTCCTCTTCAAAAGAGTTGGCTTCTCATTTTTTACAATAATGTTCCTAAGACCTTGGAAGCCATATTCATGATTTATAATCAATGTCAATTCTCAAAGTGATTGAAATGGGAGAAGGACACGACACAGGAGGAGGTTAATGGGCCCATTGCACCTGTGGCAGTTCTTCGAACTTGATCTCCAATTGGGCCCACTCTTCAACCCTTTCTCCACAGCCCTTCAAGTATTGACCAATTTCTCTTTGAAAAGTTACACTTCAATCTGCCTCAACCACTGTTTCAGTCAGGGCCTGCCATAATCAGAACAACAAATAGACTGAGCAGAAAGATTAAACAGAACAACCAAGGCAGAAAAGTTAGGGTTTAACTTGCCAAGGTTTTATAAAATGGCAGATGATTGCGTTGGTTTGAAAGAATCATACAGCGCAGAAGGCGGCCATTTTGCCCGTTGTGTTGGCTCTTTGTGAGAGCTATCCGATTAAGCCCACTCCCCTGCTCTTTCCCCAGCATTTCCCCTCCTCTAAAATGCTGGATCTTGCTGTGGATGGATTCGTTGGCATGACACACCTTACGACACCCCACCCGTGTGGCATTCTTTACATGTGCCAAGGAAACAGGTGTCAGCCACGGGGTGCATGGGAGAGGCCACAATGGGATCTGGAGCTCAAACCCTTGACAGCGAGTGAAATTTAAGTCACAAAGTGTTCCAAAATATGTTAATCTGATTCTCTTTCTTTGCCCCAATAGATTTGAGGAAGAATTTTGAGCAGGATCCACAGGCAAAAGAGGTTCCCCTGGAAGGGAAGATCATCTTGCACTGTCGCCCCCCTGAGGGAGTTCCTTCTGCGAAGGTAAAGAGCAGCTTTTGACTCCTGGGAAACAGGCATAATTAAAGAAACTCAGTGAATTTTCTTTGCTTTCCGCCGCAAAATGTTGACAACCACTTCTTCTTGGTGATCTGCATGAGCCATTACCTGAAAGGGAATTTTGCTGGAAGTTCGATTCCGATCATTCGGTTGAGTATTTTTATTTGATTTTCACAGACACAGCGGGATTAGTTAACTGGATTTCCAGTACCTGGTAGAATTTACTATCACGCAGTGTTTATATTTAGTTTCAGCTCCCACGGAGCAGCGGGAGTCCGACTGCCAGCAGATTTGCCAAAAGCAACTCATTTTTAAAATGGATAAAAAGTGGGCCTTGCCTGCCCCTGCTGGGAACTTGATTGGATAAAAGAAAGGAGCATTCTCATTTGTGTATGTTATCACATCTCTCGGAGACACGCCAAAGCACGTCATTCCGCGGAGCCAAGGTATTTCTGTGACTGGTGCAGTCAAAGCATCAGCCAAGATGTGCAACTGCGCAATCCCACAAATAGCAGCAAGGTGAATGAACAGCTGACCGGGTCCTGGTCGAGTGAATTGCTGTGACAGATTGACAGAATCTGGCATTGTCCGGCCCCGTCACGGCTCTCCCACATTTTCCGTGTCTGGCCCGTGACCATGTCCACTGCTGGCGGGGCCGGACAACCCTGCCCCCAAACTGCACCTGTGGCAATGCTGCACTGAAAATTTCCATTCCATTGATCAAACCTGGAATTGAAAGCTATTTTCAGTGATGGTGACCACCAATCTATCATCGGCTGTCTTTAAAAACCCGTCCATCTGGTTCACTAATGTCCTTCAGGGAAGGAAATCTGCCATCCTTACCCGGCCTGGCCGACATGTGACTCCAAATCCACAGCAATGTGGCTGACTATCAACTGCCCTGTGAAGTGGCCCAATAAATCCCTAAGTTCAAAGGCAGTTCGAGATGGGCAACAGACGTTGTCCTTGCCAGAGATGCACACCTGCATTGAAAGAATAAATGAAAAAAAGTGTCAGCATTAATCATGTACTGGGGCATTTGTGTGGAGCTTCAACCCACAGAAGCAGGTTAAATTGCGCTGGTATGTTACAGAGGAAACAAAGTGGATTCAAATTTGCTCAGGATAGGGGATTGCTCAGATAAATGTTCCTGACAGGCATTAAATACTTGCAGGGCAACCCACCGGATTGGGAGCATGCCTGGCCCCACCCCGGCCTGGGGAGGGCAGTGCTACAGGGACTCTGATACCTCGTAAAATCAAGCCTGTAAAATTGTACGGCGTGGAGGGAGGCCATTGGATCCAACATGTCTGTGCTGGCTGAAGAAGAGATATCCCTCCCAGTCCCGCCTCCCATCTCGTGAAGGATAGCCCTGCCGGCTGAGGCAAATCCGACAGCTTTATGAATGCGAAGAAGGCATTTGCCTCCATCATCCTTTCAGACAGCGAGCTCCAGACCGACATCACTTTCTGGGTGACAAGAAATCTCTCCACAGCTCCCTCCCAATCCTTGTCTTCTTCTCCAACCTCCTCTCATCCTGCAGAAGTGCACAGGGGTTTGGTCAAGCTAGGTTCACAAATGGCTAAAAGGCAGAACCTCCTGTTGATAAGGCTGTTGAAAGAACAGCAAATAAAATTTGATCTCAACGGGGATTGGATATAAAATGCAAGCGTTAATGATAAACTGAGATTCAATCTCGCACGCTGTTCTTGGGCCCAAGCGCCACAGATATTGCGGCTTTAGAGATGGTACAATGTGGAATCTCTTGGTTACTGCCCGGCGTGAGGAAGCAATTATGAAGGAAGACTTGAACCATTGTGGGGTTTTTTTTAAGAATAAAGCAGGGCGATATGATGAAAGCGTTTAAAATGATCAGACGACAGTGGAGCACAGATAGAAGGAGGCAATCAAGAACAGTAGACCACTGTGATAAGTCTAAATGTAAGAGGTTTAAAGCCAAGGCAAGGGAAATCTTGTTTCCAGTGTGGAATTCGATTCCAGGATTAGTGGCTGTGCGCCAAAGCTATGTTGACACTCAAGCTCAAGTCGGAGAAAGGGAAAAAGGAAAAGAGCGTGAAGGGGTGGATACAAGTTGGATAAGTGTGGCCAGAGCTGATCTCTTGTGTGGAGAATAAACATCAACGACCAGTAGCTGGGCCAAATGTGCTGTTTTCAGGCTGCATTTCCGGGTGCATATTCTGCGATTATGGGAAAAGTGACAAGGTTTCTTGTCAACTTTATTACAATGCTTCTGCTGCATTTAGCTTCTAATTGAATGCAAGGAATATTCCATTGAGTGGCTAATTGCTCCACTTCGTTTGTTGTCAGCAAAAATGCCTTTGTGTTCCAAGTCATTGAAAGTCTCTGTCCAATTCACAAAGGGTTCTGTGCTCGTCCGTCACAATTTCAGACAAGGGAAAGCTGCATAATTATGGGATGTCTTCTGTTTGTCCAGGGGGAATGAGGCAGTAAACATTCTTTCCATAATTTAATTAAAGTGTATATTCTGTCAACTTCCATTTGGCACCTTTCCCAGGTAATTACATTTTGTGTTCCAGCAACGATATAGATATAGAACAGTACAGCACAGAACAGGCCCTTCGGCCCTCGATGTTGTGCTGAGCAATGATCACCCTACTTAAACCCACGTAACCCAACAATCCCCCCATTAACCTTACACTACGGGCAATTTAGCATAGCCAATCCACCTAACCCGCACATCTTTGGACTGTGGGAGGAAACCGGAGCACCCGGAGGAAACCCACGCACACACAGGGAGGACGTGCAGACTCCACACAGACAGTGACCCAGCCGGGAATCGAACCTGGGACCCTGGAGCTGTGAAGCATTGATGCTAACCACCATGCTACCGCGAGGCCCCAATGTTTAACACAGACCGACATGGAATATATTCAAAATCTTCCCGATGAAAAGTCCAACTGGACCACTCATGTCCCTCAGCCTAATGAAGATGGGGCTCCCGTGTCTTGCACTAATTAGTTGACTCCTGCTATCCTCTGAAGTGCCATAGCAAATCGCTGAGTCAGAAGCAACCTTAGTGTAAACTGGTCGTTCTGTCATTACATACTCCCTCCAGGATGTTTCCATTGCCTAGTCCCAGGAGATACAGTCTCAGAATAAGGCCAGGCCATTTCGGACTGAGATGAGGAGGAATTCCTTCACTCAGAGAATTGTTTGGATTTGGAATTCTTTGCCCCAGGGGCCTGTGGAAGCTCAATCATTTTTTCAAATTAATTTATGGGATATGGGCTTTGCTAGCGAGGCCAGCATTTGTTGCCCATCCCTAATTGCCTTTGAGAAGATGGTGGTGAGCTGCCTTCTTGAACTTCTGCAGTCCATGTGGTATCGGTACACCCTCTGTGCTATCAGGGAGGGCATTCCAGGATTCGGAACCAACGCCAGTGAAGGAACAGCAATATATTTCCAAGTCAGGCTCGTGAGTGACTTGGAGGGGGACTTCTTCTAAATGGTGGTGTTCCCATCTTCTCCCATCTGCTGCCCTTGTCCTTCTAGATGGTGGTGGTCATGGGTTTGGTGGAGCCTTGGTGAGTTCCAGAAGTCCATCTTGTAGATGGTACACTCTGCCACAACTGTACATCAGTGGTGGAGGGAATGAATGGCACCCTTGTCACAAACAATCAAGTGGGCTGCTTTGTCCTGGATGGTGTTGAGCTTCTTGAGTGTTGTTGGAGCCGCGCTCATCCAGGCAAGTGGAGAATATTCCATTACACTGCTGACTTGTGCCTTGTAGATGGTGGGCAGGCTTTGGGGAGGTCAGTCTGACATGCAGACTCAATGCATGTTCATCTGGAGCTTGAAGCCTGTTTGTTCTCCTGGTTCAGGTTAGCTGCTTTACCTGATTTGAATAGCTCCAGAACACCTATGATCTTAGTAAATGGCTGCGCCGGCTCGAGGGGCCATTTGGCCTACTCCTGCTCCGATTTCTCATCTTCTAACATTGTCAGAAAGGGTTGCATTTGATAGATAAAAGCTCGTTCAGAACAGCAAGATCTGTTAGCAATGGTGATATGAAAGTTAATGGGATCATTAATTTAAACTGAAATGTATTTGTACCCGCCTGCACTACAGGTTTGAGGCATTGTTGCTCTTAAGAAAGATTAGTTTGGCTTCCTAACTCCTCTACTGCAAAGAGGAACTTCCATGGCCAAATGTTCATGTTTTAAACTCTGCAAGTTCATATATACAACAGTTGGCAGATGCCAAGATATTTATTGATTAAAAGTGATGAATTTGTTTGAAACGCAATGCATGAAAATGACTGAGGCTGTGTCATAGCGAATGCATGGTCAGTGCCATATCAATGAGAAATTCTGAGATTTGTGCGTTACATGAGATGGAAATGTCCATGGACACTTCCTGAGCACAAATGCTTGAGTGGTGCCTGAATTGCGGAGACAGAATGTAAATGGGGCAAGTGTGCTAATGTACAGATAATGTCCCATCTGCTCTCTTCACACAGCTGAGAAAACCCTGTGGAGAACCAGCTACTTTGGAGGAACAGCACACTGACGTCGCCACCTGCACTCGAAGCAGGCACGTGGACAGCCACACACACACACTGCAGGGGTTGGTGCTACTGGGCAAGCGTAAGATTAGGGAGGGTTAGCACTTGTCAGGAGCCAGCTGGTACCAAGCGGGGGCACAGAGTGCTGGCTGCCTGCTTAACATAGACATAGAACGTACAGTGCGAAGGAGGCCATTCGGCCCATCGAGTCTGCACCGACCCAGTTCAGCCCTCACTTCCACCCTATCCCCGTAACCCAATAACCCCCCCTTACCTTTTTGGTCACGAAGGGCAATTTAGCATGGCCAATCCACCTAACCTCACATCTTTAGACTGTGGGAGGAAACCGGAGCACCCGGAGGAAACCCATGCAGACACGGGGAGACTCTGCACAGACAGTGACCCAGCGGGGAATTGAACCTGGGACCCTGGCGCTGTGAAGCCACAGTGCTATCCACTTGTCCTACCGTGCTGCTTCACAGGGATACAGATCTCCATGGGTCTGCTTCCAAAGTGGACTTGTCACAGCAGCAGACCAATAAAATGGAGAAGGACCTTGCATTTAAATATGCCTTTCAATACGTCACAAAAATGTCCCGAAATGCTTTACAGCCAGTTTTGGGCTTTGAAATGTTGCTTTGGCAACAGGAACAGCCTCTCAAGCCTCTTCCGTCATTCAATTAGATCATGGCTGATCTGTATCTTAATTCTACTGACCTGTCTTGGTTCCAGATCTTATGATTGTTCAGGTGACCAAAAGAAGCCAATATTATCTGCTTGCACTTATGGTCGGGAGGAAATATGCACAGACCGTGGTTGACACCTTGCCCGTTCTAGCTCAGGTGGATGGAATGCGGTGTATCGTGATCATTCGTTCGTTCTTTGGCGTCATTTTCTTCCCGAAAGGCTGAACGTACAGCGATACAGAGGCTCGATTTTAACTCTGATGTACCAAAGTGGGCAGCCTGCCAATCTGTGTACTCATGTGGTTGTCTTTCAGGTATTCAAGGATGGCCAAAAGCACTTTACAGCCAATCAAGTACTTTTGAAATGCAGGTCCTGTTGCAATGTCGGTAATGTAGCAACCAATTAGTGCAAAGCAAGGTCTCACCAGCAGCAGGATGACAGCTGATATTGATTCAAGGGCAGGATATTGAGGAGAACTCTTGTGCTCTTCCTTGAAGAACGCCATGGAATGTTGTGCGTCCGCCTGAGAGAAAGCAGTGGCTCAATGACTGATCTGAAAGACAGCACCTCCGACATTGTAGCACTGTGTCCTGCAATGGGCGTGTCAGCCTTGAATATGTGAATCCACTGGAGCAGCAATGGGCAACCTGGTCTGGTGAGTGGGTCGCAAGAGCGGCCTCTCCATCTCAGTGGGCTGCAAGATTGAAATCTGTCATGTTCAGTCGCTGTGACCCTCAAATCAGATTAAATATATTCAATACACACTGAATATTTCATAACGAGTTATAGAAATTGCAAAATCATTCGTATATGAATGGAACGGCCATCAATTTCAAGTGATGAAGACAAAAGAAATATTTACGTTTGACTTGACACAGTGAGTGCCTGGCTATCACAGTCATTAGAACATAGAACAGTACAGCACAGAACAGGCCCTTCGGCCCTCAATGTTGTGCCGAGCCATGATCACCCTACTCAAACCCACGTATCCACCCTATACCCGTAACCCAACAACCCCCCCCCCTTAACCTTACTTTTATTAGGACACTACGGGCAATTTAGCATGGCCAATCCACCTAACCCGCACATCTTTGGACTGTGGGAGGAAACCGGAGCATCCGGAGGAAACCCACGCACACAGGGGGAGGACGTGCAGACTCCACACAGACAGTGACCCAGCCGGGAATCGAACCTGGGACCCTGGAGCTGTGAAGCATTTATGCTAACCACCATGCTACCCTGCTGCCTCATTATTGTGAGCAATCAGCAAGCACCTCACTTCACTTGCCCTTGCTTTACATTCGTATCACTTCAGTCAAACCGTTCGGGGAAAAAGCTATACAGGTGGCAACCAGCACAACGTGGTCACTCTGCGCGTAGGCAACAGTCAATAAAACGTCTCATGGGTGGCACTCAGAAGCCTGGTGGGCCGCATGTGGCTCCCAGGCCACAGATTGCCCACCACTGCTCTGGAGTGATCTCTGCCCATTGATTGACTGTCGTGAATGATGGCATCCCATGCCAATGCAGGACTCGCTGCCCTGCAAATATCAGCAGAGAATCTGGTGCTCAGGACGATGGAGTAGGTTTGGAATGGTGGAGTAGCAGTAATGTCAATGCTCCAGTAATCCAGAGACCCAGACTAATGCTCTGACGACAGGGGTTCAAATCCCACTGCAGCAGTTGGTGGAATTTAAATTCAATGAATAAAATCTGGAATTAAAAGCTAATCTTGGAAATGGTGACCAGAGCTATCATTGGTTGTTGTCAAAACCATCAAGTTCACAAATGCTCTTCAGGGAAGGAAATCTGCCGTCCTTACCCGGTCTGGCCTACATGTGACTCAGCAATGTGGTTGACTCCTAACTGCTCTCTGGAATGGCCCAGCAAGCCACTCAGTTGTAATAACCTGCGTCAAAGCCAGTAAAAGGAAATGAAACCAGACAGATCGCCTGGCATCAACCGAAGAACCAAAAATGACAATCACGCACCAGATCCAGATCTGTTAACCTATCAAAGTCCTCCTTACTGATATCGGGGGGCTGTGTCAACATTGGGAGAGCTGTCTTATAGTCCAGCCATGCAACTTTCTGACATCGCCATACTCAACAATTCTATCGTGCAGGCAATATCCCAGATACCATCAACACCATGGTGACAGAACACTTGTGTACAGTCGGGAGGGAGTTGCCCTGGGAGTCCTCAACATTGACTCTGGACCACATGAAGTCTTATGTCATCGGCTCAGACTTGGGCAGTGAAATCCCCTTGATTACCACTGACCACCACCCCTCTCCCTCTCAGCTGATGAATCAGATCTCCTCTATGCTAAAGTCAAAGATCAGAGTGGTAAGGCACAGAATTAACTCAGGGCAGGGAAGTCTATGACCAAGAGTGACCTGGTAGCGCCACTACAGACTAAGCTGGCTGAGTCCTGAAGGGTACAGCTGCTAGACTGGGTCTGTGGCAGGTGGTGAGGGAAACAACAAGAGGGAAAAACATACCCGACCTTATCCTCACCCAATTGCCTGCGACAGATGCATCAGTCCATGTTGGTATGGGTATCAGTGGCCACTTTGTGTTGTGTGACACTACCACCGTGCCAAATGGGATAGATTTGAAATAGATTTAGCATCTCAAAACTGGGCAACCGTAAGACACTGTGGACCATCAGCAGCAGCTGAACTGTACTGAACCACAATCTGGAAGTTCATGGCCCAGCACATCCCTCACTCTCCCATTCCCACCAAGCCAGGGGCCTTGTTCAATGACGAGTGCAGGAGGACATGCCAGAACTAGCACCAGACATACCTAAAGATTAGGTGTCAACCTGGTGAAGCTGCAATACAGGATTACCCCGGCGGCATGGTGGAACAGTGGTTAGCACTGCTGCCCCATGGCGCTGAGGACCTGGGTTCGGTCCTGGCTCTGGGCAACTGACCGTGTGGAGTTCCCACCTTCTCCCCATGTCTGCGTGGGTCTCACCCTCACAACCCAAAGATGTACAGTGTAGGTGGATTGGCCACACTAAATTGCCCCTTAATTGGAAAAAAAAAATTGGATGCTTTAAATTTATATTTTAAAAATTAACACAGGATTACCTGTACTCCTAACAGCGAAAGCAGCATGAGATAGACAGTGCTAGGTGATCCCACAACCAACAGATCAGATCGAAGCTTTGCAATCCTGTCGTGAATGGTGGTGGACAATTAATCAACCACTAGAAGAGAAGGCTCCACGCATATCGCCAAACTCAATGATGGAGAAGCACATCACACCAGACAAGACTGAAACATTTACAACAATCTGCAGCCAGAAGTGTCAAGTGGATGATCCATCTCGGCCTCCTTCAGAAGCGCCATCACAGGTACCAGTCTTCAGCCAATTGGATTAATTCCGTGTGATATTAGGAAATGACTAAAGACACTGGATATTGCAAAGGCTTTGGGTCCTGACAATATTCCAGCAATAGTATGTGTGCTCCAGAACCTAGCCCCTAGCCAAGCTGTTCCAGTCCAGCTACAATACGAGCATCTACCTGGCAATGTTGAAAATTGCCCAAGTATGGACCACCCCATCAGTCCCCACTCAATTATCAGGCAAGTGATGGAAGGGGTGATCAGAAGTATTATCAAGCGGCATTTAGTCAGCAATAACCTGTTCCTTCATACTCATTTTGGGTTCCGCCAGGTCGCTCAGCTCCTGCCCTCACTACAGCCTTGGTCGAAAGCTGAACTCCGGAAGAGAGGTGCAAGTGGTCAGCACGGTAGCATGGTGGTTAGCATAAATGCTTCACAGCTCCAGGGTCCCAGGTTCGATTCCCGGCTGGGTCACTGTCTGTGTGGAGTCTGCACGCCCTCCCCGTGTGTGCGTGGGTTTCCTCCGGGTGCTCCGGTTTCCTCCCACAGTCCAAAGATGTCGGGTTAGGTGGATTGGCCATGCTAAATTGCCCGTAGTGTCCTAAAAAGTAAGGTTAAGGGGGGGGTTTTTGGGTTACGGGTATAGGGTGGATACGTGGGTTGGAGTAGGGTGATCATTGCTCGGCACAACATCGAGGGCCGAAGGGCCTGTCCTGTGCTGTACTCTTCTCTGTTCTATGTTCTAAGTGACTGCTCTTCACACTAAGGCAGCATTTGACCAGGTGTGGCATCAAGGAGCCCCAGCTAAACTGGAGTCAATGGGAATCAGGGGGGAACTCTCCGCTGGTTGGAGTCATACCCGGCACACAGGGTGATGTTTGGAGGTCAACCATCTCAGCTCCGGGACATCACTGCACGAGTTCTTCAGCACAGTCTCCTCGCATTTGGATTTGTTTATTGTCACGTGTACTGAGGTACAAACAGTGAAAAGTATTGTTTGTGTACAGTTCAGATGGATCATTCCATATATGAAATAATACACAGGGCAAACATGAATACACAATATAAATACAGAGACACAGGCATCGGGTGAAGCACACAGGAGTGTAGTATTACTCAGTAGAGAAAATGGGTAAAGACATAAGAGGGCCATTTAGGAGTCTGGTAACGGCACAACTATATTCACACCATACAAACGCCAGCAATGACCAACTCCAACAAGAGAGAATCTAGCCATCTCCCCATGACATTCGATGGCATTACTATCAATGAACCCCCACAATTAACATGCTCGGGATTACCATTGACAAGAATCCGAAGTAGTTTTGCCTTGTAAATATTGTGGCTAAAAGAGCAGGTCAGATGCTGGGAATTGTGTGGTGATTAGCTTACCTTCTGACTCTTTAAAGCCTGTCCACCATCTGCAAGGCACAAGGCAGAAATGTGATGGAATACTCTCCGCTTGCCTGGATGAGCGCAGCTCTAACAACACAAGAATCTCGACACCGTTCGGGACAAGGCAATGCGCTTGATTAGCAGGCAACACACCACCTTCAACATGCACTCCCTCCACCCCCCCCGACGAACAGTGGCAGCCTTGTGTAACATCTGCAAGATGCACTGCAGTAACTCACCAAGGCTCCTTAGGCAGCGCCTTGCACACCAATTACTTTCATCGCGTCGGACAAGGGCAAGCAGATACGCGGGGAACATCACCACCTGCAAGTTCCCCTCCAAGCCACTCACCATCCTGACTTGGAAATATATCACCGTTCCTGCACTGTGGCTGGATTAAATCCTTGAAACGCCCTCCCTAACAGCAGTCTGGGTGTACCTACACCACATGGACTGCAGCGGTTCAAAAAGGCAGCTCATCACCACCTCAAGGGCATTTAGAGATGGACAAAAAATGGTGTGCTAGTCAGCGATGCCCACCCCCTGTGAAAGAAAGAAAGGGAGAACTTGGACCCACAGCCTCCTCCCTCAGAGGCTTCAGGGCTGACAATTAAATCTGCAGGATCATCTTGCAGCCGCAGTCCTCCACCAACCTTCAAATCTCATCACGTATTGAAGTCGAGGTCCCGGCGTCGTTGTGGGTTAAAATCTCTACTTGGAAAATGAGGGATAAGTGAACCAAGATCAGATGGTCTGACTTTCACATTTTTAAATTTGTGCAGATTGGTGTGGGACTTCAGGCCAGAGGCCCTTAACCTGAGATTCAATAAATACAGTGAACAGAATCAGTTCCTGCCAACTCCATGCTTGCTGATCCTTTCCTTGTGTAAAATTGTCACATAAAATCCTGCCAGTTGCAATCTTTTATTTGTGCTGAGCTGGGGAGCAACCAGGAATTTTTGGCACCTTTGTTTGTCGGTTGATGCCTCTTTACTCTGTACTGTTGCCGTTGCATCAGCATTCTGCACTGAAATTAAATACAAATCACTCTGTGACATGAGAACGCAGCATACAATTTCAGCAGCTCCAACGGGTAGAGCTTGAAGTCTGCTTTGTTGGATTAAGCCCAAAGATAATAAGAAAACTTCCACATTAGCAAGGTGCTGATCTGAATTGTAAAAAGCAGATCCAAAATGTTCCCTGCTGCCTCCTGACCCTGTGCCACAAGCCTGCTGCAGCTTCAATCAGTGTATTTAAGCATACTTGTTATCTTTTTCCAACCAGGCTCTCGGCTTTGCTGCAGCGGGTTCTGTTGGAAAAGGCTGACATGCAAGATAGGAACAATAACACTGCTTTATGACAAAAAATAAAATGCCGCTGAAGCTGCCAGTTTGAAGAAACAGTAAAAAAAACCCAGAAGTGCTGGAAGCGATTGGGGAAGTTGGGCGATATCTGAGGACAGAGGGAGCGGAGGGTTACCTGAACAGGAAGCAGGGAGGGAGGACAGGTGTTAGCTGGTGCTGGAGAAATGCACCAGGAATCATAGAAAATAGTAGAAGCCGACCGTTCGGCCCACAGACCCTGTTCCACCCTTCAATCTGACCATGGCTGATACTCCAGCACAACACTGTGGTGATGTGCATCACTGTAAATACACAAGGGGTTAATGTAAATACATGTAGACTAGCTAGACACTAGAGGGAGCACCAGAGACATGACACACAGACACTCAACCAATAGGCCAGCTAGATAGGACACGACCAATGGGCATTCACGATACACACAGAGGTGACACGACCACAGGAGGGCATTACACCAACCCATATATAAAGGACACCACAAACATGATCTTCCTCTTTCCAGTGGAGACACTCAGTGAGTACACAGGGTTGATTCAACATCACACCCACCACGTGGATTGCAGCAGACTGGTTAGTCAGTCTGGGTAACTATAGTAGGATTAACAGTAGTGTCGAACCCGAGTAATAGAAGTGTAAAAAGGTTAATAAACGTGTTGAAGTTATCTCCACGTCTGAACCTTCCTTTGTCAAGTGCACCACAAGGAAGCGGCTTATGCTACACCTAGAGCATAACAAGACAAACACCATACTCCAGCACTCTCCCCTAACCCCTTGACGCCATTAGAGACTAGAAATCTGTCTATTTCCTTCTTAATGTAATTAAGAACTTGGTCTCCATGGCCTTCTCTGATAGAGAATTCCACAGGTTCACAACACTGTGAGTGAAGAAATTTCTCCTCATCTCAGTCTTCGATGGGCTACCCTGTATCCTGAGACTGTGCCCCATTGTCCTAAACTGGAGGTGTTACAGGAAGCGCAATGGAGGAGGTACAGGCTCAAATATTCCGCCCAGAGCTCGAAGCAGGGTATCCGACATTGATCAGACAGCAAACTAAGTCAGAGGAGAATTCTGAACTCCCATCAACAGATCAGACGAGGTTCACTAGGTTCCAGAGTTGACAGGTTTATCTCATAAAGAGAGATTGAACAGTTTAGGCCGATACTCTCGAGAGTTTAGGAGAATGAGGGGCGATCAAATTGAGGTATACAAGATGATAAATGTTTTTTGGATGAAATAGACGTGGAGTTGATGCTTCCTCTTGTGGGGCAGTCTAGAATGAGAGGCCATAGTCTTAGGATAAGAGGTAGCAAATTTACAACAGACTTGAGGAGAAATTACTTCTCCCAAAGGGTTGTGAATCAGTGGAATTCGCTACTCCAGAGTGCGGTGGATGCTGGGACAGTGAGTAAATTTAAGGAGGAGTTAGACAGATTTTTAATTGGTAATGGGTTGAAGGATTATGGGGAACAGGCAAGGAGTTAAGTCATCAGTTTCTGCAATGTGTTCCAGCCTTGTGGATCCCAATAAGATGAAAGAACTTCACTTCACAAACATGACCCAAATGGAAGGAACCGATGTGCAAGATTTCACTTTTCCAAACCTTTCCTGCAACAATCCAAGGCAAAGTCCACGTAAATTAAACATGACTCAACAGGCAAGTTATTTTGCATAGAAGCGATTAATTTTACTTTCAATTGAATCTCTCCGATTTCTTCAGTGGTCCCTTCAGTATCTATGGCAATAATTGTTGTCAGAGCTCTGTTCGTTCCAAATAGAAATTTGAGTTCATTCCCACAGCAGTTGGACCCGAAGTCCCATCCCATCTGACAGCAGCTTTACGACACCCGGGTTCCACGGTTACAATATCCTCCAAAAGGCACACCTTTCCGGAGTTCTGCCCCCAGCATCACGGTAGCATGGTGGTTTGCATCAATGCTTCACAGCTCCAGGGTCCCAGGTTCGATTCCCGGCTGGGTCACTGTCTGTGCGGAGTCTGCACGTCCTCCCCGTGTGTACGTGGGTTTCCTCCGGGTGCTCCGGTTTCCTCCCACAGTCCAAAGATGTGCAGGTTAGGTGGATTGGCCATGCTAAATTGCCTGTAGTGTAAGGTTAATGGGGGGATTGTTGGGTTACGGGTATACGGGTTACGTGGGTTTAAGTAGGGTGATCATTGCTCGGCACAACATCGAGGGCCGAAGGGCCTGTTCTGTGCTGTACTGTTCTATGTTCTATCAGCATGTTTGGTCTCCTTCTCCAGCTTGCCTCGACTTTCCACCTCAGAGGTCTAACACTCCTGGCTGCTCTACCGCCATTGAACTGCTTACCTTCTGCGAAAAAAAACGAAATCCCCGCCTCCTCTGAACGCTGGCTGCAATTTGACTTCTACCTTTGTACATTCTTCCCAATAAGCTTCTGTTTCTCCAGCAACCTAAGCCACAGGCTGATTTCTCAGAAGTCTGGTGTCACAGCCAAGAATTCCAATTTACAACACCCCGGCAGGAACACCAGGTGGGTCGGGTTTCTTTCAGTTGGGGGCTGTCTCAGAAAAAAAAGCAGCGATGAAACCACGGCAAATGCAGACAACGGCTTACAAACTCCTGCGGCGGAATTCTCCGTTCCTGACACTTACGTGTTGACGCCGGGGCACGATTCGTGGCTGTTCTGCGACAGCAAAACTGGCGCCGCACCTGGACCAAGTCACAAACGTTTAAGGGGCCAGCACCAGAGCCATGTGGAACACAGTCAATTCCAGTGAGAAACGGTGGGGAATCGCCGATTCCCATTGACATTCAGGAGGCTGACAAGATGCAGCCGCAGAAACACACTGCACTCCCCCCACACACCATCACAGCCAACAAGGTGGCAGTGAGGAGAGCGAGACCCCTTTTATGGACTCAACACTCGAGGCCCTGCTGGACGCCGGGGAGGGGAGGCGGGCGACCCTGTACCCCAGCCCGGGAAGGAGGCTGCCAGCTGCTGCCATCCGCCATGCCTGGGCGCCGGTGGCAGAGGCTGTAAGCTCAACGAGCCACACCGTCTGGACCGGCCAGCAGTGCCGTAAGAAACTTGCATGATGGCCTCAGGGCGGCCGAGGTGAGTAGGCAGCACTGTGCCATTGGCACCAACCCCCCTCCCACACACCCTAACCCCCCAAACAGAGAGTGTCCAAACCTCCACCCTGCACCCACAAGCGGCATCCATGACGGCCGCCATGGCCGAGATCCCTGGCCGCTGAAGCAGCTACCCACCCCCCTGGGCTGCATGCGTCAGGCTGTCTAACACTGTGCGTTTTCTGTTCCCAGCCCTAAGGAGAAGGCCACTCATAACGGTCGGGAGTGGGAAAAGACTGAAGGGGACCGCCGGACCTCACCGTGGCAGAGTAGCGGGTCCTGGACGTGGCCGGTGGGCCCGAGGAAAGTTGCTGGGTGGAGGTCGGAGTCGAGCGAGATAGTAAGACCCCACTAAGTTGCCGAGCAGCGACAATGACAGCAACATGTACTCGAGCCATAAACCCGAGACCCTGGACACCCCGGACCTCGAGGCCAAGGCTGACACGGATTTCCCGTCACTGCCGTCTCCACAACACCCTCCACCATCCCAGAAGCACTCACCTCGCGTTTGGCACTTTAGTGAAGGAGCTCCTGGGACACTCTGATGCACGCCACATACGTGCTGCGGTACAGCAGGTGGAGGTAGGTGCACCCGATCGGAGGGGAGGCCGTCTCCAGGGACTAGCTGCCGTCCAGATAGGTTTTGGGCTTCTGCAACGGACAGTCCCATCCATCATCGAGGCGCAGTCACGGGGACAAGGACTGCATGACGGGTTCTCGGCGCGCATCCAGCAGCTGCAGGTGCAGGTGGAGCAGTCCAACCATGTGCAGGAACAGAAGGTGGTGCCGACCATGCATGCCAACCAGGCCAACACCACACAGGTGGCGTTCGCGGTGGAAACCTTGGGGCGAGGGTTTTGCTGTGGGTCAGCATGTCCAAAGCCTGGGGCAATCTGTGCAGGTGCTGGCCGAGGCCCATGTGCCAGAACCATGGAGCAGCCATCGGGCACCCCGAGGGAGGAGGAGGTGAGGGGGGCCGTGCTGGAGACTCCCACAGGGGAGATGCCGGAACACCGCAGCACGTCGCACTCCCTGCTCCTGTCCCTGCTGCAGCTGGTGGGCAGTGCAGGCAGAGCGGAGCGGCACCACACACCACTTGGGATCACTGAGCAGCAGCCGGGCTGCGTGATCCCCTGCTGGCAGATGGCGGCTGGTTGGGGTGGGGTGGAGAGTGAGGGCTGGGTAGGCACCCATATGCTGGTGTCACTCTGCAGAACCAGGGGCCAAGATGGATGGTCAGTGAGGTGCGCAGCAAGATGGCTGCCTTGCAGGCCGCGGCATTAATGGTCACTGCCTGGACACCGCCCCAGTCCCATGGGAGCTCACCCCGGCCCCATTCCTGTCAACCCCTGGCAGGGCCCCCATCCTAGTGTCAGGACCGGCAGCCCACGGGTCGTGCCTCTCCATGTCCTACCTTCTCTTTCCTCAGCAGCCTGTTTCTCGATTTTAAGAAGCACAAGGGATCTCGCCGTCGGCACGGTAGCATTGTGGATAGCACAATCGCTTCACAGCTCCAGGGTCCAAGGTTCGATTCCCGGCTTGGGTCACTGTCTGTGCGGAGTCTGCACATCCTCCCCGTGTGTGCGTGGGTTTCCTCCGGGTGCTCCGGTTTCCTCCCACAGTCTAAAGATGTGCAGGTTAGGTGGATTGGCCATGATCAATTGCCCTTGGTGTCCAAAATTGCCCTTAGTGTTGGATGGGGTTACTGGGTTATGGGGATAGGGTGGAGGTGTTAACCTTGGGTAGGGTGCTCTTTCCAGGAGCCGGTGCAGACTCGATGGGCCGAATGGCCTCCTTCTGCACTGTAAATTCTATGAAACTATTTCTCCCCCTGTGGAGGCGGTGATTCGCAGAGCACTGGGGAAGACAATGTCAGGCCCGCTAATGATAGGCCAACAGTGTTTACTGTACACGCGGACCGGATTGCATTGGCGCCGTTGTCGAGACACTGGAGAATTGCAATTTGGCGTGAAACCAGCAACTACCTCGATTTCAGATTCTCCACCGAATCGCATTTCCTGATTTCGGCCTCAGCCGACAGAGAATTCCGCACCTGATTTCATCACAAATGAAGGAACGTCGCATCATCGCAGCCTTTTGAGGAGGTTTTCAGAAACAGTGATTTTCTCTCAGATTTCCACCTGTCCTTTCTCCCTGTAACAATCCTCCACCACTCTGCAGCACTTTGATTAAGATTCAGTCAGCAATTCCTTTCATAACCTTTTCTTACACTGTACAAAAGCTGACTCAACACCTGCTTATGTATAATAACTGTGTATTTCTGACTTTTTTCAACTTTCAAATCCGATTTGTGTCAACAATAATGGGGAAAAAAATAAATTAAATCAAAGTCACACAGAACCGGTATCTGGGAATGGGGATTTTCTGTTTGCAGAAATTTAGCTCAATACACAATCTTCAAACTCTGGACTGCCAGACTGCTTTTCTGATATCCAATGGGGATAAATTGCACTGTCTCAATTTAAACATTGGGAGAACCAAAGTCATTTCTTTCAAATTGCCCCTCACCTTGCAAACCGTGAATCGACCGTGGATATCTAAGGAAATAAGGGAGAGTATCAAATTGAAGGAAAAAGCATACAAAGTGGCAAAGATTATTGGGAGACTAGAGGACTGGGAAATCTTTAGGGGGCAACAGAAAACTACTGAAAAAGCTATAAAGAAGAGTAAGATAGAGTATGAGAGTAAACTTGCTCAGAATATAAAAACAGACAGTAAACGTTTTTACAAATATATAAAACAAAAAAGAGTGGCTAAGGTAAATATTAGTCCTTTACAGGATGAGAAGGGAGATTTAATAATGGGAGATGAGGAAATGGCTGAGGAACTGAACAGGTTTTTTGGGTCAGTCTTCACAGTGGAAGACACAAATAACATGTCAGTGACTGATAGAAATGAGGCTATGACAGGTGAGGGCCTTGAGAGGATTGTTATCACGAAGGAGATAGTGATGGGCAAGCTAATGGGGCTAAAGGTAGACAAGTCTGCTGGCCCTGATGGAATGCATCCCAGAGTGCTAAAAGAGATGGCTAGGGAAATTGCAAATGCACTAGTGATAATTTACCAAAATTCACCAGACTCTGGGGTGGTCCCGGCGGATTGGAATTCAGCAAACGTGACACCACTGTTTAAAAAAGGAGGTAGGTAGAAAGCGGGTAATTATAGGCCAGTTAGCTTAACTTCGGTAGTAGGGAAGATGCTGGAATCTATCATCAAGGAAGAAATAGCGAGGCATCTGGATAAAAATTGTCCCATTGGGCAGACGCAGCATGGGGTCATAAAGGGCAGGTCGTGCCTAACTAATTTAGTGGAATTTTTTGAGGACATTACCAGTGCAGTAGATAATGGGGAGCCAATGGATGTGGTATATCTGGATTTCCAGAAAGCCTTTGACAAGGTGCCACACAAAAAGTTGCTGAACAAGATAATGATGCATGGCATTAAGGGTAAAGTAGTAGCATGGATAGAGGATTGGTTAATAAATAGAAAGCAAAGAGTGGGGATTAATGGGTGTTTCTCTAGTTGGCAATCAGTAGCTAGTGGTGTCCCTCAGGGATCAGTGTTGGGCCCACAATTGTTCACAATTTACATAGATAATTTGGAGTTGGGGACCAAGTGCAATGTGTCCAAGTTTGCAGACGACACTAAGATGAGTGGTAAAGCAAAAAGTGCAGAGGATACCGGAAGTCTGCAGAGGGATTTGGATAGGTTAAGTGAATGGGCTAGGGTCTGGCAGATGGAATACAATGTTGACAATTGTGAGGTTATCCATTTTGGTAGGAATAACAGCAAAAGGGATTATTATCTGAATGATAAAATATTAAAACGTGCTGCTGTTCAGAGAGACCTGGGTGTGCTAGTGCATGAGTCGCAAAAAGTTGGTTTTCAGGTGCAACAGGTGATTAAGAAGGCAAATGGAATTTTATCCTTCGTTGCTAGAGGGATGGAGTTTAAGATGAGGGAGGTTATGCTGCAGTTGTATAAGGTGTTAGTGAGGCCACACCTGGAGTATTGTGTTCAGTTTTGGTCCCCTTACCTGAGAAAGGACGTACTGGCACTGGAGGGTGTGCAGAGGAGATTCACTAGATTAATCCCAGAGCTGAAGGGGTTGGATTAAAAGGAGAGGTTGAGTAGACTGGGACTGTACTCGTTGGAATTTAGAAGGATGAGGGGGGATCTTATAGAAACATATAAAATTATGAAGGGAATAGATAGGATAGATGCGGGCAGGCTGTTTCCACTGGTGGGTGAAAGCAGAACTAGGGGGCATAGCCTCAAAATAAGGGGAAGTAGATTTAGGACTGAGTTTAGGAGGAACTTCTTCACCCAAAGGGTTGTGAATCTATGGAATTCCTTGCCCAGTGAAGCAGTTGAGGCTCCTTCATTAAATGTTTTTAAGATAAAGATAGATAGTTTTTGAAGAATAAAGGGATTAAGGGTTATGGTGTTCGGGCCGGAAAGTGGAGCTGAGTCCACAGAAGATCAGCCATGATCTCATTGAATGGCGGAGCAGGCTCGAGGGGCCAGATGGCCTACTCCTGCTCCTAGTTCTTATGTTCTTAAACCTCCCCCCCGCCCTCCCCCCAACCCCACTCCGGCCTCCCCACCACCACCCAACCCACCCATGGTGCTCGACCTGATTGGTGGCTCACAGACGGAATTGAAGTCTAGGAGGGATATGAGTATCATGGGGAAAAGGCTGCCAGCTTCCCATCAATATCGTGCTGTCACCGGTTGCTGCGCCAGTGACTCACTCTCACGCAGGCAGCGATTCACCGCAGGACAATCGCAGTGCCAGACCCTTCGATGATGATGATGAGCGAGCCGAGGTTGCTAGTGGCTCAGATTCTTCCCTGTGCAACGATTGGCTGGCTGGCTTGGCGGAAATACACCAGTTTTTGGAACAGCTCACAGGCTCACAAAGCAAAGGCATGTGATGCCAAACGCACTTACACTGATGAAAAGAAAACGATGGTTGGGGTGCACCTCCAGGTCGCCAGCCGTGCTTTGTTTAGCCGCCATGCAGGGCAATGAAAGCATAAATTATTTTCTTTCATTGCAAGCGGCAGAGCAGCCAGTCACCCAAAATCAATTGCAAAAGCAACCTGATTTTAGAAATTTTAGCTCTAATCTGCTGCCGATGGGCAGCAAGTATTGCTTCCAGGTTGTTCCCGCTCGAGTTATTTCAGATAATGAAAGGGTTTGACAGGATAAACGTAGAGGTGATAATTCCACTTGCTGACGAGACCTGAGCTGAAGGACTGAAGTTCAAACAACTGACTAAATAGTTCATAGAACATAGAACAGTACAGCACAGAACAGGCCCTTCGGCCCTCAATGTTGTGCCGAGCCATGATCACCCTACTCAAACCCACGTATCCACCCTATACCCGTAACCCAACAACCCCCCCCCCTAACCTTACTTTTATTAGGACACTACGGGCAATTTAGTATGGCCAATCCACCTAACCCGCACATCTTTGGACTGTGGGAGGAAACCGGAGCACCCGGAGGAAACCCACGCACACAGGGGGAGGACGTGCAGACTCCATCAGTCGGGGGTTTAGGAGAAATATCTTTACCCAGACAGTATAATAAAGTGAATGCCACTACCTGAACAAGTGCTTAAGGTGAATCACAGAGATGCATTGAAGGGAAGCTCGCCAGATAAACACACAGGATAGGAGTTTTTTGGGTGGCTTGGTTTCCCACCCAGCCATATGAAGAGGCAGCGTGGAATGCATCACCGCTGGCAATGACTGCCTTGTAGGCATTTGGAGCACGAGTTGGCTGGAGATAGGGACTTCTGCCCTTCACTTGGGAGGAAGTCCCACCTCAAGTGGAATCCTCAAATAGCACGGCAGCACAGTGGCTTCACTATGGCTTTACAGCGCCAGGGTCCCAGGTTCGATTCCCGGCTTGGGAACTTGCAGAGTCTGCAAGTTCTCCCCGTGTCTGGGTGGGTTTCCTCCGGGTGTTCCGGTTTCCTCCCACAAGTCCCGAAAGACGTGCTGTTAGGTGAATTGGACATTCTGAATTCTCCCACTGTGTACCCGAACAGGCGCCGGAATGTGGCGACGAGGGGCTTTTCATAGTAACTGCATTGCAGTGTTAAGATAAGCCTACTTGTGACAATTAAGATTCTTATTATTATTATCTGTAGCTGCCAACCAATCTGATTGGCCAGCAGCTCTCCTGTCCCAGCAGCACAGTGGCCACGATTGGCAGTGCAAATCGTACCAGAATCCATGAGCAGGTAATTTCAGGTGGCCTCAGGGCTGGGTGATGGGGAGGTGAAACCCGAGGAGGTGGGGAGAACAGGGTGGGGTTCTTGATATAGAGATCCTTGAGGGACAGACCTCGCTGTTGACTTTGGTCCTTTGTACTTCACGAAGGAATCCACCAAACACTGCGACTTGTCCAAACCAGAAGCTTTTACTGAGTCGTGTGTGGTAAAATAGCAATCTGATACAGAGCACGTTATCATGGAGTTTGCTAACTCCTCTTGTGGGGGCAGCACGGTGGCACAGTGGTTAGCATTGCTGCCTACGGCGCTGAGGACCTGGGTTCGAATCCCGGCCCTGGGTCACTGTCTGTGAGGAGTTTGCACATTCTCCCCGTGTCTGCGTGGGTTTCGCCCCCACAACCCAAAGATGTGCAGGTTAGGTGGATTGGCCACGTTAAATTGCCCCTTAATTGGAAAAAATAATTGGGTACACTAAATTTATAAAAAAAAAACTACTCCTGTGGAACTTGCACCTAGCACTGACCATTTACGTGTATGTCTTATCACCCTCTCAATCTTCTTCTGAAAATGGCCGGATATGTCTCCTTTTGTATCGGAGTCACGGGTCACATGACCTCGGTCCGGCGACGACATGGTGTGTCTGTTGCCGGAGGTCGCACACCGCCCAACTATGATATGGCCCATAGGCATATCAGCGCACTTGCGATGGGGGAGGGGGAGGCTTGTCCTGTGTAGTAAGGAGGCCCTAGAAGGAAGTCAGCCCCACAGTTTCGCACCCGAGCCCTGCGGAGGGTGACCTGTCGGGCCCCCGCCCCCTCTCCTGAATCTCTCCCTCCAGCCTTCAAATTAAAACCTCACGGGTCATTAATTTCCCACTCTGAGGATCAGTTGGGGTTATCGGCCTGCCATCCATGGCCTCACTCATCCCACGGTAAAACTGAGCACAAGTCAAGGCGAGAAGAAGGTGGTCTGGGGAATTTTACAGGCCATCCCTGCGTATAAACCTGACCAGAAGGGAGCTGGGCTGAGCTGAAGAAGGATGAGAGGAGGTTCTTGGGGCTGTTGGACTGTCTCTATGCAGTGAATCCTGTGTAAATAGTAATCCTTCCAGCCTTTTGTTCCCTTTGAATGCCAATATACTTTGTTGTGCAAATTCACCCAAAATAATTGATCATTTAACACAGTGCAAACGTGGCAGCGGAGAAGGATCAATGCTTTTGCACTTGTCTTCATGCACAGATTGTTTTCGATGCTAATGAGGCACCAGGGGGGCAATCTGAGCCTGACGTGCCTATCGGGAAGCTCACAGGACTGGGCGGAACCACTGACTTTGACCCTCCGTTGAGGTCAGTGATTAAACACAGGGTCCACGGTTTAATTTCCTCGGGTGGAATCGTGAGTGTCGAACTTGGCTTCTCCCTGGTGTCTGTTCGCAAGCAGCAGGGCCCACAGAGAAAAGCTGAGAACGTTAAATTAAAGATAATCATTCCAGCCCACGTGCTGGATTGGGAAATGCTAAGCTTGATGGATTCATATCAATGCTTAGGCAGGACTTTAGCTTTTCCAAGTGGCCTCGTTTCTATCTTTTATTCTGTAAGAATCTGCCAAACCAGGAAATGAGGACAAATTCATTTCGGTAAAACAGCAGTCATCTGAGTGGCTGCAGTGTGTAATGAGAAATGTATTAAATCTTTTGAAGGTAAAATGTGCTTACCGGCGCTGCATGGCTGCACCACGATTAAGTGATTCAATATTCCCCCATGGATTAATTTAGACAATGCACTCGGTAATATAATGGCCTCTGTACCCAGAATGTGGCTGACAAATGCCATGCGATGAAGATTAATGTGTTTAATTGTTGTGATGAAATCACAGCATAATCGCGGCGGTACAAGTGAACAGGATAAATAGCTTGACATGAGTCTTTGATGAATCAGTGTTGGCGTTGATTCCGCTGCCCGATATACGTGTTGTTTCTTTTTAACTTTTAACTTGAGGACGTCTCCTAGCAGGCATCACTGAAGTGCCAACGCAAGTTGGTTGTTTAAAGACGGGGGAATGTTGTACTTGTTGGAGGAGGGCGCCGGTTCTCAGGGGCAGAAAGGGGCATCAGCTGCCGTTGACCACAATCAGCCTGATTGGGCTGCGATTCGCTTTAACGGAGATCATTTCCAGACTGTCGTGTCAGTCAGCATGTGGCAATTATTTTCTGTAATTGGAACAAATGTACCAATTAGGCAAAGTTATCCCTTGACGCCCAATGCAGGGTTATTGAACAAATCCATATATGTCCTTGCATTTCCACTATAGATCTTTTCATTGTTTGCCAGGCGCCTGGGTTTGCAGTGGAATTTCAATTGGGCTGCTGTGCCCGTCGATTGTGGGCTTTCAGACTTGGAGTCGTGCATCAATTTACAACACCGGGATTTTGATTCCAGCCGCGCATTTACCTGTCTTGAAGCAGTTCATCCTTTTTGAGTGTCGTTGTGACAGGCCAATTTAAGACCCCCTATTGCTGATTAGAATTAAACCATTGATTTCCCAGGAGCAAAATAACAGTCTTTGCCCTCTTACATTTAAAACAACTAGGACAAAACGCTTCAGCAGATGGATGGCATCAGTGAGAAACAGCGTGTGACCTCTTCAAAGCTGACGAAGGAGGGGATTAAAAGAGAGCAGAGAAAATCAGTCTGAAACTTCATTTGGACTCAGTTCTCCTCCTGGAAAGGATTGGACTTTTGCACGCCACCCCTCAAAGTTGCATTTGGTCACAATTTTCTCACCGGAATTTACTTGGGGAGGCACCAGCAGAAAGCTGGATAACCGCGATACACCTGTTACCACCAGGTCCGCATTCAGCGCAAGCTACAGTCCATCCCTCTTTGTGAATTGCAAAGGTTTGAAGGATTATTAAAAAGGGCATTCAACAAGTTTCGTCTTTGCTGTTTGTGGCACCTTCTGGGCACCTGATGGAAGGACAATGTGGCAGTCCTCCCAGACACAACTGGCAACAGAGGCAACGTCACCTGCTCGGTCTTGTTGGCAAGATTGTCAGACAGAGAAAGGTTTATTCGCGAGGGCCTGAGCACCTGTAAGGTGCACAAAGCTCTGCTTCAAGGGTGCTTGCAAGCGTGGTATGAATGCACAGTTTTTACACCGACAAGACACTAGCCAATGACAGAGGAAAATGGTGACATTACCAGTGGGCCTAAATACACAGTCAATATGATCAGTGTCTGTACTGGCTTGGCAGGCGGCATGGTGGCACAGTGGTTAGCACTGCTGCCTCATGGCGCCGAGGACCCGGGTTCAATCCCGGCCCTGGGTCACTGTCCGTGTGGAGTTTTCACATTCTCCCCGTGTCTGCGTGGGTCTCACCCCCACAACCCAAAGATGTGCAGGGTATTGCCCCTTAATCGGGAATAGAGAATTGGGTACTTTAAATTTTAAAAGAAAATTCTCCAGTGGTCTTGGAAACAGTCTGCAACACTGAATATCCACCTCACATGTGGTTGCCTGTCACGGATTAGTCACCTCAGCCATTAGAGAAACTGCACAATATAGTAAACATCCTACTTTAAGTCATCCCGCTTAAAGTTGTTCTGATGCTAAAGTCGCCGCCGCAGTTGGCAGAGGCCCAGGCTGACGCAGGACACAATTCAGCAACCCCGTATCACGAGTACGCCCCAACTGTGCGGGGTCCGTACCAGGCGCCTGGCTGATTGCAGGTCACCCAGCTCGCTCCGCCCGCCCTTGCTGGGTGAGATGCAGACCTGAATATTTAAATGATCCTTACAGCTGGTTTAAATACCTGGATGCCAGATTCAACCGGCGCCCGGGACTCAATGGCCATGCCTGGGAGACCTTACCGGGGCACAGTATGGTACTGGTCCACACAAACGTGGACCAGGCACATTCGAGACCTCTGGGTGGTCGGGACAGGGCAGAGTGGCACTCTGACCATTCCCCCTTGCAAGGTAGAGGGAGTGGTGAGGGGGGAGCGGGGGCGTGTTCCCGAGGGCCTCCCCAAGGTTGGGAGGGTGACTGGGTAAAAAGAGCTTGGTGAGGAGGAGGAGGAGGGGGTGGCACCAGACAAAATGGCGCCCCGATCTGCCTGAGCTCGCCAGCAGGAAATCCCGCCAAGTGCGACCTCGACGGGGAGAACTCCCCAAGGCCAAAGAAAACTGCAAAGTGCCGTTGGATAGCGCCGCTCAGCAAAAGATACTCCAGACATTGAAGTTAGTTCAATCTGATTTATTGAACCAGGGAGATGTCGGGATAGGTTCTTTACACACAGAGAGTGGTGGGTGCGTGGAATGCACTGCACTGCCAGCGTGGAATGCACTGCCAGCAGAGATGGTGGAGTCAGAGTCATTAGGGACGTTTAAGCGATTCTCAGACAGGCACATGGACAGCAGTAAATTGAAGGGGTGTCCGTTAGATTGATCTTCGATGAGGATAAATGGTCGGCACAACATTCTGTGTCGAAGGGCCTGTACTGTTCTGTGTTTCTGTGAACCAGTAGCACAGTTAGCACAGTTCTCTGTGAGTTCGACTCTCTGCTAACCTAAGTGAGGTCTGACTGAACCAGACTAGCTCTTTGCCATGCGCTGGAGGTGTATACTGTACATTCACCCTGACTCACTCTGTCGATGTTCATCAGTGGAAAGAGGCGGAGTGTGAGTGCCTCGAGCCTTTTATAGTGAGATACCACCCCTGAGTGTCCTGCCTGCTCATTGGTCATGTCCTGTTCTCTGTGTTCATTAGCTGCCTGTCTGTGCCTGCCTGTATATCATTATCTGCATGTCTGCATATCATGACACTAGGAACAGCCAAGGACGTGTGGCAGTCAGTGCTGGAATAATCGCAACGACGGAGCTCTCGGGCGGCGATTAAGACGGGCGCACAAACACTGCAAAAATTTCTAAAGTGAGATAATTAATACTAAACTGCCCCTTCGCTGATCTACGCACGCTGTGCTGCAAAATCATTCAGTATAACAGCGTCCTCACAATCAGGCACCAGACAAAAGACAGCCACTGTCACCATGGTGACTGCTGCAGCAATTATATTTCTTTTTAACCAGTAGATAATTCTGAGGAACTATCAGCTTGTACATGCACTGAAAAGGCGATCACGAGGGAAATTCTGTTGGCCATTCATCACTGATGCATTATTACATGAAAAACATCCATCTGATATTCTAAGATGTTGAATAACATTAACCTTCTTGTACTCTCTGGAGACAGTGAAAATACCCCTGGGGAATCACAGTTTTCATTAGAAATTTGGCGAAATATGAAGAAAAGAACAGAATTTGTGCTGCACCTGGGGACTTATCGGTCACAAATGGGCAGGAAATATTTATTTCTTACTGTGCAATTCAATAAGCAGAGGGGTGCTGAGCCTGGTGCAATATTAACTTGCCTTCAAAGTCTGCCTTCATATCACTTGCAATACTGCAGAATCATCAGAGAGAGGCATGCCAGGGAGGATGTGAGGCCTGGGGCTGGTGCATGGCAGTGGACATAGAACAGGATGTAGAAACATGGGCCATGATTTCATCAAACAATTTCCAAGTGTCACTTTTGGGTGGGTTCGGTGCGGGTGCTTCCCGCCGGGTTTTTGGGTGAGATCTACACCGGTGTTCACCCACACTGGGCGCGATCCAACGGATAGGTTTCTAAGGGTGTGATCTAATGACCACGCTGTGCCCGAATAGCAGGCAGCTGCGTGTGGCACGGCCTGGCCATTGAAAGCCGGAAGACCCCAATAATGGGCGGGATCACTTTTCAGCAAATGTGCATAGTCGAGCGGGGCAGTAAGCCTCGCTCTAATATGCAGATTCCCGAGGTACCTGAGGCTTTTGGGATTGAACCCCTTTCGCCTCAGAGGCCTCGGGCTGGTGCCGTTCAGCACTGGTCCCCACTCACAGGGGCCAGAGAGGATGGCACTCGTGGGGGTCTCCCAGAGGGTTGGTGGCCCCCATCTGCATGCCCTTTGGGCAGGCTGGTGCTACCTGGGTACCCTGGAAGTGCCAGCCTGGCACACAGGCAGTGCCACAGGCACTGCAAGCTTCTCAGGTGGCACTGATGTGGTGCCAAAGAAATCTCATAGACAACAGCGGGACCAGCTGATCCTGCTGGCGGGCTGCCTCTGCCGCCAGAGAACCGCACAGTGGGTAAATCCCGCCTTCAGTCACTTTTTCGGGCCCTGGGGACTTTCTCACTGTGCTAACCCACGCTTAGAATTATTTTCATCACTGGCAAGACTGGCTCCTTCGAAATTGAGCTGCCATTTTGAAAGGGTGCCACCGATCTCAAAGTGAGCTTCAGGAACCCCCACACCACACCCATAGCAGTGTTATCCCTCACCCCTCCCCCCACCCCCCCTGCACACATGGACATTATCCATCCCACCCCCCCACACAAAGTGAGGACACCCTGCTATGGGATCGCTGAGGGCTCACCTTTTCAGGACATCCCCCCACTTGCCAGAAACCCCACCCCAATCAATCTTCCGTAGGCCACGTCATACACGCCCTACGTCCTCCTTTCATGGGCATGACCCCCTTGGGCCTTAACAGTACAACCCAAGGGCACTGGCACCCTGGGGATAGGACAAGAGAGTGCGCCTAGTTAGGGTGCTCTTTCAGAGGGTTATAGAACATAGAACATTACAGCGCAGTACGGGCCCTTCGGCCCTCGATGTTGCGCCGACCTGTGAAACCATCTGAAGCCTATCTGACCTACATTATTCCATTTTCATCCATATGTCTATCCAGTGACCACTTAAATGCCCTTAAAGTTGGCGAGTCTACTACTGTTGCAGGCAGGGCGTTCCACACCCCTACTACTCTCTGAGTAAAGAAACTGCCTCTGACATCTGTCCTATATCTATCACCCCTCAATTTAAAGCTATGTCCCCTCGTGTTGGTCATCACCATCCGAGGAAAGAGACTCTCACTGTCCACCCTATCTAACCCTCTGACTATCTTATATGTCTCTATTAAGTCACCTCTCAGCCTTCTCCTCTCTAACGAAAACAACCTCAATTCCCTGAGCCTTTCCTCGTAAGACCTTCCCTCCATACCAGGCAACATCCTAGTAAATCTCCTCTGAACCCTTTCCAAAGCTTCCACATCCTTCCTATAATGTGGTGACCAGAACTGCACGCAGTACTCCAGGTGCGGCCGCACCAGAGTTATATACAGCTGCAGCATGACCTTGTGGTTCCGAAACTCAATCCCCCTGCTTATAAAGGCTAGCACACCATATGCCTTCTTAACAGCCCTATTAACCTGGGTGGGAACTTTCAGGAATTTATGTACCTGGATGCCGAGATCTCTCTGTTCATCTACACTACCAAGAATCTTGCCATTAGCCCAGTACTCTGCATTCCTGTTACTCCTTCCAAAGTGAACCACCTCACACTTTTCCGCATTAAACTCCATCTGCCACCTCTCAGCCCAGCTCTGCAGCTTATCTATGTCCCTCTGTATCCTATAACATCCTTCAGCACTATCCACAACTCCACCGACCTTCGTGTCATCTGCAAATTTACTAACCCATCCTTCTACACCCTCTTCCAGGTCATTTATAAAAATGACAAACAGCAGTGGCCCCAAAACAGATCCTTGCGGTACACCACTAGTAACTGAACTCCAGGATGAACATTTGCCATCAACCACCACCCTCTCTTTCAGCTAGCCAATTACTGATCCAAACCGCTAAATCACCTTCAATCCCATACTTCCTTATTTTCTGCAATAGCCTACCGTGTGGAACCTTATCAAACGCCTTACTGAAATCCATATACACCATATCAACCGCTTTACCCTGATCCACCTGTTTGGTCACTTTCTCAAAAAACTCAATAAGGTTCGTGAGGCTGCCCGCCAGTGGGATCTACTGGTCTCCTCATTGTCAATGGGATTTCCCACTGCGCCCCTCGTCGCCGGGAAACACTTGTGCTGGCGTGGGACTGGAATTTCCCGCCGGCGTGAACAGCCTGTGAATCCCATCCATAGTTTTTTTGTGCTCTGACCGTACTTTTTTAATAATAATCGTTAGTGTCGCAAATGGGCTTACATTAACACTGTAATGAAGTTACTGTGAAAACCCCCTAGTCGCCACATTCCGGCACCTGCTCGGGTACACGGAGGGAGAATTCAGAATGTCCAAATTACCTAACAGCATGTCTTTAGGGACTTGTGGATGGAAACCGGAGCACCCGGAGGAAACCCACCCAGAAACCTTGGGGCCTCACGGTAGCATGGTGGTTAGCATAAATGCTTCACAGCTCCAGGGTCCCAGGTTCGATTCCCGGCTGGGTCACTGTCTGTGTGGAGTCTGCACGTCCTCCCCCTGTGTGCGTGGGTTTCCTCCGGGTGCTCCGGTTTCCTCCCACAGTCCAAAGATGTGCGGGTTAGGTGGATTGGCCATGCTAAATTGCCCGTAGTGTCCTAATAAATGTAAGGTTAAGGGGGGGGGGTTGTTGGGTTACGGGTATAGGGTGGATACGTGGGTTTGAGTAGGGTGATCATTGCTCGGCACAACATTGAGGGCCGAAGGGCCTGTTCTGTGCTGTACTGTTCTATGTTCTAAACAGGGAGAACGTGCAGACTCCGCACAGACAGTGGCCCAAGCCAGGAATCGAACCTGGGACCCTGGCACGGTGAAGCAACAGTGCTAACCACTGTGCTATATGCTGCCAATCCTTGTCTCCTGTGCGTTCCAATTTTGCTTTCTACTTTCCTGTCTTTCATTTCCACATTTCCCTCTCTTGTGCCTCCCTGCTAAAATTCCCATCCAAATGTCATACACTCAAGAGTTAAGGGTGGCAAGGAAAGATTTGTGGGAGTTGCTGGGCCTCTGGTATTGCGCACAGAGTTTCTGGATGGTTGTGGATTCTGGGGTCGCAGGCACCGCTGTTCAATATCATTAACTGCACATGTGGGGAGTGGTTGACCTTGGGTGGGGAGTTTAGAACGAGGGGTCATGACCTCTGGATGAAGGATAAGCACTTTTGGACTGGGATGAGGAAAAATATTTTCATCGAGAGGATTGTTAGTCTTTGAAATTTTGGAGCCCAGAGTGATGCTCTGTGGCTGAGTATTTCATGACAGAGAGCAGTAAATTGTTCCTGGACACTAGGGGAATCAAGGGATATGGTTACAGGGCAGAAAAGTGGAGTTGCTTTGAAATTGAGTAATAATCTTCTTGAATTGTGAGGGGGGGCTGAAGAAGCTAAACCTGCTCCAAATTCTTCTGTTCTTTAGCAGTGTTTCTTGGAAAACCCGTATCTCAGCACTTCCTTTGCCTTGCTTTGTAGGTCGAATGGCTGAAGAATGAAGAAGCGCTTGACCTTCAGCGTGATCCGAACATTTACACCACGGCAGAGCACGACCTAGTCATTGAGCAGGCGCATCTCTCCGATTCCGGCAACTACACCTGCGTTGCTTCAAATGTAGTTGCCAAGCGACGCGGCACTGTCGCCACGCTGACTGTGTTTGGTAAGAAGTGCAATCGTTTTGCAATATTTGGATGAAAGTAAGACTTGCATTTGAGTAGCGTCTTTCACAACCTCAGGACGTCCTGAAGCAGTTCAGAGCCAAGCCTTTGAAGTGCGGTGAGCGCTGTGAAGGACCCGGTGTGGCCGACTTGTTCATGAAAGAAAACTGTTCTGGGCCAGGGTTGAGAAAACTCCAAAGTATATCATGGAGTTCACCTGACCTACAACTGTTTATTGATTTTGGTTACGATGAGCACAAGGGCCTTCCCTTCAGGGGTTATTCAACACAGGCCTGAGGCACTTTTAATCAAAAAACATGCTTTATTCTACAAATTTAGTTAACATTTGTTAATCACAGTGAGAATTTTATCAACTACAAACATAAAGACCCCCCCACAGCTACAGTAATCTATGTCCTTAATGACTTCACCCTTGACTGTTCCAATTCAATAACAAAATCCAAGTAAAAACCTGAAACCCTTTTTCAGGTGGCCCAACACACGGCATTCATACTTATACAGCACGGTTGTTATTGATATTCTGCTCCCCGTCTCAAACAGTAGATTTGAATTCCTTCCGGAAAGCAATTTTTTCTTTTAAGTCACCAAGCAGTTTGGAAACAGCTTTCAAAATGAAGATAGAGAGACACTTCTTTCAACCTGTGCAGTTCAAAACCAGTCCAAATTCAAAACGAAAGTAAAACCCAGAGCCACAGCCCAGCTCCACCCACACAATGACATCACTGAAGCCATGTGATAAGACAAAAACATTTCTTGAAGGGCCACTCCCATGACAAAACCCTCACGCACACAGCATTGAAAAATAAACGAGCAGAAATTTGAAGTGTTGGTCGGCAGACTAAAACCAGGCGAACTGTCCTGCTCTACTTGGAACAGTGACACGGGAGCTTTTACACCCATCTGAGAGGGCAGGGGGAGCCCCAGTGAGCGTTTTAGGTCAGCCATTGTGGACTGAGATGAGGAGGGTTGTGAGTATTTGGAATTCTCTACTCCAGAGCATTGATGATGTTCAGTTATTCAGTATATTCAATGCAGAGGTTGATGCCTTCTTGGATACGAAGGAAAATGAGATAGGATGTGGTACTGGAAAGTGGACTTGATAAGCAGCCGTAATGTAATTGAATGGCAGAGCAGGCCCCAAGGGTCGAATGCCATCTGCTCTTGCTCCTGTCTCGCATCAAAAACACAATGGGCTGGATTTAACAGGTGACATGTTTCCCACCCCCCTCCCCCAAACCAAGAGGTCAGTTGAGAGCCCGCCCATGAAAAAGCTGGTTGTTTTCATCAGCTATTTTACACTCGGGGGAGGGGGGTGATGTTAATAGGCTTGTGGCTGCCCGTCCTCTGGCGAGGAAGAGCTGCCAGCCAATCGGCACCAGGTCCAAGCGGTGGCCACTCTGGGGTTCCAGCCTGTCCCCGAAGGAGAGGAGGGTGTGGATGCCAGGCTGAAGGGAAAGCCCAGGTATCAGCAGGACCTGGCTGACAGGCGAGGCAAGGGACTGAGGACCAGGTTTGAAAGGCCAGAGGGGTGAGGAAGGATTAAAGACAGGTCAAGACTTTGGGAGGGGAATGCCCTTCAATAGGCTCAGTACTCCACCCACTGCTCCCCACATCCTCCTGCCCAGTGAAAGCTGCCAGGCTACCCGCTGGGCCTGGGTCTTGCCCTGCCAGAGTTTAAATAATGGCGTGGGTGAGCATTCAAGTGGCCACAATTGTTCTCAATAGATCCAATGGCAGGTAAGCTGCCCAATGCCTTCACCACCCCCTGTAAAATTGCCAGGCCAGAGGTGAGCCAGAAGCAGCAGACAGGCCACATACTGAATTAAATGAGCCCCCCTCACCTACCCCAACCTTCAAACTTGCTGGATGGGGAGCGTAAAATCCAGACCAATATCTCCGACAGTGAAGCACTCCCTCGGTATTGCAGAGGAAACAGCTCGGGTTTCTGACGCAGGGCATGACGCACAATCTTCTAACTCAGAGGCATGAGTGCTAGGCTGTCACCTCGCCAGCAGCGGGAGTCAATAGTTTATTGATGTTCATCGACTTCACAGTGCAGTTGATAAGTCTCACTGATGTCCTTGTTTCAGTGAATGGTGCCTGGTCGACATGGACAGAGTGGTCACCCTGCAGTATCCATTGTGGCAGAGGCTGGCAAAAACGAACACGGACCTGCACCAACCCAGCACCACTCAACGGAGGAACCTTTTGCGAAGGGACCTCGGTGCAGAAGATTGTCTGCTCCTCGCTTTGCCCAGGTTAGAGCCTCAGCCTAAAGCTAAAAGAACTGGCTAAATTGCAAACATTGGGGTTGCTTGGCAGCCGCAAGAAGTTAATATAGATTTATGTCAATCTGATAGTTGTGAAGACTGGATCCGCGCAACAGACCACTGAGAGCGATGGGTATTGTCATTTCACTGAAATACCTTGTGCTTGATAGCCATATTATTGAAACCAATATAAAACAGATGAATTGAGCAATTTTAGCTCCTTTAAAGTAATAAATTAGAATGTTTTTTGAACTTGTGCAACAATCAAAAAAGCTTGAAGTGGGTGACGCTCAGAGAGCTGATATAAAACCCAGCCAGCTCCCTTCCATCATCATTACAATCAGTGGAACTCTCAGCATTCAGAGGTCACAGAGTGGTAATGAAGGAATAACAGGAGAAAGGGAGAAAAACACAGTTAGCCAGTCAGGTGGGTGGGGGGAGCCTTCATCAGAACATGTTCGAGACGTGACTGGTTTGAAACAAATGCCAGCAGCCGGGAAAAGGGGAAGGAACCAGGGGGGGAAGGGAAGGTGGCAAAAAGGGACGATGGTGCAAGGCAAAAGAAGATGGTAATGGGACCAGCAAAGAACCAGCCAGAGTTTACAGAGCAGATGTGTGAGGGGAATAGCAGATTCACCCGCCAGTAGCCCCCATTCACAATAACGGGGAAGAAACTGCCATCTGAAATGATTGAACTTGATGTTCAGCCTCAACGGTTGACAATAATTGGTTGGTCTGTAAATACCTTTAGATCATAGAATTTACAGTGCAGAAGGAGGCCATTCGGCCCATCGAGTCTGCACTGGCTCTTGGAAAGAGCACCCCACCCAAGGTCAACACCTCCACCCTATCCCCATAACCCAGTAACCCCACCCAACACTAAGGGCAATTTTGGACACTAAAGGCAATTTATCATGGCTTATCCACCTAACCTGCTCATCTTTGGACTGTGGGAGGAAACCGGAGCACCCGGAGGAAACCCACGCAGACACGGGGAGGATGTGCAGACTCCGCACAGACAGTGACCCAAGCCGGAATCAAACCTGGGACCCTGGAGCTGTGAAGCATTTGTGCTATCCACATTGCTACCGTGCTGCCTACTCATTTCTCATCCTTCACTTTGGACTGTTGATAGATATTAAGATTAGAACATTCACGAGTGTCAATTCACAAGCTAAAAGCATTTTTCACTCATAATTCTTCCCGATCCAGCTGATCTGCTGCGAAATAGTTTGATAATGAGAAAATACTATGTAGTTGGTGCTCTGATTTAAACTTTGACTTGTTTAAAGGATGAGACTTTTAATAGACTGCATCACCAACCTTCTGTCCACGAATTCAGTTTGATTTCAAAGATTACTTCTGCCAGATATCTGTCTGGAAAAAGTTTAAAAGCCGCCAGTCACACTCGTACATCAGAATTCAGAGATCACACTTTGTGTTAGAATAAAAGCAAAATTTTCTCCTTGCAATTTTTTAAAATAAATTTAGAATACCCAATTATTTTCCAATTAAGTGGCCAATTCACCTTTTTTTTGGGTTGTGGGGGTGAGACCCACGCAGACACAGGAGAATGTGCAAACTTGACATTCTTAACCAATTTTACTAAGACACGAGACGAAAGTCACTCACTTTCCGCTGATATTTTCTGACTTTTCACGTCTGCGAGCTGGATTTTCAGCCGCCACCGTGGCTGCGCCCCCTCCCCCACGACCCGCGCGAGGCCATTTTTCCAGAGGTGACAAATCAGTGATCCAGACAGGCTTAGGCTTAGTATCCTTCCCTGTCTGGGTGCAGCGGCAACCACAGGCCAGTGTGTGGTTCGTGTCTTGCCCCCACCCCACAATGTTGGCCCGGTGGCAAAAACCTTGTTTAATTTAAACTTTAAATGATGAAACACTCACCTACCTTTGCATCCTGCTGCTGCTTTAAAGCCGTAAGGCCTCTCCTTTAGTTTGGCGGAGAGCCCATTCTGCGGCCATTAATTGACCACTCCATTGAGTAACTGTTTGCTTCTTGGTGTAGACTTCTGACCTTTATTTGAACCCGAAGATGGGGTCAGAACCCACAAGGGCGACCAGTCCCCCTCCCCCCCCCCAGCCTAGAGAGACACCAGTAATTAGTGGAACTTAACAAGTAGCACTTCCTAAAGGTAGTGAGGACATGATATAAGCAGTTTCCTTCCGTTCGGATTGAACTCCGCGATTTTATACAACTAAAGACACCAGCTCTGGTGGAGCTCAGTGCCACTGTTTGGGCCACTTGCCCAGAGGGTGCATTCTCAACCCTCCTTAAAGGGGCAGGCTAGATTACAACAGGACATCACAACAATGCTGCCATCAGTCCAGGGGCAATGGCAGAGGCCTGGACATGGTGGATTGGTCATGCATGCAAATCGTCCAAAACCCATCAAACCCTTTGCTGATTTGATAAAAAAGCCATCTTCACATTTTCCTGGCACGTCTGGACAGGGCATTGAGACCTGAGACCTGACCCATTCCTTGGAGGGGAAGGTGGGGTGTAGCCTTGGTCATGAACTTCCAGGATCCCACATTGTTTTCCATCGTGCTGTACATTTGCCCGCAACCAAGGCCTCCACCCTGGCGAGGCAGGGGAATCAATGCAAAGGGATCCCGTCCCACATCCTTACCAGGAAGCCCACCCTTTCTCTGGATCCCGGAGTGGTATCTGCAGGCAGAACCTGAATGCTCCCTCTGACCTACCATCATTCCCGCTCCTAGCACTGGTCCAGCAAAGGGCAGCACGGTAGCACAGTAGTTAGCTCGGTTGCTTCACAGCTCCAGGGTCCCAGGTTCGATTCCCGGCTTGGGTCACTGTTTGTGCGGAGTCTGCACATTCTCCCCTTGTCTGCATGGGTTTCCTCTGGGTGCTCCGGTTTCCTCCCACAGTCTAAAGATGTGCGGGTTAGGTGGATTGGTCATGATAAATTGCCCTTAGTGTCCAAAAAAGGTTAGCTGCGGTTACTGGGTTACGGGGATAAGGTGGAAGCATGGGCTTAAGTAGGGTGCTCTTTCCAAGAGCCGGTGCAGACTTGATGGGCCGAATGGCCTCCTTCTGCACTGTAAATTCGACGATATCTTTGGCCAGAGCCCCTTTATTGTTCGATTGCACGCGTTTGTTGCTTATAGGAAAACACAACCAATCAAAGATGCTGACGGGATGCAGAAAACTCTTCCTCACTTGCTGCTGAAGAAACTTTAGTTGTATAAAATCACAGAGTTCAATTCGAACGGAAGGAAACCGCTTATATCATGTCCTCACTACCTTTAGGAAGTGCTACTTGATAAGTCCCATTCCCTTGCCACTTCCCCAGGACCCTGCAATTTTCTCCACAATGTTTTGAGATTGGGAGTCATTGCAAATTGTTTTTTTGAAGAGTATATTTTGGTTCAAGTAAAATGTTAAAAAGAAACACTTACCTCGCTAAGAGCACCACTCGCCACATATTCTTTCAGGAGTCATGGATTGACTGCTCAGGAATGAACACACTATAGTTTTTTTAAATAAATTTAGATTACCCAATTATTTTTTCCAATTAAAGGGCAATTTAGCGTGGCCAATCCACCTACTCTGCACATTTTTGGGTTGTGGGGGCGAAACCCGCGCAGACACGGGGAGAATGTGCAAACTCCACACGGACAGTGACCCAGAATCGAACCTGGGACCTCAGCGCCGTGAGGCGGTTGTGCTAACCACTAGGCCACCATGCTGCCCTAACACACTATAGTTGACATCCAGGACACTGACTGCAACAAATGTAAAACATTCAAGAGGTAAATTGCCCAATCGAAACTATGAGTCAATGCTCAAACTTTGTACATGCAGTGACAAAAGTACCGTTGATTTTTGTCCGAAGCGGAGAAGCCAGTTAATTAAACAATGGCATTGTCAGTGTTCCAAGTGTTTACGTGACTAGATAAATGGTCCGGAGACATGAGTTCAAGTCCCACCCGGGCAGGTGAGAAATTCACATTCAATAAATTAAATCAGCCTGGAATAAACATCCGGCATCAGAGATAGAGATCATGTCGCCGCTGGATCTTCATAAAGAACCAGCTTGCTCGCTGATGCTCTTCTGGGAAGGAATCTGCTCCATCCTCACCCAGTCTGGCCTATATGTGACTCCAATCCACACAATGATGTTGTTTCTTCTTCCGTGCCCTCTGTCCAGAGGAACTATCATCCAAACAGACTGCAGTGTTTCAAGAAGGCAGCACGCCGGCTTCTCAAGGCTCAAGTGGGCAGGTGTAACAAAGGCTGACCTTGTCATCACGTCACACTACCATCCAGTACATGAATTTGTTTGTAACATTTGGCCCTTGCTAAAAACATAGAACATTACAGCGCAGTACGGGCCCTTCAGCCCTCGATGTTGCGCCGACCTGTGAAACCATCTGAAGCCTATCTGACCTACACTATTCCATTTTCATCCATGTGTCTATCCAGTGACCACTTAATGCCCTTAAAGTTGGCGAGTCTACTACTGTTGCAGGCAGGAGCGTTCCACACCCCTACTACTCTCTGAGTAAGAAACTGCCTCTGACATCTGTCCTATATCTACCACCCCTCAATTTAAAGCTATGTCCCCTCGTGTTGGTCATCACCATCCGAGGAAAAAGACTCTCACTGTCCACCCTATCTAACCCTCTGACTATCTTATATGTCTCTATTAAGTCACCTCTCAGCCTTCTCCTCTCTAACGAAAACAACCTCAATTCCCTGAGCCTTTCCTCGTAAGATCTCCCTCCATACCAGGCAACATCCTAGTAAATCTCCTCTGAACCCTTTCCAAAGCTTCCACATCCTTCCTATAATGTGGTGACCAGAACTGCACGCAGTACTCCAGGTGGGGCCGCACCAGAGTTATGTACAGCTGCAGCATGACCTTGTGGCTCCGAAACTCAATCCCCCTGCTTATAAAGACTAGCACACCATATGCCTTCTTAACAGCCCTATTAACCTGGGTGGCAACTTTCAGGGATGTATGTACCTGGATGCCGAGATCTCTCTGTTCATCTACACTACCAAGAATCTTGCCATTAGCCCAGTACTCTGCATTCCTGTTACTCCTTCCAAAGTGAACCACCTCACACTTTTCCGCATTAAACTCCATCTGCCACCTCTCAGCCCAGCTCTGCAGCTTATCTATGTCCCTCTGTAACCTATAACATCCTTCAGCACTATCCACAACTCCACCGACCTTCGTGTCATCTGCAAATTTACTAACCCATCCTTCTACATCCTCTTCCAGGTCATTTATAAAAATGACAAACAGCAGTGGCCCCAAAACAGATCCTTGCGGTACACCACTAGTAACTGAACTCCAGGATGAACATTTGCCATCAACCACCACTCTCTGTCTTCTTTCAGCTAGCCAATTACTGATCCAAACCGCTAAATCACCTTCAATCCCATACTTCCGTATTTTCTGCAATAGCCTACCGTGGGGAACCTTATCAAACGCCTTACTGAAATCCATATACACCACATCAACAGCTTTACCCTGATCCACCTGTTTGGTCACCTTCTCAAAAAACTCAATAAGGTTTGTGAGGCATGACCTACCCTTCACAAATCCGTGTTGACTATCGCTAATCAACTTGTTCTTTTCAAGATGATTATAAACCCTATCTCTTATAACCTTTTCCAACATTTTACCCACAACCGAAGTGAGGCTCACAGGTCTATAATTACCATCTTTGCACACAACTCAACAGTTCAGTTTTAAAGTTTGTCGTTATCGTCCCAAGTAGTTAAGACACGAATCAGGCTTTCCTCCTCAGCGTGAGCTCCATTTCTAATTTTATTAAGATCCATTTGCAAAGAAAAGACAGCTGCGTCCTTCACAAGTTGAATCTAGGCCAGATTTGTCATTTGCAATGTGCCAGACATTTTGTCTTAAACCTCTCTTTGTTAATCATTTGATCATAATCTTCAAAGTGTATTCATAGAGGAGCTCACATCTGCTGAGCTATTGAATTAGTGCAACACTTTTTGCCATCAAGATTTATTGTTGAAGTATTGGGGAAAAACGTCCTCTGTAAAGATGCACTAATTTTTAGGAGACTTGAGCTTTAATTCAAGACATGATTAGGTTGTCTGAATTTATTCTGTGGATAAGCAAGAATCCTTAAAGAGTCAGCACTCGACACTCGTTTCCGTGTGGAGGGTTAACCATGTTAATCCTGATTATAATCAAAACCAATAGAAATAGAGGAAGCTATTCAGCCTTCAAGCCTCTTCTGCCATTCATTGAGATCATGGATGATCTGCATGCTAACTTCGCCCCGTATCCGTCAGTACCTTCGGATAACAAAGACCTATTAATGTCAGGTTTCACTTGGCAGCACCGTCCCCCTCCTAACTAGGCAATATTTTCACAGAGCAAGAAAGTAGCCCTTTATTAGTTACTTAAATAGCTCATTTGGCCTCCTGTTGGGCGGCCAGTTCTGCAAACTTACCTGCCACTGGCAAAATGGCATCAGACACTCCCTCCCTGCATTGTTTTGCCAGCCTGGCCAAACTAGTCTGTGCCAATGTTCATACTCCACCTGAGTTTCCTCTCGCCTTAATTCAGCTTTCCCAATCACGAGCTTCCCCTGAGAAACGTCTGCGCTATTCATCTCAAATACTTGTTGTGACAGAAAATTCCGCATTCTAACCATGCTCTGGGTAAAGACGTTCCTCCTGAATTTCATACTGAATTGATTAGTGGCTATCTTAGATTTATTACCCCAAATTTTGGTCTTCCTCCCCAACTTGAAACATCTCTACTTCTGCCCTGTCAAACTCTGTCGCAATGTAAAAGACCTCAGCCAGGTCAGTTACAGTCCACAAGTATGAACCTTGGGTGAGTAAGGTATCAGAGACCCACCCCGCGATGCTCCGAGCCTGACCGGCCGAGTTCCTGACGGTGTGGGTTACATGTGCTTCACACCATTTGTGAACTCGGTGTGGCAGCTGCAGACTCACCCCTGGGCCGTCACAGTCGGAGAAGGACCGATCGGAAAGCAGCGGTGGGGGGGGGGGCTTCATTCGAGGCTGGGGGCACTGTGTGAGGGTGGTCCGGGGCGGGCGAGCAGTCGGAACGAGGCACTACTTTGTCGGTCCAGGTCCGCAGGGTGAGTCCGCCATGGAGCAGGCCCGGCTGCTGCAGGCCGCCACCGTGCCCATGCGCAGCCTCGGAACCGGAAGTGCTGAGAGCCATATTGGCTGCTGGAGCTGCAAGTTCTACGCTGTCCCCCTGTTCGTTCCCAGCAAATGGAGTCGGTGATCGTTTTTGCCAGTTTTCCTGGCATAAAACACCTCCGTTTTCATGCAGCTTTGTCTCCAAAACAGAGAATTCAGTCCCATATCAGAAGTAATGCACGGTAGATGGTGGGGCTTTCAAGAGATGGAGGAGTTATTTGAACTTTTGCTTACTGGGCAGCATGGTGGCACATTGGGTAGCACTGCTGCCTCACAGCTCCAGGGTCCCAGTTTCAATTCCAGACTCGGGTGACCGTGTGGAGTTTGCACTTTCTCCCTGTGTCTGCGTGGGCTCTTTCCAAGGGCCGTTGCAGACTGATGGGCCCAATGGCCTCCTTCTGCACTGTAGAGATTCGATGATTCCTCAGACTCTTCACTGAGAAAAGAAGCCTCAGTCTGCAGTCTTTCCAGAGTAGTATAACCCCTCAGTTCTGTATCATGCTGCAAAGCCTTTCGCACATTGCCCAATACCCCTCATGTTTGAACATGTCCGTTTTGGCTAATTGTGATCAACAAACAGGTGAGAAAATTAATGATTGCCCACGTCTGCCTTTACAGCCCTTTGCCTTGACGAAAACAGCTGGCACCACTCATAAAAACTGCTGTCTGGACAGCATCACAGAAGAATGTTCTCTCACTTGATCTTTCTGTAACTGAATTGTCAGAAGTAAAACATATTTCTGTTTATTCCTTGTGTGGGATGAAGTGGACGGTGGCTGGGAGCCTTGGAATGGCTGGTCGGTCTGCTCCTCGGAATGCGAGCAGCAAAGAGTCCGTGCATGCGTGGCTCCCGAACCGAGGTATGGTGGAAAGCTCTGTGAGGGAGTGAACCAGGATTCGGAGAACTGCACCGAGGGGCTGTGCATTCAAGGTACGGAACAACGTAGCTTTTATCAACGTAGCTGCCGTATTTCATTAAGCTGCCGCAAACTGAAACCCCCTTCGTCACGCTGATTTGGCACTTAAGTCAGCAGGAGTTAGTTCAGAGTCAAAGACGACTATGAAAATTAATGTGAAATGTATTGAGGTGGATAGAAAACTGGGTTGGCAGAGAGGAAACAAAGAGTCCTTTAATTAATGGGTCCTTTTCAAATTGGCAGGCAGTAACTAATGGGGTACCACAGGGATCGGTGCTGGGACCTCAGCTACTCACTATATATATTAATGATTTGGATGAGAGAACAAAATGTAACATCTGAAAGTTTGCAGATGATACCAAATTAGGGGGGAGGGTGAATTGTGACGAGGATGCAGGGATCCTACAGCAAGATCTGGACAGGTTGGGCGAGTGGGAAAATCCAATGGCAGATGCAGTATAATTTGGATAAGTGTGCGGTTATTCATTTTGGAAGCAAAAACAGGAAGACAGATTACTACCTGAATGGTTGTAAATTGGGAGAGGGGAGTGTGCAGTGGGACCTGGGTGTCCTTGTGCACCATTCGCTGAAAGTAAGCATGCAGGTGCAGCAGGTGGTAAAGAAGGCTAATGGTATGTTGGCCTTCATTGCGAGAGGTTTCGAGTATAGAAGCAGGGATGTGTTGCTGCAATTATACAGGGCCTTGGTGAGGCCACACCTGGAGTATTGTGAGCAGTTTTGGTCTCCTTCTCTGAGGAAGGATGTTCTTGCTCTCGAGGGAGAGCAGCGAAGGTTTACCAGACTGATTCCAGGGATGGCGGGACTGTCATATAAGGAGAGATTGACTAGATTGGGATTGTTTTCGCTGGAGTTCAGAATGAGGTGGGATCTCATAAATTCTAACAGGACTAGACAGGGTAGATGCAGGGAATCCATGTTACCAATGGTGGGTGTGTCCAGAACCAGGGGGTCATAGTCTGAGGATTCAGGGTAAACCATTTTGGGCAGAGATAAGGAGACATTTCTTCACACAAGGAGTAGTAAGCCTGTGGAATTCATTACCACAGGAAGTAGGGGCTGTTTAGCACAGGGCTAAATCGCTGGCTTTGAAAGCAGACCCAGGCAGGCCAGCAGCATGGTTCGATTCCCGTAACAGCCTCCCGGAACAGGCGCCGGAATGTGGCAACTAGGAGCTTTTCACAGTAGCTTCATTTGAAGCCTACTCAAGGGGCTGGTTTAGCTCACTGAGCTAAATCGCTGGCTTTTAAAGCAGACCAAGCAGGCCATCAGCACGGTTCGATTCCCATACCAGCCTCCCCGGACAGGCGCCGGAATGTGGCGACTAGGGGCTTTTCACAGTAACTTCATTGAAGCCTACTCGTGACAATAAGCGATTTTCATTTCATTTTTGTTTCAAGTAGTTGATGCTAAAACTTTGAATATGTTCAAGAGGTGGCTGGATATAGCACTTGGGGAGAATGGGATCAAAGGCTATGGGGAGAAAGCAGGATTAGGCTATTGAGTTGGATGATCAGCCATGATCGTGATGAATGGCGGAGCAGGCTCGAAGGGCCAAAAGGCCTCTTCCTGCTCGTATCTTCTACGTATCTATGTATGTTTAGAAGAACAGGAATCTCCACAGTGAATTGCAGCCAATGACAAAATGGCAGTTCACGTTTCTCAGATTCCACCGTCACACAGGTCTCTCGTGGGGCTGACTTGTGTCCTTCGCATTTCCTCAGTTCGAAACCTCAATCCCACACATTGCTTGCTGGCCCATTGCTTTTTTGTCCACATCGGCTGTGTGAAATGCTTTACAATGTGCTTTAGGCAATATGAAGAAACAACAGTGTTTGCTTCACTTGACATTCATCAACTTCTGAGCAATCCCGTTCTTATACCTGCTTGAGTTTTTTTTTCCCACTGGCTGTCACTTAGGTGCTTTGCATCGACATAGTAATCTGAATTGACAGTACTTTTAAAAATTAATATTTTCAGTGAGTTTCTCTTTTATTTCTGGTGGTGCAAATGTTAAGCTTCCCTAATCTCTCCTCAAAGCTCCTTCACTTCTTTGAGGATGATACAGCTGAAACGGATGGTGGTACACCCTCTGTTATCCCTGAACTCTGATCATTATCTGCTCAGGATTCGTAAATTATTTAAACTGTTTAAATTATTTGCTGTGACTAGATTTGCCTTCCCCTTTGTGCTTTTCTCATTTCCCCAGCATCCACGCTCATGTGAAGGGAATTCACAAGTTTTCTACAGGCACATGTAGATAGAACAGTACAGCACAGAACAGGCCCTTCGGCCCTCGATGTTGTGCCAGGCAATGATCACCCTACTCAAACCCACGTAACCACCCTATACCCGTAACCCAACAACCCCCCACCAACTTACTTTTTAGGACACTACGGGCAATTTAGCATGGCCAATCCACCTAACCCGCACATCTTTGGACTGTGGGAGGAAACCGGAGCACCCGGAGGAAACCCACGCACACACGGGGAGGACGTGCAGACTCCGCACAGGCAGTGACCCAGCCGGGAATCGAACCTGGGACCCTGGAGCTGTGAAGCATTTATGCTAACCACCATGCTACCGTGCTGCCGTGTTGTAAAAGGGTGGTAAAAGAAGGGTGGGGCACATGCGGGCAGGTACTAAATGAGCACTTTGCATCTGTCTTTGGCAAGGATGAAGTTGTCAAAGCCGTTTGCACCCATCTAATGACTTGGGAACACGGTGACTGTTGCCTCAGCAAATGCAGCCTTTAGTCACTGGGACTGGACTGGGATTTTGAGGGTACAGGACTATATTTGAACCGAGCTGATCCTGCTGTTTATGAAGAAAGGGAAGGGAAGCTCCCTCATCCTTTCCAGCAATCGGGCGGTGGATCGCCTGCTGCTGAGGATAAGAAGCCGAGCTCAGTGATCCAGTGGCAAGTAAACATGAGCATGTGCAACACTGCATTTTAATCATTGGTGGCCAATCTGCGCCTGAGAATCATACAAAGATAAAATTAATTTGAAAGCTTGGAGCTGGCTCAGTGACTAAAACCAGGATTGAGTTATCCCGAGCAGAGGAATTCTGGGGCTGCTGACTGACTTGTGCTGATCCCTGATTTACCCGTTGGCCTCATCCAAGGAAGTGAGAAAGAAATTTTCTTTCTGGGAATTCAGGAGAAACACCTTCATGTTCGGAACATGGAACGTGGAACTCACTGCCACAGGGAGCAGTTGAGGCGAATCCAAACAGGTGCATTTCAGATGAGCATGTCAGGGAGAGAGGAGTAGAAGGAGATGTACTGATGGGTTTGACCAAGAAGAATACTCTGCTGAATGGTCTGTTTCTATGCTGTCAGTACCCCCTCGGAGTTCGCACGACTGAGGGGCCAGCAAGCTTTGAAGTACAGGCTTCATGATGCTAACCAGACCCTCTGCAGAATAGAATAGACATTTGGGCACGATACTGAATGGGTCCAGATGCTGCCAACGCAAACACACAAGCTCACAAGGGGAGGCAGGAAATAAACGGAGTGATAAAAAATGAATCAAAAACTGCACCTGCACCCACTTTGCAAAATAAATCTTCACCAGCTCTGTTTCCCGTCATTCTTCGCTTCGGAGCGTGAAAGAAGCTGCACTCACTGCCAACGCTAGCGGGCAGAGCTGCTTGCCTCGAGGTTTGCTCGTCGTCACTCACTCACAGGTTTGAAACCGCAGTGTGCCTTTGGACACTTTGGTCCATCCACTTTGATGAGTTTGCCAGATTGCCGTCGAGGGTTGCTGGGCGAGACACAGGGGAAATATGAATCCTGTCAATCACACTCCATGGAGATGTGCCTCCTGCTGGCTAATCAGACACACACGGAGCTACTGTGAGCAACTGCAATCCACACATGACCTATCCCAGCTGGTGTAAAGTTACAGCAAAACAAAATTAGACCAAATTGAGAAATAGCATTTGCATATAAAGCTTTTGAACACGTACTATTTATTTGCTCTGTTTTCTTTCAACAGGCCAGACGCCTCTCCAGGAAGTGCAGCCTCAAAGTGAGTACTTCTAATACTAGTTTTAATTTCCCAGCAAAAAGCTGTGCCTAACAAGATAAGTGTGACTGAGGGAGGGCACATAAATCTGTCTGAGCTCACAAATCTTAATAAAAACCTGCCGCCTCTCCCTCCACGCCAGCTATTTGGCGACTATGCCCCCTTTGTTGTCGGATTACCTTCAAGTAGTGCCCCTGAATGGGTTTCTTGTTGTCGTTTAATAGAGGGCATGTTTTGATGAAACCTTCTCTCAGTTGCCTCCTCTCAAGGTGAGTAAGTCCCACCTTCTCTGCTCTTTCCTCATAAGTTATTCCTTTAATACCATGGATCAGCTCCAACCAAAAAGAATTTGTGTTGCTGTACTTATTCAAGAAGACGCCTGCCACAACTTTACAATAATGGGAAGCGACATACCCTGAATCGCTTATCTGTTTTATATTTTAATACATTCATCTGCACAGCAACTTGATGGTTTGAGTATTTCCCTTGTGTCTCGCAATATCAATCTTTACATTTTTCAGTGAGCCGACGGGCTAAGATTGATGATCCCATATCTCGAAAGCAATGCACCCCATTCTACAGGTTTTTCTCCAAAGCCAAGGAATTTTTTTCTCAACTTTTATGATTTTCACAAACCACTGCTCAGTTGTTTCCCTGAAGATCCACGCCTGGACAAGAATAGACTTCACCCGGCTGTACCCCAAACGCAAGCAAAGAGGTTAACATACACCTTAGGGAGTCACGTACATTGACATTAACCATCCAGACACGGTTATGCTGCCAGCATGTGGCACTTTGCAATTGGAGATTTACAAAGAACAAAGAAAAGTACAGCACAGGAACAGGCCCTTCGGCCCTCCAAGCCCGTGCCGACTATGCTGCCCGTCTAAACTAAAACCTTCTACACTTCCGAAGTCCCTATCCCTCTATTCCCATCCTATTCATGTATTTGTCAAGATGCCCCTTAAACGTCACTATCGTCCCTGCTTCCACCACCTCCTCCGGCAGCGTGTTCCAGGCACCCACTACCGTCTGTGTAAAAAAACTTGCCTCGTACGTCTCCTCTAAACCTTACCCCTCGCGCCTTCAACCTATGCCCCCTAGTAATTGACCCCTCTACCCTGGGAAAAGCCTCTGACTATCCACTCTGTCTATGCCCCTCATAATTTTGTAGACCTCTATCATGTTGCCCCTAAACCTCCGTCGTTCCAGCGAGAACAAACCGAGTTCATTCAACTGCTCCTCATAGCTAATGCCCTCCATACCAGGCAACATCCTGGTAAATCTCTTCTGCACCCTCTCTAAAGCCTCCACATCCTTCTGATACTGTGGGAACCAGGATTGAGCACTATACTTCAAGTGTGGCCTAACTAAGGTTCTATACAGCTGCAACATGACTTGCCAATTTTTATACTCAGTGCCCCAGCCAATGAAGACAAGCATGCCGTATGCCTTCTTGACTACCTTCTTCACCTGTGTTGCCCCTTTCAGTGACCTGTGGACCTGTACACCTTGATCTCTCTGACTGTCAATACTCTTGAGGGTTCTATCATTCACTGTATATTCCCTCCCTGTATTAGACCTTCCAAAATGCATTACCTCACAAATTTAATTTGTAACATGTACACCCTGGTGTTCCAAATCGGATGCACCGAGTGATGCTTGTGCGTATCAACTTTAACCGCACACTGAATTCACCTTTGGCCATGGAGTCTCAGTAACAGAAATCAGTTGCAGGTTGGCAATAAATAAAGGATTAAACCCCAGGAATCAGTGTGTTCAGTGTTAGCGTACCAATGCTAAATGTTCACATATGGAATCGTTTTACTTTTTAATGGAGGGATTGACCGACTTAAATGCAGCTGTTCAAAGAGCAAACAAAATAAATCCGTGCGAATACGATGAGCATTGATGCATGGAAATCACACCCTGTAAATTCTGATGTTAAAGGTGGATTTTAATCACTAACCCATAGAAATGTCTTTTACCTTGGAATGGTTGGGATTAGTGCTTCGCGATTATCTTCTGCTGATGATGGTCATGCTTTATGTATTGCCCACTGAGAATACAGCCACTGACCGAGCAGACTGAGGCGTGAGAGACAGGAATGTGGAGCATTTATGTACTCATTGCTGCAAAATCCATTTCTTTCTCTGGCCTTCTTCAGTATCTTTCTCTCAGGGAGCTGTTGCTCTATGGAATTCTCTCCCCCAGGAAGTAGTAGGGGCTGGGGCATTGAACTTATTCAAGACTGTGTTGGTTAGACTGTTGATGGACACGGGGGCCAAGTGTTATGGGGGACTGACAGGAAACAGGCAATTAGATCAGGGATGATCATATTGAATGGCAGAGCAGGATTGAATGGCTTACTACTGCTCGTCAATCCTGTGTTCCTAACCGGAACAAGGAGGGGACTCGGACGTGGTGCAAAGGATTTGGCCCTTCAAGCCGAGTCCACCATTCAGTGTGACCATGGTTGAATTTCTGCCTCACCGCCACTTTCCCGCCCAACCTCCGTACCCGTTGATTCCCTTAATGGGCATCAATCCACATCACAAAACCACTCAGTTCAGAATTCCAGGTGGGCAGCCGGGTGGCTCAATGGTTAGCACTGCCGCCTCACGGCACCGAAGACCTGGGTTCGATCCTGGCCCTGGGTCAACTGTCCATGCGGTGGTTGCACATTCTCCCCATGTCTCAGCCCCACAACCCAAAGATGTGCAAGGTAGGTAGGTGGAGTGGCCACGCTAAATTGTCCCTTCGTTGGAATTTGTTGTTAAATTAAAAAAATAATAAAAAGGCCTTGATTATGGAGATCATTTTCAGCGAGTGTTTGAAATGCAGAGAGAGATAGCTGAATAATCATCAACATTCTAGCCCCTGCTTGTGTCCTACATAACCCAGATGAACTGAATGGCAGCATTTCAAATTAAACAAACTGTTATTCAATACTCTGCTGAATGATCACGGTAGCATGGTGGTTAGCATCAATGCTTCACAGCTCCAGGGTCCCAGGTTCGATTCCTGGCTGGGTCACTGTCTGTGTGGAGTCTGCACGTCCTCCCCGTGTGTGCGTGGGTTTCCTCCGGGTGCTCCGGTTTCCTCCCACAGTCCAAAGATGTGCGGGTTAGGTGGATTGGCCAGGCTAAATTGCACTTAGTGTCCTAAAAAAAAATAAGGTTAATGGGGGTTGTTGGGTTACTGGTATAGGGTGGATACGTGGGCTTGAGTAGGGTGATCATTGCTCGGCACAACATGAAGGGCCTGTTCTGTGCTGTACTGTTCTAAAAAATTATAACATTTCCCGAGAGCCCCAATTGTGTGATTTTCATGCTGAAATGGACAGAGTTACACAATCCAGACCGGAAAACGCGAGGTAGGTGTCTTGAAAGTTCAGGACCCTCTTGGGACAAAGATAGGATTTGAGTTATTTAGCCATTCAGTCATCTTTGAAAGCCGTCAAACCAGCTTTTGCAACAACTGGCCCACAATTGTAGCCATCCCTCGGCTGGTCATTTTTGTTTGCATTATTTTGTCAGCTGTGGCTCAGCGGGCAGCCACTGATTCCAAGGTTGTGAGTTTAAGTCCCAGCCCAGCACGAGAGCTGAAACACCCAGGGCAGCACCCAGGCAGTGCTGCGTTATTGGAGAAAATGCAGAGCCCGTTGCTTGAGGACGCAAAAGAAGGATTGGCGGACATAATTAAATGACTCGAACTAAACTTGTGCGAGAAAAAGAAACCATTTTGTTACGCAGAGCCGTTGGTAATTTAATGAATCTTTTTCTTGTTATTTTGCAAAATGGATTCTTTAAACAGCTGCAACTGGTTAATTGTCTTCAGGTGGCTTAAGCGATATAATCATGGGTGTTATGAGCATATTCATTACAACAGAGTGTTTGTTAATCCTACCGTGACTGAAATCAAACTGTCAACAAGCCAAGCAGCAACATGTGCCTGTGCAGGCAGCAACTCAGAATGTGTTGTCATGCACTGAGATGCACTGGCCATTGAATGCCTTCCGAGGTTCCGTTTTCAGGCATCAGTTACTTCTACAGCTCTCTTGCATGTTACTTTGCATCTAATTCTGTTGCTGCAGGTTAAGAAACCTGTGAGCACGATATCCTCCCTCAAACACAGTTCCAGTGGAGTGCCATGCCTGCTGTGGTATATGCACAGCAAAATCTCACCAACACAAATGGAATGAATGACTGGCCCATTCGTCTGGGATTTCTTTTGGTGGAGCCAGTTAGAGGAATGGCGGTCCAGACGGGCGGCACGGTGGCACAATGGTTAGCACTGCTGCCTCACAGCTCCAGAGACCAGGGTTCAATTCCGGCCTCGTGTGACTGTCTGTCCGGAGTCTGAACTTTCTCCCTGTGTCTGCATGGGTTTCCTCCGGGTGCTCCGGTTTCCTCCCACAGTCTAAAGATGTGCAGGTTAGGTGGATTGGCCATGCTAAATTGCCCCTTAGTGTCAAAAAGGTTAGGTGGAGTTACGGGGATAGGGTGGAGGCGTGGGTTTAAGTAGGGTGCTCTTTCCAAGGGCCGGCGCAGACTCGATGGGCCAAATAACCTCCTTCTGCACTGTAAGATCTATGATCAGTGGACTGTCAGACCAAAATCTAGTGCCCTTTTAAGTTCATAAGATATAGGAGCAGAATTGGGCCATTTGGCCCATCGAGTCTGTTCTGCCATTCGATCGTGGCTGTCTCAGCCTGACCTTCACACCACCGTCCTGCCAGTTCTCCATCACCCATCAACCCATTACCAATTAAAAATCTGTCTTAACTCCTCCTTAAATTTACTCACTATCCCAGCATCCTCTGCACTCTGGGGTAGCGAATTCCACAGATCGGTGTTCATCTCCGTGAATAATATATCTGATTGGGAAAGGTTTGGGAACAGTTTTTCTTTTCCATTTCTCTGCTGGTGCCTTCTTTGTCCTGTGAAAAAGAATGGGTGTTAAATTGTGACTCGATGTGCGCGGAAACAGTCAGCTCCAGCTGTCATCGCTGCCAATGCCGTGACAGCTTGGCTGAGGAAGAGAAGGAATGCAGACTTATCAACTGCAGAGTTACATCTAATACATCTGCCTCTTGTAGGTATTGAGACCAACAGCGACGTGGCTCTGTACTCGGGCCTTGGTGCAGCAGTGATTGCAGTTGCAATGCTCGTGGTGGGCATCACATTGTACCGAAGGAGCCAAAGTCAATATGGTGTCGATGTTATTGACTCGTCCGCCCTGACCGGCGGCTTTCAGTCCTTCAGCTTCAAGACTGCCAGACAGGGTTAGTGTCCCCGGTGTTACATTCATTATTGCTGGAACGTTCTCCTGAATTGTATGTGTACGACGTGAGGTTGAATGAACAGCTTGGTCAATATTTCATACACTCAGCAAAGCCACGTGAAATGTCCCGTAAGGCCGGCTGGGGAATGGGATAGTTGCTGTGGCCCCTGTGTGTTGCTCACATCGTAGACACCTGCTACTTCTAGCGAAACGCCAAACTGATCCTTAGAAAGGAAGGAGCAGGATGGCATTGCATCATGGGACACAGGAAAGTCAGACAGAAGGTCGCAGGTCCATCAAGGACCCTCCTCAATTTTATCCATCCAAATCCACAGAATCGTCAGGGAGGTGCGCTTTGAGTTGCCTGGCTTTCCTGTAGTCATTGAGCTGTCTCCCCAATGCAGTGCACTCAGCAAACCGAGAATGCAAATGCAGAAGGGAAGCAGGGGAAATGTAACTTGCCATGTCGTTTAGAAATGTGCCTAATTTTTACTCTCTGGGTACTGCTGCTGTGGTCGCACGCCTGCTGACACAGTTTATTGTGGGTCAGCAATTTCTCCCATCTCATTCACATTCTTGCCAAAAGGCACTGACCATCCACCACATGCAGCTCTGAGGGGAAACAGAACAGTTCCGTGGCTAATTCACCTCAGGTCATTGTTGCAAAACCACTTGGGCGGACTTATCCCCCAAAAAAATGACCAAGCACCATTTTTGACGCGGTAATCGGAGTGATTCCCGCCGGCCAAGCCAGCGCAATGCGGACTGCAATTTTCAGGGACTTTGAGGAATTTTTATTCCCCCAGCTGACTCAGTGCCACTCAGACATGAGCTGGGGAGTCAGCGTGCTGAGGAGCATCAAGGATCATTCCTCACTGCTAGCCATCAGCACCCTCCTGCATTAACTGGGCTTCAAACACTCCCCAGCCCCAGCACCCTGGTGATTATGATCTCTGCAACCTTCATCCTCTGGTCGCAGCGCAGTAATGATGTCCTGCAGTGTTGCACTGTCAGACTACATGCTGGTCCTACCCCATGGAGCAGGAGACAATGATCCCTAGCCCTCCTGCCCATGCGCACCCTTGCCCCCTCTTCTGGCTTTTGCTCGCCAGATCCTCAGTGACCTCTTCCTCAACTGCCTCCTGAACGTCCTTCTCATGGAAATGGAAATCGCTTATTGTCACAAGTAGGCTTCAATGAAGTTACTGTGAAAAGCCCCTAGTCGCCACATTCCGGCGCCTATTCGGGGAGGCTGTTACGGGAAGGGCGGCTCATCCAAGGACCCGTGCCGCTTCTCCGGGTCGTCCTCATAAAGGTCATCGCCCCGTTGCAGAGCCAATGGATGCACTTATGGGCGAATGCCTGCAAGAGCCCTGGAACCACTTCATTGGGTAAAGGTTGAGAGATACCATGACCTTTGTGGCCGCAGGAAGCGGGTTTCCTCCGCCGCCAAGTGGTGCCAAGTCCGCACAGGTACCGCACAGTCTCCCTGGAAAGGACATGTTGGCCTCCTTCTGTGCCTTTGTTCCCGACTGCATGCCGGTGGGGCCCGTGGCCTCCTGCCACCGCACAATGCCGCTGGATCCTATGCTCCTCCAGTGCAGTGATACGTAGAATAGACAATTCCACTGGCTCCACACCGATATCCATCAGTTACCTGAGAGGGATGAGAGAGAGTAAGTTGGTGACACAGCCAGATAAGATCAGTACTTCCCCAGACCCATTGGCTGGTTGGACCTGGATGCAGCCATGCCATCCTCATTGCTGTTAACGCCTCCACCCCCCAACCAGTGCAGATCCTGTTTTTGGCCTCTCCCGCAATTTAGCGGCCATTGAGGGATTTGCGCCCACGGCTAACAGGCCCGTTTGAAGCTAGTTTGAGAAAGAGAGCGGTGGTGCTAGAGTTCCCGGGATAATGTGAAATTGAGCCACTCAGACGAGTGCTCTTCAATTTATTGTTCTCCAGGGTAACTGTTAATCTGTTATTTGAGTGCGCTAAATGTGTAGGGACTTTAAACGTGACACTTAGGCGATCAGCAACAATAAAGGTCATTGTTATTTTGTGGACAAGTGTTCCATGGGAATGAAGGGAATACTGTTTACCTTCAGAGAAGCAGAGACTTGAAGGAAGTAGCTTAATAACTTCAGGACAGTAATTTTCTATTTGAATCATTGTAATTGCTTTCATAATTGTACACAAGTACACTTGGACAAAAAGCATTACCCACTAGAATAAACAGATAAACTGAATCAATTGCAAGTGCTTTATTCAAAGCGTTTTTGTCATTGACAAAACACTCTGTCTATTCTGTACACAGCTGATTAATACCCCGCACAACCACTTTGTAATCAAATTGAATTTTCTGAAAACACTGGGTCGGTGTCAGTCCTTGCTTGTCACTAATGCCTACTTTGCGTTGATTGATTTATTGTAAATTGCTTGTTGGCAAACCCTAATAACTTGTTCTGAAGTTCATTTACAGGAGACCTGTAACCCGACATGCCAACTTTTTGGGGAAACGCACAGCCTATTCCCTCCCTCACCTGCTCATGGCACGCTGGTGTCAGGGGGCAGCTCCAAAGGTGCTCCCTATGGCGTAAAGGGTTAACGGAATGGATATGCTCATCAGTGGAGTACATGATGCTGCAGCTCTGACATCAGGGAATAACGTGCCAAGGACTCTGAAAGGAGATGTGCCTTCCCTGTGGCCAACTACGTACACACAGTAGATTGTGCAAATAAAGTTGTGTTTACGTGAGACCCATGATGTCCTTACAGTTCCTCCTTGTCAGAGTACCCTCCTATCACTTTCCAAAATGTCGTTGATGTTTTGGCTCTATAGACTATCAAAAGCCAAGCTGAAACAATCCTCTCAGCCAACGTCCAAATTTGTAGTCATCAGAAACAGAACCTTTGGCTGATTTCTCTTTCCCCAAGGATCCTGAGGCCCATTGTGATCCTCCTGATGCCTGAAATGTGGGAATGTTGGAATTAGGAGCAGGTGTAGACCCGACAGTGGTTTGAGACTGCTCCATCATTCAGTATGTTCATTGGCGGACATTTAGCTTCAATTCCACTTTCCTGCACTATTTCCATTTATTCCCGAAGCATTCCGTCAGCACCAAAAATCTATCAGTCTTCGCCTTGCAATGCTCAGCATGTGAGACCGGAATCTTCTAGTGATGACGGGAACTGGGCCACGGCTGGAGAGCCCTGTGTCATCTCTTTCCGAGTCGGCCCGCCACAACTTCTACCGCTCAGGCACGTAACAGGCCGGCAGCGATCCATACCCAGGGATCAAGGCCCCCACCAGCCAAGAACCGTCAGTCACTCAGGGGCTGGCAACTCTGTTGAACAGCAGCACAATTGGGAGGTGGTGGCTTCTTTGGGTACTACACCCACCTGAGGCCTCAGATTGTTGGTGGTTGAGAGATAGCGAGGGATGGGGGTGTTACAGGGTTAGTGCCGTCAGGGAAGGAGAGGGAGGTGAGGGGTCAGAACTTGGAGCAAGATGCAGCCCTCAATGAGCACCCCGCCGGATCCCTCAATAAGGCACTGCATGGCTTTGAATGAGGGACCCCCTCAAGGAACATGCAAACCACCCCACACAGATTTGCTTGTCTTTGTGTCTGGCAACCCCCCAGCTGCCACGGTTAACACCAATGGCAGTGGAAGAGGTCCTTAAATGGACATTAATTGCCGACATAAGGACCTCAATTCATGGCGGGCAGAAAGGCCATTGGACTTCCCAATACAAACCTAATTGGCATGGTGGAAGGCAGCAGGCTCCTCACCTGCCAGCCCCCTACCTTATTTAATATCTACCCACCTACAAATGTGCCACACAGACAGAAGAAGGCATGGGTATCCACAGCCCTCTGGGGTCGCCGAGGTTAGCAACATTTCATCTCAGTCCGAAATTGACAAGCCATTTTCCTGGCCCTTTGGTCTCGAGCCAGGGGAAACAGCATCTCAGTATTTGCCCTGTCATAGCTCAGAGGGGAGGAAAAAAATCTGAGTCCTTCTCATCTCTTTGACTGGTAATTCACCAAGTGATGCTTTCGCCCGGGCGGCATGGGCACTGCTGCCTCACGGTGCCGACGACCCGGGTTCGATCCCGGATCTGGGTCACTGTCCGTGTAGAGTTTGCACATTCTCCCCGTGTCTGCGTGGGTCTCACACCCACAACCCAAGTATGTGCAGGGTAGGTGGATTGACCACGCTAAATTGCCCCTTAATTGGAAAAAATAAATTGGGTACTCTAAATTTAATAAAAGGAGATGCTTTTACCCAGTTGGATGTTTACTAGGAAAGACAGAATACATTGTTTTTTTAATTAGTGAAAAGTAATATTTTGTTTCCGATTTCATTTTCCCAGGTAATTCTTTGCTTCTGAACCCATCAATGCAGCCCGACCTGACGGTGAGCAGGACTTATAATGGACCCATCTGTTTCCAGGACCCCATGAACAAAGAACTCATGACCCAGTCACCTCTCTTTGACTCTCTACCGGGGATCAAAGTTAAAGTGCAAAGTTCCTTAATGGTCTCGCTTGGAGTTGCAGATGGAGTGGAGTATCATGGCAGGGTATCATCCCGGACGTACCCTCGTAATAGCAGAGGCATTGATAAAATACACGCGAGAAGCAATGCATCAAGTTCGCAACATCTCCCTGCCTCAGTTCCTCGGGCTGAAAACAGGACTTCTGGCATATTCAGCTGCCTCGGTGGGTGCTTGGAAGGACCAACTAAAGGTAGGAAGCAGAAGAATATGCAAACTAGTTTCTCACTTGCTTTGACTTGGGCAGCACGGTAGCATTGTGGATAGCACAATGGCTTCACAGCTCCAGGGTCCCAGGTTCGATTCCGGCTTGGGTCACTGTCTGTGCGGAGTCTGCACATCCTCCCCGTGTATGCGTGGGTTTCCTCCGGGTGCTCCGGTTTCCTCCCACAGTCCAAAGATGTGCAGGTTAGGTGGATTGGCCATGATAAATTGCCCTTAGTGTCCAGAATTGCCCTTAGTGTTGGGTGGGGTTACTGGGTTATTGGGATAGGGTGGAGGTATTGAACTTGGGTAGGGTGCTCTTTCCAAGAGCCGGTGCAGACTCGATGGGCCGAATGGCCTCCTTCTGCACTGTAAATTCTATGATAACATCTATGAATTCAAACGATTGAGTTCAGCTTCCCTTGACTACAATGCTCTGTCGTAACCTGAAGTTCAATCCTTTATTTAGAAAGAAGAAAGGGTGGCATTGTGTCCAAAATATATAGCCTATAGCTTTACAGCACAATACCTTACCAGGTGGACTGTGAGCTCTCATTGAAAGGCCAGCTCGCCTCTTACTCTCCAGCACTGCAATGAAGCTTAGGTTGCATGCTGAATTGCACAGATGGGGCTTGAAGTCATAGGTTTCTAACTCAAAGATAAGAGTTCTTTCAACCAATTTAAAGCTGTCAACCATCTCCACCTTGGCCCGTTGATGCAGTCAAGGGTGTGATAATACCTGGCTTCCTAAATTCAATGACCAGTCCCTTAGTTTTGCTGACATTGAGGGAGAGATTGTTGTCGTTACACCACTCCACTAGGTTCTCTAACTCCCTCCAGTATTCTGACTCATCGTTGTTCGAGATACGATCCACTACGGTCATGTCATCAGCAAACATGATGCTAATGTCATCAGCAAAGATTTTGCCACAAAGTCATGTGTGTACAGGGAGTATAGTAGGAGGCTAAGCACGGAGCCTTGCGGGGCCACGGTGCTGAGGACTATTGTGGAGGAGGTGTTGTTGTTTATTCTGACTGATTGTGGTCTGTGGGTCAGAAAGTCGAGGATCCAGTTGCAGAGTGAGGAGCCAAGTTCTAGGTTTTGGAGCTTTGATACGAGCTTGGCTGGGATTATGGTGTTGAAGGTGGAGCTGTAGTCAATGAATAGGAGTCTGGGGCGGGATTCTCCAACCCCCCGCCGGGTCGGAGAATCGCCCGGGGCCGGCATCAATCCCGCCCCCACCGTGTCCCGAATTCTCTGCCACCCGAGATTTGGCGGGGGCGGGAATTGCGCCGTGCCAGTCGGCGGGCGCCCCACGGCGATTCTCCGGCCCGCTATGGGCTGAAGTCCCGCTGCTGACAGGCCTCTCCCACCGGCGGGAATCAAAACACCTACCTGACCGGCGGGATTGGCGGCGTGGGCGGGCTCCGGGGTCCTGGGGGGGGGCACGGGGCGATCTGACCCCGGGGGGTGCCCCCACGGTGGCCTGGCCCGCGATCAGGGCCCACCGGTTGGCGGGCAGGCCTGTGCCGTGCGGGCACTCTTTTTCGTCCGCCTTCGCCATGGTCTTCACCATGGCGGAGGCGGAAGAGACCCCCTCCCCTGCGCATGCGTCGGGATGATGTCAGCAGCCGCTGATGCTCCGGCGCATGCGCGGACTTATGCCGGCCGACAAAATCCTTTCGGCCTCAGCTGACGTGCCACCAAAGGCCGTTCACACCAGCCGGCGGAGCAGGAACCACTCCGGCGCGGACCTTGCCCCTCAATGTGATGGCTTGGCCCCTAAAGGTGCGGAGACCTCCGCACATTTGGGGCTGCCCGACGCCGGAGTGGTTCATGCCACTCCAACACGCCGGGACACCCCGCTTCGCTGGGTAGGGGAGAATCCCGGCCCTGATGTCGGGGTCCTTGTTGTCGAGATGCTCCAGGGATGAGTTACGGGCCGGGGAGATAGCATCTGCTGTGCACCGGTTGTGGCTGTGTGCGAAGTGCAGTGGATCAAGACATTCTGGGAGTATGTTTTTGTTTCATATCTACACATTCCCCTTTGGGGGAACAGTGGTGAGGATTAGCAGGCTGATTATTAACCTGTTTGCATTGCGTCATAAACACTTATTTTCTGGATGGCAAGTCCTGGAGTGCGATTTGAAGCTGGAATTTCTCACTCAGATGGAAATCACTGCCTACTGGGCCACACGACCTCCGCGAAGCCCATGTCGCTGTAAACCACTAAAGAAGATGTGATTGTCGTGTCATTGTCTGCAGGACTTGCATTCTTCTCAGAACCAACAGAGTTGTTGTCTCTTCACTTTTGCATCCAATCGCCATCTGTTGTTATTCCACTATTATATGAGAAAATAATTGATGGCACCCTCCCACTGTGTCGCACCCCACCGGGAGGTTTTAACGCCTGGAACTGCTTTCTGACTTTGGCCTGAGCCCAACAGGACTGGATGGAGTGGGGTGTCACTCAGCTGAAGGGAACAACCCCAGCATCAGGATGAGTGGGGGCAAGAAGTTAGGGGCAGCACAGTAGCATAGTGGTTAGCATAAATGCTTCACAGCTCCAGGATCCCAGGTTCGATTCCGGCTGGGTCACTGTCTGTGTGGAGTCTGCACGTCCTCCCCGTGTGTGCGTGGGTTTCCTCCGGGTGCTCCGGTTTCCTCCCACAGTCCAAAGATGTGCGGGTTAGGTGGATTGGCCATGCTAAATTGCCCGTAGTGTCCTAAAAAGTAAGGTTAAGGGGGGAGGGGGGTTGTTCGGTTACGGGTATAGGGTGGATACGTGGGTTTGAGTAGGGTGATCATTGCTCGGCACAACATCGAGGGCCGAAGGGCCTGTTCTGTGCTGTACTGTTCTATGTTCTATGTTCTAAGTGGTCTGAAGACAGGTGGGCAGGGAAAGGGAATCCCACAATGCGGAGGCACAGTATTTTCTTGTGAGAACCTGAGGACTTGCCCTGCTCCTTTTGTTCCACAGGGACACCACAAAAAAGTATTCAACTTACCTGTCCATTTTCTGGCAGGACTGAGGGGGGTGCTGCACTGTCAGAGGTGCTGTCTTTTGAATGAGGTGTTAAACTCTGACCCTTCTGCTCTGCGAGGTGGAAGTAAAATCTCCCATGGCACCATTACGAAGAGGGGCAGGGGATTTATCTTTGGTGCACTGAACAATATTTATCCAACATCACTAAAACAGATTATCTTGGTTATTATCACACTGTTCTGTGTGGGGGCTTGCTGTGTGAAAATTGGCTGTTATATTTCCTATTTAAGGACAATGACTGCACATGAGAAAAGTACATACTTGGCTCTAAAAGGTGTTGGGATGTCCTGTGAGTGTGTAAATTGTTTGAGAAATACAAGTTGTTGCTTTTCCTGCATTGCTGCCAGATTTCCTGCAATCCCCCAGCACTGACTGGATCACAATAGGAAGCAGCAGTTGAATTTTGATGTGGATCATTAAGTGCTGAAGGATCACCCACTGAGGTGGAGCGCTGCAGCCGAGGCTGCTTCTGCAGCACCGTCCAAACCCACACTCACCTGTGGTGATATGCATCACTGTAACACCACAAGGAGTTAATGTAGATGCACTGGGACTAAATAAACACTAGGGGGCGCACCAGAGACATCATGACACACAGACATTCAACCAACAGGTCAGTAAGATAGGACACGACCAATGGGCAGTCAAGACACACCCAGAGGTGACACGACCACAAGGGGGCTACCCATACAAAAGGACCAGGGCACACATGCTCTTTGCTGGATCAGACTTGTGTCTGGAATATGCTCCCTCACAACGCTGCAGAAGCGGCGGTTCAAGAAGAAAGTAAATTCACCACCACCTTCCCAAGGGCAAGTAGGGGTGGGGAAATCAAAGGGGTGGGCATCGGCAGTGCCACTCAGACCGCATGGATGGATAAAGTGAAAAATCAGGGGGTGAGAGGACACTCAGCACCAACGTATCGGGAGCCCAGTGAGAAGCAGCCAGCCACCATTTTGACCATCTCTCCGTTCCAGTCACTGGATTGGCAAGTATTAAAATTGACTGTGGCAGGACCGGGTTCACTGCTGGAGAGAGGTGCATGTGAGGGATATTGGTGTGGGTTAATCGATCACCAAGAGATGGGCTCGTTAAGCTGAATGCCCTTTTTATCGTTCCTAAAGGATTCTGTGTTCCTGTTCCCACTATAATAAATCTTGTGAAATCTGCTCCATCAGTTAACAGCCACTGAATACGGAATTGTTGCAGCTGAATTAGTTTTCATGACACGGCATATGGTTCTTCATAAGTACATAGATAGTGAATGATTTGGTTCCTCCAGTTAACAAATAATCTGTATGACTATAATTGGAATAAAAAGAAGTGACTCGTGTTCTCACAGACTGCATTTTAGAATGCCTTTCACGTAGCACAGTATCTTGAATAAGAGCAGACGCTGTGTTTATTTACATCCACAATCTGTGAGACACGCTGCTCCTGCCCCAAAAAAAACGGTACCCTGAAAGTCAATGATAGTGTTAACAAATTAAGGGCTGTGCTTTCTGACCTACATTAGTTCCCGTTGAACAAGGCCTCGATCCTCAAATTCTCATCCTTGTTTCTCAGTCCTTCCCTCTCTCCCTTTAACCTCATCTCGTCCCATTGCCCACTCAGAAATCTGCACACCTCCGGGGATGGCCTCCTGCTAACCACAGCTTTAATCTCTCCACCTTGGCCAGTCAATCGTACCTTCCGGTGCCAAGGCCCGAAGCTTTGCAGTCCCACACATAACCCTCTTCACCTCGCTGCCTCCTTCAGATATCTCTTCACCAGATATCCGTGGCCAATTCCTATTTTCATACTCATCACTGGTTCGGACACGTGCCAATAACCCGTCTCTCCACAAGTAACCTTATAAAAATAAAAATCATTCCTGGGATTTGGACTTCACAGGCGAGGCCAACATTTATCGCTCATCCTTAATTTCCCCTTGGGAAGGGGATGGTGAGCCAACTTCTTCAACCGCGGTCATCCATGTGGTGTAAGTACACCCAATGTGCTGTCAGGCAGGAAGTTCCAGGATTTTGACCCAGTGACAGTGAAGGAACGGCGATATATTTCCAACTCACGGTGGATCGTAGCTTGGCGGGGAACCTCCGGGTGGTGGTGTTCCCTTATGTCTGCTGGCATTGTTCTTCTGGATGGTAGAGGTCATGGGTTTGGAAGGTACTGCCAACGGAGCCTTGGTGAGTTACTGCAGTGCATCCTGTAGATGGTACACACGGCTGCCACTGTGTGTCGGTGGTGGAGGGAGTGAATGTTTGTGGAAATGGGAGCTACTTTGTCCTGGATGGTGCTGAGCTTCTTGAGTGTTGTTAGAGCTGCGCTCATCCGGGCAAGTGGAGAGTATTCCATCACACTCCTGACTTGTGATTTGTAGATGGTAGACAGGCTTTGGGGGAGTCAGGAGGTGAGTTACTCCCTGCAGGATTCCTAGTCTTGACCTGTTCTTGCAGCCAAAGTATTTGTATGACTGGTCCAGTTTTGTTTCTGGTCAATGCTTACCCAACGATGTTGATCGTGGGGGATTATTCATGTTACTAGTCATTGGAGGAGGTCTGCTTGATTTCTTTCAGGCTGTTTGAGAGCTGAGTGTGATTGGGTCTTCTCCCAATGCCAGCACGAGCAGGACGGATACCGAACCGTGATCTGGTGGTGGGTTTGGGGGAATAGAGAGGTTCAGCTGTGACGCTTCCCACTCTCGAATAGCCGGCCACCATTTCAAACTTGTGTATGAAGAATGTCCATTTTGCCGAGATGTTGTTTGGCTGGTGTTTCTGTGACTTGTCGGAAACATCTGCAAGTATTTCACCAGCCACGGGTTTCTTTGAAAATCGGTGTCTGTGAAGAGGAACGGGGTGAGCAGCAAATCCCCAGAAACAGCACCGAGGTGAATGAGGTATCAATCACATGGTCAGCCGTGGGAGGGCTGTCGGAGAACTCGCCCCCCGCCCCCCCCTTGAATAGTGCTAGGGGACCTTTTGCATTCCGTGCATCAAGGAAGAGGTTTAACATCTTGCCTGACAGGCAGTGCTCTCTGTCAAGGCAGCACTGCCCAGTCAGCCTCAGCTGATACACTGCATTCTTCCCTGGAATCGGAACCCATCAGCAAGAGGTGAAACTACTTTCATTTCAAAGAACCAGCACAAGGGCAGTTGGGCTGAATGGCCTTCTTCCATGCTGGAAAATCAAATGATTCTGTAATAGTTTGGGTGCCCTGAATACAAGTGGCTATATCCTGCATTGGAAGTGTAAATGAAAGTAAATGTCATTTCATTCACGAAAACTAACGAGAACTCGCAGGTTACAAGCTGATCCTTGCCAAATGGACGAGAAACAGCGATGTGTAATAATTTTTAGCGGTGACTTTTTAACTTTAATCATTGAAGCTGGAAAAACTCATTGTTTTTTGATTCAGAAAGGGTATATCAGAGACCTATCTTGTGAAGGTTTGTTCAATGAATGCTGTGTACAATTTGAGTCCCATTATACATTGGTTAAATTCATCACTCTAAAGATGGAACTTGTCATTTAAATGCGCGATAGCATTTCAGCCGGCACGTCTGATGGGGAAAATAATTTATTGCAAATGTCTGAATCGTGCATGCAATTTGGAGTGTCGACACAAAAGCCAGACATGTATTCAGAAAGGGCTGAATATCATTGCAGAAACTGCTGCTTGTGCTCAAGGACTTGGAAATAAGCTCTTGGTTAGAAACTGTTTATTTCAAATATCATGTTGATAGGAGTGGGTGAGGTTAGTGTGAGGTGAATAAACCATTCCCTCTTTGAAGCGCTCAACATCACTGTCAGCACTCATTTTTTAAAACATAATAAACATAAATTTAGAGTGCCCAATTCTTTTTTTTTCCAATTAAGGGCCAATTTAGCGTGGCCAATTCTGCACATCTTTGGGTTGTGGGGGTGAGACCCACTGAGACACGGGGAGAAAGTGCAAACTCCACACGGACAGTGACCCGGGGCCGGGATCGAACCTGGGTCCTCGGCACCGTGAGGCAGCAGTGCTAACCACTGCGCCGCCGTGCCGCCCCCTACTGTCAGCGCTAATGATCACTGGCGCGACCTGATGGAAAGGTTTCTACGCGAACTTAGCAGAAGAATTTCTCTCTTCATTTGTGGCGGGATTTTCAGGGGGAGGTTCTGCTGGCGTGCCCTCCACTGTTACCAAATGGCACTCAGAGTGAGATTCCTCGGCCGCGCCCTGCCCAGCAACTGGAAATTCCCGCCCAAGGTCAGCGAACCTTTACATGGTCCCCGCCCCATTCGTGGTGGGCGCGGTCAAAGAATCCAGCCCTTAGTCACTTAACTGGCTCTGGGGAGTTTCATACCGGTTTCGTCCATCCTGAGAATTTCTTTCAGCACCGGGGAGCTGAAATCAGAGATTGGACTGCCTTTTTGAAAGGCTACCCAATCTTCATGTGGGCTTGTCCCCCCCCCCCCCCCCTCACCCATGGACATTACCCCATACCCCTTAAGTGAGGACAACCAACTATGGGGTCCCAGGGACGCCCCCCCCTTATGTGACCCCCCTGATGTGTTAGGCAGGTTGATTCGATGTGGACTGCACTTGATACAGTGAAGCTAGAAACAGACGTCTAACACTGGATCCAACACTGTTTTATTCAACGATAGAACTGATAAACATATTCAGCTGTGGGTCGACACTATACTGAACTGATTGGAGACCTTGTACTAGCCTGACCAGACTTACTAGCTACCGCATGGTGTTTGCACTGGCTAGCTCGTGGACTCTGACTGTCTCAGTGGCTGGGTCCAGAGAGAGCGGGAAACCTCGTGCCCTCTGGCTTTATAGTGGTAGTGTCTGTCTGGTGATTGGCTGCACTGTGTTGTGTGCTTACTGGTCATCCTGTGTGTCAATCACTGCCTGTCTGCACCCGCCAACTTCCTAGAGGCCCCTGCATAGCTGCCATGCACCGCTCCGCCCTTCAAACCCTCCTCCACCCTCCTTTCATGGACATGGCCCCCCTCGGGCCCTGACCCTTAGCAGTGCCACCTTGGCAGTGCTTCTGCCAGCTTGGCCGTGCCCGGCTGGTAGGGCCAAGGCACCCGCATTCTCGGGCCGGGGATCACCCTGAACTATCCCTGGCCACCTAGGGGTCCAGGCAAGCCAACCCCCCCCTCCCCGTTGTGCTGGGAGTGCCACCCTGCCACCTCGGAGCCCTAGCACTGGTCCTGTCCGCTTTGCAGCGCCACCTGGGCACCTTGGTGGTGGCAATGCCAGGATGCCAGTCTGGGGGGTGGCAACCCTGCCCTGTCTACAACCACACAAGAGCCTCCGGTGGCCCGGGAGACCATCTCGGCTGCCATTCCGCCGATCCACATTTGTCTGGACTATTACTGAACGGCTCCTGGCTCTCTGCGGGGAGGCCAGTGAAGGCCTGGAGACTGATAGATCCCTGGTCAGCATGCTTGAGCAGCTTTTAAACCGATTTAGACATGTGAGGCTTGGTCCTGCCCATTGTGGGCAGGATCCTGATTGCGATGTTTTGCGAGACCTGGGTAATGTCACAAAGCTGTCGTGAAACCCGTGGGAAAGCTTCTCATGGCATCGGGCAGCCGTGTCGTCCCGTTCAAGCACAACATGGCTGGTAGATCACGCCCCAGATATAGTCTGGTTAAATATAGAATAAAGTTCCCTCTGTGTTGTGCCATCAGACTTGTCCTGGACAGGTATGGCATGGGTTAGATACATAGGAAGACTAGCTCAACTCTATTCCATTAAACGCTCCTAGGATGAGTATAGATGCATCGTGGGTGGGATCTACCGGTCGCGTTGCGTCCGTAAAGCAGCGCAGCGTGGCCCAAGGCAACCAGTCGATGCCAGGAGATCCTCCCTCTGGTATCTACCCGGCGTTCTGGCGAACAGATGTCCTTGGTGGAGAAAACGGCACAAAGTTTGGCCTCGACGGGAGGTTCCCTGCTGAGGCCCCCCATCTACTCAGCTGGGCCTTAGATACCGGTGTCTCCTGGCACTCCGAGCACCGGGAAACACCCGGCTAAGCTCTCCTGCTACAGGACTCTGTCCCCATTCGGGTAGATCACTCTATCCCATCAGATACTCCCAGGGTGGGGACAACATGGCTTAGATACAGAGTAGAACTCCCTCTGTACTGTTGCATTGCTACCAATTTATTGTCATCTATTTTGAGCCACTGCCAGAAATAAATGTCATCCTCTTATCATACAGGGAAACAACACTTAGTTTAAAGTGCATTTTACATTCAACAAACATTGTTAACCTTATATTAAACAGGCTTTCTGAACCACATATAACTGAGAAAGAAAGTTACATGTGTTTGTAGTATCTACTTTAACCTCACTCTGAAGCTTTCTTGATGATTCTGCAATAACAGTTTGCACCTTTCCATGATTGCACAATTGATGGTGAAGCAAGGAACCGACAAATGCTTCTTTTGATGATTACTTTCAGGATAGCATCAGAATTTAGTATTTTCAATCGAGAGCTTGCGTAGGTGTTCTGAATCCAAGTGATGGCAGCTGCTCACAGACCAGCATGGTCTATATATGGATTCCCAATCTTCTTTTCAGCATAGGAAGAGTTTGTTTATAGAATATATGTGCTCTTTGCTGACTGATTGGGAAAGTAAATAACCAATTTCTTCACACACGGGGTTCTTCATCTTCTTCATGGAGGATTGATCGAACTTTCCCTCCGTTTTCATTCATTCTGTTGGTCTTGCTGGGTAATGCACATAACAGACCCCTCAATTATTCAGTATTGTGTTTTTGCAGGTTATTTCCACATGCACAACCTTTTAAACATGGCCAGGAACTAGGAAACTTTGAGCCTCCTGATTCACAGTTTATTCACTAAAGATAATACAATGCGGTCCATGTAGTTTCTATGAAGCTGGCACCGATGGTCACTTGCCCATAAAGGACTATCAGGGAAGTGGCAAGCCAAGTTACGGGCAGCACGGTAGCATGGTGGTTAGCGTCAATGCTTCACAGCTCCAGGGTCCCAGGTTCAGTTCCTGGCTGGGTCACTGTCTGTGCGGAGTCTGCACATCCTCCCCGTGTGTGCGTGGGTTTCCTCCGGGTGCTCCGGTTTCCTCCCACAGTCCAAAGATGTGCGGGTTAGGTGGATTAGTCATGGTAAATTGCCCGTAGTGTCCTAAAAAGTAAGGTTAAGGGGGGGTTGTTGGGTTACGGGTATAGGGTGGATACGTGGGTTTGAGTAGGGTGATCATTGCTCGGCACAACATCGAGGGCCGAAGGCCCTGTTTTGTGCTGTACTGTTCTATGTTCTATGTTCTATGACTCCATATTCACTTCATGTGAATGTCAACCAGACTGAAGATTGATGAACCAACAGAACTTTAGAGTGTCGTAACATCTATTGGAGTGCATATGCCAGTAAGATGCTATCAACATCTCTTACCTAAGTAGTTCAACTGGCACTTGAGAACAATTCATAAAGTTATGTGATTCCTTTTAATGTCATTACACAGCATGAACTAGCAGCTGTTCATTGCTCTATCTCTGGTACATCACACACCATTTTACATGTTTTGAGCATTTCATCTTTCTATTAGTAGTCTCCTGACTATCTGGTCCTGAGACCTACCATGTCTTCTTCTCATATGTTGTTGGCGAATTAATGTCTGTCATCGGTTTTTAAAATTGTCCAGTGTCACACCTTTCAAATATTGTTTTTATTTTTTTCCAACAAGCCTGCAGGATTGTCATTTTAAAAACTAGTTCAATAATTTTGCTCTTTTTAAGACAGATGAAAATGAAATGAAAATCGCTTATTGTCACGAGTAGGCTTCAATGAAGTTACTGTGAAAAGCCCCTAGTCGCCACATTCCGGCGCCTGTCCGGGGAGGCTGGTACGGGAATCGAACCGTGCTGCTGGCCTGCTTGGTGTGCTGTAAAAGCCAGCGATTTAGCTCAGTGAGCTAAACCAGCCCCTGATCAGCAGAAGTTAACATCAAACCAAGCCTGATCTTTGGACATTGTCATCCTCTGACCCAGCTGTGGCAGGGAATAAGAAGTCTAAACAATAGTGGTGATGTGGAGTAAAGTAACCCAGCACAGGGAGGCGTTGTGGTATTGTCACTGGGCTAGTAATCCAGGATGACCTCTTCCTGGGTTCAAATCCCACCGCAGCGGACGGTAAAGTTTGAATTCCACAGAAATTCCATCTTTAGGGAAGGAAATCTGCCGTCCTTCCCTGGTCTGACCGACATGTGACTCAGAAATGGTGTGGCAAGCCAGTCAGTCCGAGGGCAACTTGGGATGGGGAATGAATGCTGGGCATCCCATGAATAAAAGAATAAGAGAGGACAAGGGGAACTTTTGATGGCGGGTTTACCGACCAAACCACCCCGTGTTTCTCGCCGGGATTTACGGACCTTGCCGCTGTTAATGAGATTTACCGGAGACTGCACCCCTCGTCGCCAGGAAACGCGTGCGCCGGCGTGGATCCGGAATATCCAGCCGGTAGATCGCGCCCCTTGTGTGTGTTTTCTTTTCCCTGAAATGGTTTAATAGGGAGGGTTTCTCAGTGTAACCACAGGTCTCATTCAGGTTTATCCATTTGCCTACTTCTGCCATTATATTGCAGCTACTGTCTGCACAATTCAGTGAGAACAGTTTATAACCCACTTGAAATTCAACAGTGAAAAGCTGAAACATTCTGTTTCTTTTAGTTTGACAGCAGTGACATTGTTATAAAAGATGCCAGTTGACATCCTTTGCACTGACGTCCGTGCACAATGAATTTGAATGGGGTACTTGCTGAGAGAAGTCATAATGTTCACTCTGTGCATTATCACGACATCCTTCCATAAATACTGTGCTGTGCTCATACTTGCAGCAAGAGAAGCAGTTAGAAATGTAACAAAAGGCCACGGATGTTAATGCTTGATTGGACCAAAGTCTGTCACCATTTGCAGGAGTTCTCGAGGTTTTGATGGGCTTCAACATTGTGTTACCGGGCAGCAGGGTAGCATGGTGGTTTGCATAAATGCTTCACAGCACCAGGGTCCCAGGTTCGATTCCCGGCTGGGTCACTGTCTGTGTGGAGTCTGCACGTCCTCCCCCTGTGGGCGTGGGTTTCCTCCGGGTGCTCCGGTTTCCTCCCACAGTCCAAAGATGTGCGGGTTAGGTGGATTGGCCATGCTAAATTGCCCGTAGTGTCCTAATAAAAGTAAGGTTAAGGGGGGGGTTGTTGGGTTATGGGTATAGTGTGGATACGTGGGTTTGAGTGGGGTGATCATGGCTCGGCACAACATTGAGGGCCGAAGGGCCTGTTCTGTGCTGTACTGTTCTATGTTCTAAAGATGCCCGCTGATTTCACCCCTGAAAGGCCCAGCTCTAATTTTAAGATTATACTTGGGTCTGGTCTCCCCCACTGAAGATATTCTTTCTCTGTATCCAAGTTATATCAAGTTAAAGACCTGCTGAATTGAAGGGACTATAAATTATGTTGGTGAAATCTCACCTCTGAATTTAACCCTTTGCACCCAAGTGCAATTTTAATCAAACTGCACAACACACGCATCCAAGGCCGATTTCCTTCCTGAGCTTCATACCCCAAATTAAACTCGGCACTGGGTGGGATCTAACAGAGGCTTTTTAACCATGAAGATCGACAGAAATGGAGCTAAATGTTTTGCGAAGACTCCTGTCCTCCAGGTCTGACCTCTTGACTTGCCCAGTTTTCTTCACTCCACTGTTGGCAGCCATGCCTTCAGCTGCCTGCACGCTGGGCTCTGAAACCTTCTCCCTAAACCACTAACCGGACTCTCTCTCCTCCTTTCAGATTCCCCTTCAAACCTACCTCTTCGTCCGGTGTTGTGCTGATATCTGCTTCTGTGGTTTGGTGTGGAATTGTGAAACAAAGAGTTTCCATTCATTCTTTTTCAGCGCGCGCACATATAAATACTTCAACATGAACATCCATTCTCACACATGTTCCATATGTGGTGAAACAGTTTCCTACAGTTGCATAACTATATAATTGGGAGGGTGCCTATTTTTGTCGGAGATTCCTTGGACTTCGCTGATACATAAAGTTCCTGGAAGTGTGGCTGCACTTCCGGGGGTCCATGGGATGTTGCAAGAGATCTCGAGGATCTTCAGGGAATTTCAGGGAAGTGCGTCTATATTCATAGCATATCCCTGGGAATTATATTTTTCCCTTCAGGATTTCTGAAATTCCAATGCTCAGTCAACTGCTCCACTTCTCTATCTCTACCCGCAGGACGCTACAAAGTGACAGTGACAGATTAGGCTCGAGGCAAAACTGTGGAAATTAGAATTCAGTGTGGGCATCTGTAAAAGGCAAATCAAAAGAGACCAGAAACCGAAAGAGCAAAGTGATTTAGGGTGTCCTGGAATACAAATCGGGACATGTCAAAGAGGTTCATGGAATGTTGACCTTCATCTTAAGAGAGTTAGAATACAAAGGGCCGGTGGTGATGTTCGGGGTGGGGGGGGGAAACTCCTTCTCAAGCAAGGGGGTGGAGACGATGTGGAGGCTGTTGATCCGTTCAAACTTTCAAGACTGAAGGCGTGATCCGCCGACCACATTGCGCCTGAAAAGCAGCTCGCCGCAGCACAGCGTACCCGTAGAATGTAAAAAATTTGTTTTATTGAGTTTAGACGATCCAATTCTTTTTTTTCCAATTAAGGGGCAATTTAGCGTGGCCAATTCACCTACCCTGCACATCTTTAGGTTGTGGGCATGAGACCCACGAAGACACGACAGTGACCCGGGGCCGAGGTTGAACTGGGGTCCTCAGCGCTGTGAGGCAGCGGTGCTAGCCACTTTGCCGCCGTGCCACCCTTGCGTGGCCGTTAAAAGCCGGGAGACCCCGCTCCCGGGATCTACCCGGCGCGCCACGCCTCACATGATCGACGTTTTGGCAGATCTGCATGTTAGAATGAGGCAGTTAGCTTCAAGCTAATGTGCAGATTTCCGGGGCAACTGAGGCTTTGGTATTCAACCCTTCTGCCTCCAGGACCTCGGGCAAGCGCCATTCAGCACTTGGTCGCCACAAACGGGCACCAGATGGAACAGCAGTCGTGGGGGTCTCCCAGGGGATCGGAGGCCCCCAGCTGCATGCCCTTTGGGAATGGTGATGCCCTGGCACTGCTGAGGTGCCCAGATGGCACTGCCAGCTGGCATAGGCACTGCCAGTGTACCAATTTGGCAGTGCCAAGTTGCCATTTTTTGCGCACACGGGGTTGCCTGCTGTGGGTGTCAGGGGGACCCTCCCGACCGTCACACAGTGCATTTGGACTGGGTTGGGGAGGGGCAGTCAGGGATTGTTTTGGGGGCCTTGCAGGTGTAAATGCCGTCCTGATATCTCGCTACAATGGGGGGGGCTTCCGGCGAGTGGACATCCCAACTGTACAAAACAGGGCTATGTGCGGCCTCACTTTGGCCACGTGTTGGTACTGCGAGCGCCGGGAAGCAAGTGACTAAACGCGTTCGCTTGAGGGCCATTGTTCCCTTTTGGGAGAATTGCACCCTGAAATTGATATCCTAACTAATAGAAATCTGTCAAAGATAATGTGCGGAGTGGGCAGCACGGTGGCGCAGTGGTTAGCACTGCTGCCTCATGGCGCCGAGGTCCCAGGTTAGATTCCGGCTCTGGGTCACTGTCTGTGTGCAGTTTCCACATTCTCCCCGTGTCTGCGTGGGTTCCGCCCCCACAACCCAAAGATGTGCAGGGGTAGGTGGATTGGCTGCGCTAAATTGACCCTTAATTGGAAAAAAATGAATTGTGTACTCTAAATTTTTTTTTAAAATAATGGACGGAATTTACTGGCCGTTCACAGCGGCGGGATATTCCTGTCCCACCGACGGCTACCTGGCGACGAAGGGTGCAGTCAATGGGAAATCCCGTTAACAACGGCGGGACCAGAACATCCTGCTGGCGGTCCCTTCGGGTTGGTCGGTAAATCACGCTCAATGGTTGCAAGGTGGATCAACAGAATTGAGGTACAAATTTGCCGAAACATCCAGTTAAATGGGAATTCATTGTCTGCCCCTTTTCCTTTGACTCTCCCGTTTATCCTTTTATTTCTTCTTACTTCTTAAGAATGGCATTAAAATCATCGTTAACATAGAACAGTACAGCACAGAACAGGCCTTTCGGCCCTCGATGTTGTGCCGAGCAATGATCACCCTACTCAAACCCACGTATCCACCCTATACCTGTAACCCAACAACCCCCCCTTAACCTTACTTTTTAGGACACTACGGGCAATTTAGCATGGCCAATCCACCTAACCCGCACATCTTTGGACTGTGGGAGGAAACCGGAGCACCCGGAGGAAACCCACGCACACAAGGGGAGGACGTGCAGACTCCGCACAGACAGTGACCCAGCCGGGAATCGAACCTGGGACCCTGGAGCTGTGAAGCATTTATGCTAACCACCATGCTACCGTGCTGCCCCTTTGGTTAAGACCAAACTCTTTAATCAGACCTTTGGTCACCCCACCCCAAAGTCTCTGTTTCAATCTCTGGGAAGCCATGGGCTGAATACACTCCATTCCTGACGCTGGGGCAGGATTCATGGACTTTCACAACAGCAAAGCAGTCACCGAATCTGGACCGTTTCAGAGACTGTGGAGGGGCTAGCCCTGGTGCCACGTGGAACACAATCGATTCCAAAGAAAAACGGTGCGGGATTCGCCAGATCCATGATTCACACTTGGGAGGCTGACAAGCTGCAGCCGCACATACACATTACAGTCCCCATGCACAATGTGCAGCACAGTACAGTTGCTTCACAGCTCCAGGGTCCCAGGTTCGATTCCTGGCTTGGGTCACTGTCTGTGTGGAGTCCGCACGTTCTCCCCGTTTCTGCGTGGGTTTTCTCCCACAAGTCCCAAGACGTGCTATTAGGTGAATTGACCATTCTGAATTCTCCCTCTGTGTACCCGAACAGGCGCCAGAATGTGGCGACTAGGGGCTTTTCACAGTAACCTCATAGCAGTGTTGATGTAAGCCTACTTGTGCCAATAAAGATTATTAAATTAAAAACATCCCAGTGCGCTCCAGCTAATGGTTGTGCTGGAGCACGCTCATACGGCTGATGGACCAGCTGGGGCCAGAGGGGACTTCGGGGACACCCATATGACCTGTGCCCCAAAGTTCACTGTGGGCTGTCAGCGGTGCATGCCGATGCCTGGCTGCCTTTCCGGCTGTGGCAGTAGTGTTGTATGCCCGTCCACCCTGACCCCACAGCCCACCTCCTGGCCACCCTCTGCCCGTGTCGTCTCCCCCCCAGCGCTGGCTGAAACCCTCTCGGCCAGCGGCACAACTTTCAGAAAACTGGCGATGTTGGACACTTTCTGTACCCCCGTCTGTCTCTCCCTCACCAGCCACGATGCTGGTTTCACAATTTTTAAAAGCAAATGTGAACCACAACGTAGGGAACTCGGCCTAGCGGAGGCGGAGAATTGCGGAGACCCCAGAGAATACCGGGTCAGACCCGTGAATGATATGCAAATTATGTTTACTGTATGTGTGTCCCGGATCGCATTGGCGTGACGGAGATTTGTGATTTGCCGTCATATCGGCACCCGTCACGATCTTGGTGTCAGAACCTATTCTCCAGCCAATCGCATTCCCGATTTTGGCGTCAGCCAACGGAGAGTCCCATCCCATTGGTTTTCTTCCCATGTGAAATAAATACATGTGACCCTTCCCTTACAAACACATCAGCAAGCCAAGCCAACTGAAAATAAATTTTCACACTCTCTTCTTGCACAGACTAAACCATAGAGATTTCACCAGCAGCCAGAAGAGTGGGTATTGACAAGTTTCTCCCATGTGCGTAAGCCCTTAGGTTGAAGAGCTGGTTTATACATAAAACCGATCATTTATTTAGCTTTGGGGGAAGTATAAAAGACAAACCTGCCTGAGATTGTTGAAGCCCCGAGTTGGAAGTAACTTTGCTTTTGGTGAGCTGGGTCCAGCACATTGATTTAACCTGGATACCTCTCATTTATCTCGAACATCTGTTGTTGGGGGTGCTTTCCCCAAGTCCTTTTTCGGTCCGTTTAGGTCTTTCCATTTGTACTCGGTGCCAATGCCTGGCTCTGAGAGAGAGGGAAGACACGTTTGAGATTTCTTGCTGCAACATGCTCGAGGATGGCTCACCTTGTCCTCTCGTCTGACTGGACCTCCATGTTTGCAGGAAGCTGCCTCGCCCCCCCCCCCCCCCCCCACCCCCTTCTCCCACTCCCCTCGGCTTACCCCCTTCACCTCCATCTAGTGAGATTGAGAATGCCACATCATGCCTTCCCAGTCCCTGGGCCACGATGCTTCATGCATTTCTGGCCCCGTTGTTGCCCTTTTTGAATATAAACCTCTCTTTTCACAGACACCAGTGGAAATCTTTCCCACGGGGCTGAGGAGGGCAGACTCCCCCAGCTGTGATGAGAGGATAAGCATGTCGGTTTCATTGAAAAGTTACATTTGCAATTGCCCCAGGACAACAACCCACACTGGCGTGTGATTTTTCATTCTTTTTGTGATTCTACTTTGCGCAGTTATAATTCAGGGTGGTAATCCACCATCTCTGAGGTGTTTTGCTGAGGAAAAAGTGATAATTCGCTACATCCTAGTTTCATAAAGATTGCCTACGAATTGTTAACTTTTGCACTGATACACAGGGGTCATGGTGATCTTCCAATCAGGAAATGACAGCGTACCTCTGAAGACCCCCGAAGCAGGCGGAGATCCTGAGGAATTGAGTTTCATCTGTGAAGATATTGCAACAGCTGGTGACCCATTCAGGAATGTGGTATTAATCCAGTTCAGGCATCAATGGAACCAAGAGTAACAGACTGAATTTACAATCAAAACCTGGAATAAGATGCTAGATCCGCCTCATCTCGAACCTCTGGGAAACGCTGCAGTTTGGGTTTTGCACCATATTTGGCCAGCTAGTTGCTGGAGTTCACACTTGGGTCAGCAGCAGAAAGTCTCTAACAATGAAGCTAAGACTCTCCATTTTAGCTTGAAAGGATTTATTTAAACTACAACATGAAACATGAATTTGGACCATCAGTTTGTATTGATCTTTTCCAGCCTGTCAATCCTGTGGCATAAGAAGGGTTTCAGTTTATGCTGTACAATATCACATCACAGAAAAGAAACACATCTCTGTGGCACTTTTCAATCATAGTGTTATAAGGCAGTCCACTGGGACTGTTTGCTGCACAAAGGTAGTTATTTCATGAGCATATCCTTTAGGAATGAAAGCAACCAAAAATTGCTTTTATAATCGAAATAGGTGCAAACTATTTTTTCCATTGTGCTGTTGCTGTCAAAACACAGGCCTAAAACAGGAATATTATGAACACAGCAATAGAAACCGTTCTCTCGTGTGCAGAAAACTTCAGTGAGAGCGATAAACCTGCGATGTCGTCCAAGGTCAAACTCACCGCTGTCTGGGCAGCCTGTGCTCAAATTGAGTCGGCCTGAAATTGGTCCTCAAGCCTCATTTTCTTTTCTACCTTCATAGGATGTGGGCGTCGCTGGTTGGACCAGCATTTATTGCCCAACCTAGTTGCCCTTCAGAAGGTGGTGGTGAGCTGCCTTCTTGAACCGCTGCAAGTACACCCAGAGAGCTGTTAGAGAGGGAGTTCCAGGATTTTGAGTCAGCGACAGTGAAGGAACCATGATAAATGTGCAAGTCAGGATGGTGGTGTGGCTTAGAGAGGAACTTATAGTTGGTGGTGTTCCAGTGCCTCTGCTTCCCTTGTCCTTCGGAATGAAGGAGGTTGTGGAAGGTGCTGTCGCAGGAGCCTTGGTGAGTTCCTGCAGTGCATCTTGTAGATGGTACACAAGCAGTGGCGGACTGGCCAGGGTGTCAGCTTGCCCGATGGCAAGTGGGCCCCTGATGAAGTGGGCCCCCTATATCAAATAAAAATGCAATAAAGAAACAAACACAGACAACTGTTTTAGTAATAAAAAGGAATAAGAAAAAAAAGAGAACAGGACACAAATAAGCAGTGCATGAAAAGGAATGAAGCAGGGGAGGTAGTGGAAGGATGTGGAATAGGGGGGCCCGGGTCGGGCATAATTAAGGAAATTCCATGTTTTCAGCAAGAGTGTGTGAATTTAAAGATAAAGTTACAATTCGTGATTTGAAATGGTCGGCAACTTCAAAGGATATCAAGCAGTAGTCTTGGTTCAGCCGGTACATCGGTCCGGGGCCCGGAGAGCCAAGAAGGGGCCCGTGAATCTCTGAAGGGCCCTTAAAAATTATAATTAATTAGATAAATAAATCTCCAACTTCTTTCCTGAGATTTGTATTCTAACTTAATAAAATATAATTGTTTTAAAAAAGAGCAATACCAAATAAAAATGCAATAAAGAAACAAACAAATAATCACTCAGTGTATGAAGGAACAAAGCAGTGTTAAACGGATGTGAAAAGGAGTTGGGGGGGGGGGGGGGGTGGGGGGGGGGCGCTGGTTCACCCGGGTCGGACATAGTTGGAAATCCATGTTTTCAGCAAGAGTGTGTGAATTTAAAGATAAAGTTACAGTTCGTGATTTGAGATGGTCGGCAACTTGAAAGGATATCAAGCAGTACATAGGGTCATGAGGTCACCGAAAAGGAGAAGCGGTACCTTTGACCGTGAATCATGAGGTCAAAGATATTGAAGTGATAAGCCATGATCGGTAAACTCAAAGGGTTGCGACTTATAACACTACACTGGTATCAAACTGGACATGTTAACTTTGGTCGTGGGGCCATTCTTAATGTCTTACTATAGTCGGACCAAACTTCTAAGTTTCAACAGTTGTCTCAGTTGCTTGCTGGTGTGAACACTGGACAGTGGATTGTCTCCTCTTCTGAAGCTGCATAGGCCACAGTAGTATTGACTAATGAACATAGCCTATTGAAGTGTAAGTAAGTTATTTTATATTTTTTATCAAGTAGGGGTTTATCTGGCGTTCCTTCAAGTTATTCTTGCAATCATCAATATTCATTTTTCCCAATGTGGGCTATTTTTAATTAAGTTTTTATTTCAGGAATATTACCCCTACCAGCATGGAAAAGAAAAAGCATAAATCTGGGTCACTAAAACGCAAAGAACAAAAAGAAGCAGAAAGGAAGGAATCAGCCAAGCGATGCAGGCCTATTACAGAGTTTATAATACCACAAGCACAATCCACATCAATATCCAGTTCTGCAACAAATAATCAAGAAGCAAGAAACAATGCTTATGGTGATGATGCAATGACATGCGAGTTACAAGAACAGAGAAGAGCTACTTTGAATGTAGAGACAAATACAAGTGCATCCATTACTAATCAACCCAGGCCCAATATTTATTCTGGCTTCCTTGTTCCGGTATCTGTACTGCCTGTAGTTGCAACATCTGAACAACTAGTGACAGGGAATCAGATATTCCTTCAAGCATAAATACTTGGTTTCTGAAGCACATCCTGTAAATGAACCTACACAAGAAAATGAAAGATCAATTACTGGAATCTTCCAATATCCATCATGAGCAAAGCTAAAACTGCTTTTTGCTGAACATCCACCAGCCACTTGATGATCTGCCATTTGATGCTCGTTTGTATGAGAGGAAAATTATGAATGACTCAGTCCCAAGAAAATGGCTAACATATAACAAAGGAAATAGATGCTTATATTGTTCATACTGCTTAGCCTTTGAGTTTCCCAACACTTGTAATCCATCACCCTTTGTATATGGCTTTAGTGACTACAGGTGTATTAGCCAGAGCTTGACTTTACATGAATCGACAACAACACATGTCAGAAATGCTCAGCAATATATCAGTGTGGTTAATGATGGCACCTTAGATAAATTTTTTGCAGCATCACTAATTAAAAGGAAAGAAGAAGTATTGAAGCAGAGAAGTATTGTCATGAGGATTATAGACATCATAAATATGTTAGGCAAGCAAGCACTTCCTTTTCGAGGTCACAGAAATGAATTGGCCTACACTCTAGATAATGAGGTTCTGAATCATAGAACATAGAACAGTACAGCACAGAACAGGCCCTTCGGCCCTCGATGTTGTGCCGAGCAATGATCACCCTACTCAACCCCACCTATCCACCCTATACCCGTAACCCAACAACCCCCCCCCCCCCTTAACCTTACTTTTAAGGACACTACGGGCAATTTAAATCCACCTAACCCGCACATCTTTGGACTGTGGGAGGAAACCGGAGCACCCGGAGGAAACCCACGCACACACGGGGAGGACGTGCAGACTCCGCACAGACAGTGACCCAGCCGAGAACCGAACCTGGGACCCTGGAGCTGTGAAGCATTTATGCTAACCACCATGCTACCGTGCTGCCCCAATTATGGCAATTTTTTAGCTACAGTGCAGTTGATGGCAAAATATGACCCCATTATGGCAGCTCACGTTTCTGCAGTGCAAAACAAGTCTAAACAAAGAATCAAACGATTAGAGCAACAAGGAAAGGCTCAAAGAAAAGGCCGTGGTGGACTTGTTACATACCTGAGTAAAACAACTATAAACATGTTAATCAAAATTATGAAGAATATGATACAAGAAAGAATTAGTCATGAAGTTTCTCAAGCAAAATATTATTCTATTCAGGTTGATTCAACACAAGAAATTCATCCATCGATCAGTTTAGCATTATTATTCGGTATGTGCTTAAAGGTATTATCTGTGAGCGACTACTTTCAGTTGTGCCAAGTAATGATGGTACAGGACAGGGACTTTTTGATCTATTGATTGAAACATTACAGCATCTTAAAATTGACCCCCAAAACTGTTTATCTGATAGCACAGATGGCGCTGCAAGCTACCCATGGCCAGTATAATGGTTTACAAAGTAAAATTGCTGATGTGGCTGATCAACATGTTCATATATGGTGCTATGCCCATGTCTTGAATTTGGTGATAACTGAAACAACAAAATGTTGTGTGCCTGCAGTTTCTTTTTTCAATTTTCTCCAGAATATAGCAACTTTTGTGAAAGCATCATACAAGAGAATGGCTCTATGGATAGAAGTTGTTGGAAAACATCTAGGACAAGAAAAAATGAAATGATTAAAGCTAATTGGTGAGACCAGATGGTCAGGAAAATCCAATGCAGCAAAAACTATATTTGGACGTTTTGATGATGCCGCTACCAATACTTTCGTAAATCTATTGACATGCTTATCAATGATACAAGATTCAGAAAAGTTTGATGCAAAAACAAAAATGAAGCAAATGTTTTACTTCAAAGTCTTCTAAAGTTTGAAACCATATTGACAGCATTTACTTACTTGTATATATTTGAAACTACAACCCCGTTATCAAGTTATCTACAGACAAGTGGTTTAGATATGTTTACTGCATGGAGTTTGGTAGATTCAGCTACAAGAAAGTTGAAGGAACAGACAAGAACATTTGATAACGTTCACAGCAAGGCTTTGGAATTTGTAAATAAATGTAATGACAGGATTTCACAGATGAATATGGATGAAAATCAAATATTGGAAATTGATGCGTTGGAAACAGCATTGCCAGTTAAGAGGCAGAGGAAGAAGAAAAGAATGGCAGATGAGCTTATTGATGATGAAAGAAATTCCTCAGATTCTCCAGCTGATTTTCGAGTAAATGTGTTTAACCTAATAATGGATCGCATTGTCCAGTCACTAGAATCACGCTTTGTACAACACAAACAGTTGTATAATGATTTGTCCTGCTTGGACCCAGCAAAGTTTAAAACTAATGCAGAGAAGGGCCTTGAAGAAAAAAGGTATTATTAAGCTGTTTCCACAAATCAGCAAAGATCAAGTAATATTGGAATTGTTTTCTTTTGCTTCAAACTTTGATGTATTAAAGCTATTGCTTAATGATGGTGAGAATATGGATTCCAGTTGCAACAATTGTAAAATTTGCAGCACTTGCCCATCCCCACAACCCTAAAAATTCTGGCATCCAACAGACTTCATGACAAGGCATATGATAACCTTTATGAACTTTATAAAGTCATTTGCACATTATCAGTTACTCAAGTCCAATGTGAGTGGACATTTCCAAAGCTAAAGATCATAAAGACAAGGTTAAGAAATTTGCTGTCTGAGGAGAATTTGGAATCATACATGTTGCTATCCATTGAAAAGGAATTGTTAGATGAATTGGATGCAGAAGCAATTATTTGCAGATTCGCACAATCATCTAGCGAACACAAACGATTGCTCTTAATATAGTGGACTGCATGCAATGCTCTATTGTGCTTTTGAACTATCTGTTAATGTGTAAATTGTGCAGTAAACTATTTTAAAATATCAACCAATTACTTCAAATTTTAAAAAATAAATAAAAAATTAAATTATAACATTCTGTATTTACATTTGGTATCTACTGCCAGTTATATGTACAGTACATGTACACTGTAATTACTAAGAAATGCACATTTTTTCCACAAAAATTTTAATTGTACCCTTTTTTCCATATGTATTTTTTGAAAATTTTATTTATTCGTTATGAAAATTAAATGATAGCATTGTAGTTGTGGGTGGGCCCCCTTTGTCTCCTAGCAACCAATATTTTTAGACCCAGTCCGCCACTGTACACAAGGCTGCCATTGTGTGTCAGTGGCAGGAGAGGGGGATGAATGTTTGTGCATGGGGTGCTAATCAAGCGGGGCTGCTTTGTTCTCGATGGCTTCTGGAGTGTTGTTGGAGCTGCACTCATCCAGGCAAGTGGAGAGTATTCCATCACATTCCTGAATTATGCCTTGTGGACAGGGTGAGTCGGGAGGTGAGTTCCCCATTGCAGGATTCCCAGCCTCTGATGTACTTTTGTAGCCACAAGAGCATCAACAGCCCAGTTGATCTACTGGCAGCTGTCAGGTCTGCTGTTTGTGCTCTGCTCTTCTCTTGGTGACCAGTTGTCTGACCAAATTCAGCTAAGTTCCTGGAGGGGTGGAGGGAAGTGGAAGTGCTTGACCGTGGAAAGGGAGTGAAAATGGCTATGAAGCCTGGGAAAGCACTACTTCTCCTCCTGGCTCCATAGAACATTTTCCTTTTACAAATAAATCTACCATTGGTTGCTCCGCTCATCACCGATTAACTTTGCAGCCAGGCCCTTCAGCAGGCATTACGCCTTCAGTTAACCGATTTAGGGACCGCATGTCTGTTTTGTGCAGACACCTCAAGAATGGGCCCCATTCTTGTTAGTGGTGAGACCTGGGAGGCAGATTGGATGAAGGCCATGTCTCTGCTGAAGAGGTATTCCATGCATCAGTTCTGGAACAAAGGAACAGAAAAAACACACACATCAATCTCCTTCCCCGAGTTTAAATATTCAGAGACTTCAGTGAGGTTACAGTCTTGCCAGTTTGCAGCCTCCCAATTATACCAGTCATTAAAGTAAATGACAAGGTCTTGAAATATTCATCACATGAGTTAGAAGGAACTATCTCACCTTCATGTCAATATAATAAATGAACTTTACAGTTCAGAGAATTTCCTATATTTTAGAATTTGGGAAGGATTTCTCAGTTCCAAATCATTTTGTATTTTCCAGAATGAATGCCAAATTTCTCTGATTTATGGGTTTTTTTCTGGTCAGAGATCTTCAGGAAAAGACTTCCATTGTGCACTTGGCACAGTGAAATTGTAAAAACTGTTCTTTAGAAACCCATTTATTGTTTTGTTACAGCGGGGAGATGATCTTGCTCGGTTTGCAACCCATGAGTACCGCGTTTGTCATGAATATCCAGTAGTTCCCAGAGCTCAGCAGTCGTAGTTTCTAATTCTCTTTGAGCGGATGTGAGATCTGAATCACATTGAGAACCCGACCGTTTTGAATGTGCTCTGTAACTTCTCCAGCTTTCAAACCCCCTGAGGATCTCTGATTTCCCGTGTGCGCGAGTTCAATGTGTATGTGCAAGGCTGAATGTGTTGACCCTCCTGGCATGTCCCCGTACCAGACCCATCATCAGCAGACATGCGGCAGACCAAGTCAGGGAAGCAGACAAACAGCAAAAGCAAGAACAAGTTTCTGAACGGGCATCAGATTGGAAGGAATGAGCTGCTGACACGTTTTATCCTTCTGCCAATAGGCTGAGATGAAACAGGCAGATTGCAGGTGGCTTTTGCAAGATATCATGCCTTGAAACCTTCACATGAAAGAATTTGAGAAGTTACAACAGGGAACAGAGCAGCCTGGTTGCATCTCTGTCCAAACTGGCTTGAGTTTGGGGATGTCCACTCCTCCATCTGTCCTTTCCTCGGAACAGTCATGAAGCATCATTTTTAATGCTCAACCAATCCCTTTGTAAATGTTATCCTGCCTGCCTTTCTTCCCACTCATGGTGGAGTATTCCCTGTTCAAATAATCTTCAGTCAGAATAAATGACCTCAATCTTCCATTGATAATCTTCAGCCCTTGTCCCAGTTATTGATGATTATTACATTTGTTTCCGCATGTGACACTCACAAGTGATTTTTTTTCTTTTAACATCAGGAATCCGTTTATTGGTTCCACTGGGAGCAATTCCGGAGGGAAATTCATGGGAAATGTACATCGCAGTAAATCAAGGCGAAAACAGGTGGGAGTCAACAGACATTCAAGTGAACATGCGACTTTTATATTCTGTACAGAATGGAATGGGGAAAGTTGCAGTCTGCGCATTGGGATTCTGGGTGGTGGGGAAATTAAGCGGTCAATTGAAGTGAAGAATTGGATTTATTAAATAGTCCTTTCATGGTCTGATAGTTCACAGACAAAGGAACAATCTGAAAAATATACCAGAATGCTTGGTCATTTTTGAGCTGTCGCTCTGATCTTCGACTTGGCTTCTGAGCATTGCATCTCAAGAAGCATGAAATTATGTTGATTGTCTAGAATATTTTTAATCGTAAATAATTAAAGCTTTGGAATCTAATTGCATGGTTTAAAAAAAGTAAAACACAGTCATTATATATTCACAATGCTTCATTTCATTAGCACTTTGCCATTGAAAATTCCAACTGAAATATCAGAACTATTAAGGGTATTTATTATAAATAATTAGCTTCACATCAGCTAATTATAGATTGTTATAATAACACATGAGTGCACTTCTAATTATGTTGAGATTGGGTGTGTATCTCTCCTGGTGATTCACCTCGTCCTGAACAAAACATTACTGATTGTTGTATGCTGTCTAATTGACAGGAATTACATCTTTCAATGCCTTAGCCTTGGTTGCTTCACATCAAAAGGCTTGGATTTGTCTTGCGCCTTTCACAATCTCGTGATATCCCAAAGCGTTTTACAGACAGTAAGATACTTTTGAAGTGTATTTGCTGAAGAATTCTGCTTCAGACACTATGAAGCAGACTTCGTAGTCTTGACTACGGAATACAGGTCTGTATGAATAAGTCATAACTGCATACATACATACAGCAGAGGATACAGGTCGGGAGCAGACTGTATCCTCAGTTTTTAATCCAACTCTGCCCATCTCCAGACTGGCCTTGACTCTGGGTCATGTGCCTCCAGGCATCACTGTGTGGACGGTCCTCAGTCCCACATTGCCCTGTATGTCCCAGACCCTTCTGCTGCACTCTCTGTTGCAATGTAGGAAAAATGGCAACCAATTTGTGTGCAGCAGGTCCCACAACAGACAAATAGCTGGGAACAAAAGCAAAACACTGAAGATTCTGGGAATCGGAAATGAAGTAGAGAAAATGTCAGATTTAACTCAGCAGGTCAGACAGCACCTTGGGAGAGGAAAACAGAGTTAACCCTTTCAGGTGATAGAAACATGGGAATTGGGAGCAGAGGTCGTCAATTCAGCCCTTCCATCCTGCTCCGCCACTCAATCAGATCATGGCTGATCTTTTCCTGCTCTGTGACCTTTCATGAGCACTGTTCAGACGGAGGGTCACAGACCTGAAACCAGTATCACTGTTTCTCTCTCTGCAGATTCTGTCATTTTTTTCTCTCGGTTAGGTTGGGTCGTCACAATGTTGGTTGATCACCCTTCCTGTCAACCATCCGTTCCATTTGTCGGGCTGTTTTCCTGCCGTAAACCCTCCCCATTTATCCAGGCTGGGTAGCGGCACCAATACACACCAGCTTGCCTGCACCAGTGGCTGGGTGTCCTGGACTGGAACAGGAGAGCTATTCAGTGAAGTCCGCTAGCCCCCTCCCCTAAGAATTTTCAGCATTCACTGGAAAACAGCCAATCTATTTGAGAGATTGGTTGAGGAACTCTCAGCTTCTTTGGTGCCATGGGGTCTTGTATATCTACCTGAAGTCTGAATGACCAGATGAATGTGAGCAGGTAATGATACTCGACACATGTGCGGCTTTCTGGATAAGTCAAAAAGCTGACCAACATTTTGCTCAAATCAAATCAAATCGTTGCAACCTGCAAAAAGGTGATCATTTACCTTCTTAAATGCGAAGCATCCTGAAACCAACATGATAAATGTGCAAACTTGTTTTCCAACCCGTGCGCCTACATCATGACAAGCACTCAAGCTACCGTTCGTCTTATCTTGGCATGGGAAGAAGAATAAAATCCACTCTAATCACGGCCACATTTCCCATGTCCTCGTCTTCATAAATGTTTGGCAGTGAATTTTACCAAAGACCAGAGTATGATTAATACAAAATCAGACTTGTGATACAGCAGGGGGACAGAAACACATGCATGAGGCGGCAGGATTATTCTGATTGCATATCAGGCATATACACATGACAGATAAATTAAGTTAAATAAACTGAAGTCACAATCAGTTGGACATTTGTGTCCCGCCAGCAAAAGATGTTGAGGATGAGCCCCAGAGCTGGGGTTTTTTAACAATTCATTTATGGGATGTGGCTGTCGCTGGTTAGACCAGCATTTATTGTTCATCCCAAGTTGCCCTTGAGAAGGTGGTGGTGAGCTGCCTTCTTGAAACGCTGCTGTCCACAATGCTGTTGGGGAGGGAATTTCAGGAATTTGACGTTGCGACAGAGAAGGAACGGCAAGATATTTTTGTTTTTTAAATGTTTTTATGAGGGCATTTATATATTCATCAAACACAACCAAAAAGAGAATAAACAGGAAATCTCAGAACCCCGCTCCCACACCCCCTGCTATCACCCACTCTGCCTCCTTTTTACCTCAAACTACACCCCCCCCCCCCCCCCCCCCCCCCCCAAACACCCCTGCTACTTAACTATCCTGGAAGAAATTGTTAAACGGTTTCCATCTCCCGGCAAACCCCTCCACAAATCATCTCAAGGCGAACTTGATTCTTTTCCAACAGAACGAATTCCGCGAGATCGCTCACCCACACCCCCGGGTTCGGAGGCTCCGCGTCCCTCCATCCCAATAGGATCTGTCTCCGGGCCATGAGAGAGGCAAAGGCCAAAACGTCGGCCTCTCTTACTCCCTGGAGTCCTGGGCCTTCCGACACTCCAAAAATTGCCACTCCTGGACTCGGGACCACCTCAGCACTTCAGACCACGTCAGCGAACCCCTGCCAAAATCCCTCCAGCTAGGGCAGGACGGTGGCGCAGTGGGTTAGCACTGTGGCCTCACGGTGCCGAGGTCCCAGGTTCGATCCCGACACTGGATCACTGTCTGTGTGCAGTTTGTACATTCTCCCCGTGCTTGCGTGGGTTTCGACCCCACAACCCAAAGATGTGCAGGGTAGGGGATTGGCCACGCTCAATTGCCGCTTAATTGGAAAAAATGAATTGGGTACTCAAAATTTATTTTTTAAAATGCCTCCAGCTTCAGACAGGCCAAAAACATGTGGACATGGTTCGCCCCACCCCCACTGCCCACTGTCCACATCTATCCACCAGCCCTACAGAAACCTGCTCATTCTGGCCACCGTCATACGTGCCCTGTGAACTACTTTAAATTGAATGAAGAATTGTGCCTAGCGCACAAAGAGGATGCATTCACCCTTCTCAGAACCCCCTCCCATAACAGCCTCCAGCAGCCCCCCCCCCCCCAGCTCTTCCTCCCACTTCCGCTAAACATCTCCTAATTGGGCACCCTCCCAGTCTATTAACTTTGTAAGTTCCTGACATCCTGCCCTCACCAACCTCTGCTTTCGACACCACCTTGTCCTGCAACCCTGGGGCGACAGATCAGGAAAGGACGGCACCCTGTTTCCTTACACAGTTCCGAACCTGTAAGTACCAGAATCCATTGCTGGGCAGCTCATACTCCCCTACCAACCTCTCTTAGCTCGAAAAACTGCCCCGCACAAACAGGTCTCCAAACTGCTCAATCCCCTCTCGCTGCCACCCCGGAAACCCTCATTACACCCCCCCGGAACAAACACCTCCGGCCTCAGGTGCTACGACGGTGAGATATTTTCATGTCAGCATCGAGTGACGTGGAGGGGAACCTCCAGGTCGTGGTGTTCCCAGATACCTGCTGCTCTTGTTCTTCCAGATGATAATGGTCCTGGGTTTGGAAGGTGCTGCCTAAGGAGCCTTGGCGAGTTGCTGCAGTGCATCTTGTAGATGGCACACATGGCTGCCGCTTTTCGTCGGTGGTGGAGGGAGTGAATGTTTGTGGGGCTGCTTTGTCCTGGATGGTGTCGAGCTTCTTGAGTGTTGTTGGAGCTGCACTCATCCAGGCAAGCGGAGAGTATTCCATCACACTCCTGACTTGTGCCTTATGGGCTCTGGGAGTCAGGAGGTGAGATACTTGCTGCAAGATTCCCAGCTTTTGACCTGCTCTGGTAGCCAAAGTATTTATATGGCCAGTTCAGTTCAGTTTCTGGTCAATATTAGCCCGCAGGAAATGAAAAATGAAAATCGCTTATTGTCACGAGTAGGCTTAAATGAAGTTACCGTGAAAAGCCCCTAGTCGCCACATTCCGGCGCCTGTTCGGGGAGGCTGGTACGGGAATCGAACCGTGCTGCTGGCCTGCTTGGTCTGCTTTAAAAGCTAGCGATTTAGCCGAGTGAGCTAAACCACCCCCAGTCCCAGGATGTTGATAATGGGGCATTCAGTGGTGGTAATGTCATTGACTGTGATGAGGAGATGGTTAGTTTGTGTCCCGTTGGAAATGATCATTGCCTGGCACTTCTGTGGCGTGAATGTTACTTGCCACTTGTCAGCCCAAGCTTGGATATTGTCCAGGTCTTGCTGCATGTGGACATGGCATCGCACAGATTTGCTGAAGTGACTCTCCTTGTCTAATTTGCTGACAGAATAATGAGGTAGTTCATTGAGGGGAAGTTCAGCCTCAAAAGGCCGTTGAATTCCACTGACGGTTCCATTTTGGTTTTCCGGCGTGCCACCAGAACAGAGCGAGTCCCAATGGGAAGTGAATAATTGCGCAACAGAACCTTCCCCAAATTATTATTTCTCACAGTAAATGTTGCTCTGTCATTTTACTGGCAAATTACAATTCACAAAATATCAAATTATTCTGACATTTCTGCAGTGACAGTCACAGCACGACAGTAATTAAAAGCCTGCAGACTTGTCAGTGAAATGATCCGGAGAGATAATACCAAGCAGGCAAAAAACAAAAGAGAATGAGGAAGAGTGAAAGTTCTGAGTCCCGCAGTCAATGTCACTGAAAGATCTTGGGCGGGATTCTCCCCTACCCGGCGGGGCGGGCCACCCGTAAGGTGCAGAATCTCCGCCAGCGCCGGCGGGGTTGGCACCGCTCCAGCCTGCGTAGAAGTGCTTGGCACGGGGGGGTTCTTCTCCGCACCGGCCATGGCGGAGTTGACAGCAGCCGGCCTCCACGGCACAGGCCCGCCCGCGGATCGGTGGGCCCCGATCACGGGCCAGGCCACCGTGGGGGCACCCCCCGGGGCCAGATCACCCCGCGCCGCCCCCCCCCCCCCACCCGACGACTTTGCAGGTCCCGCCGGTAAAGGCCTGGTTTGATTCTCCGGGAACTACCACATTCCCTGATAACATCCTGAAAAATGTCAGAGACGCAAGTTCTTCCTTTTCACTGCCTTCAATCTTCAACAGTTTCTTTCCACTGAATTCCTTCATCATGTGCACACAGCTACAATCATTTAGAATAATAGTACGGAATTGTCATTCATCAACATGAACGAAGAACCACTGGTGTTTATATAACCACTTCAACGTATTTAGGAAGAGTTGAAGAATATGAACCAGCGAGCATACGTTTGCTGTATTTCTCCTGAGGCACAAGCATGATCACTCACTTGGATGTATTTTCGTTTACCAATGCATTCACAGTGTTTTCATTCCATCAGCTTTGCTCTGACCTGACCCAGCAAAAAGGGCCTGATTTTGCTGATGACCGAACAGTGTCTAAACAATGCATTCATCGGTTGTCAGGATCATAAAGAGGCCATTTGGCCCCTCAAGCCTGCTCTTCCATTCAGTAAGATCATGGCTGAATTTGGCCTGAACTCCACTTTCCTTCCTGCACCATTGTGTCACTCCGTGCGGCCCTGCCCCCGCATCATATCTGATTGAAAGCAAATTACTGCGGATGCTGGAATCTGAAACCAAAGAGAAGATGCTGGAAAATCTCAGCAAGTCTGGCAGCATCTGTATAGAGAGAAAAGAGCCAACGTTTCAAGTCCAGGTGACTCTTTATCAAACCTTTGACAATGGGTCACCTGGACTCGAAACGTCAGCTCTTTTCTATCCCTCCAGATGCTGCCAGACCTGCTGAGATTTTCCATCACCTCTGATTCCCTTGTCGATCCAAAATCTGTCTGGCTCAGCCTTGAAACATAGAAAATAAGAGCCAGTTTAGGCCATTCGGACTTCGAGCCTACTGCTCTGCCATTCAGTACGATCATGGCTGATCCTCTATCTCAACGTCGCACTCCCGCTCTTTCTCCATAATCCTGGAAGCCTTTAGAGTCTCAAAATCTATCCATTTCCTTCTTAAATATATTCAGTGACTTAGCCTCCACAACTTTCTGTGGTACAGAATTCCACAGGTGCACCACCTACTGTGTGAAGAGGTTTCACCTCATCTCAGCCCCCCCCCCCCCCCCCCCCCCCCCCCCCCCCCCCCGTCACAGGAAGCAACAAACCTGTCTCCAATCTGTCCAGCTCAGTCAGAATTTGAAACTTTTCAATGAACTTCCTCTCTTCTACATTTCAGTGAATACACGTCATGTCGACCCAATCTCTACTCACCTTGCCATCAGGCTTTAAATCTCATCAACAAGGCCATTTATCCGATTGCAAAGAGGAATGAGAGTTTAGAAGGGAAATAGTTTACCTGGGAGGTGGTGAGGATCTAGAACTTGCTGCTGCAAGGGTAGAAGAGGCAGAAACATAACATTAAAAAAGTACTTGGATTTGCACCTGAAGTACAGTAACCTTCAAGGCTACGGAGCAAGGAGGCGAGAGTGGGATGATTCTTGGTCAGTGCAGGCTCTTCAAGGGCCAATTTACCTAATTTTGTGCTGCACATTTCAATGATTCTTTGATTTCTGTGCCCCGTTGCCCTCAAGTGTGCAAATATCGGTTGGTACCCCGAGAAACTTATTGGGTGTTTATTGTAAAAAAAAACTGAGATCTGCATGAATGGGTCTAACTAACCCATTCTGGTTTAATTTGGCCATGTGAGCACTGAAGATTGAGCAAAGCATACCCAACTCATTGCTGCAGATGCTGGATTCTGAAACATAAACAGAAAATACTGGACAATCTCAGCATCTGTGGAGAGAGAAGGGAGTTAACGTTACGAGTCTGGGTGACTCTGCCAAAGCTGGAGAGAGCTGGAAACAGGGTCAGATTTATACTGTTTTGAGGGGGGACAGCGGGGCAAGACAGGGGGCCAGCAATGGGTGGAGATTGACAAAGATATCATGGACAGAAAGACAAAGGAAATGACAAATGGGGTGATTAAGGCTAAGAAGGGAGCTGATAGTGGCACAGAAAGAGATTAGAATGTGTTAATGGCAGAACAAAGGTGAGCTGTGTGTCAAAGGGTAATGAGGAACAGGGAACTGATGGCCCAAGTGGGGTGGGGGAGGGGGAAGGGGAACAGTAGTGACGGAACAACAGATCAATGGAAGAAATGAAAATAAATTGATAGAAATTCTGTTTGTGTGCAAGGATCCTCTCAGATATTTCTACTGCTGATTGTTGAAGTAGCAAGTGACCCTTTTCAGTCAGATTAGTCTGAATGTTTTTTTTTTAAACAATTGTATGGAAGATTAAACACAAGTGAGAAACATTGGTTTGAAACTGGGCTTGTGAGCTTTCAGGTAAGGTAGCAGTTTCACAGCATCATCAAATGTTTCAGTGTCCCGAGCCATCACCAGTATGGAAAGATGGGTGGTTCTTCTGGCTGTGCTCATTTGTATTCCTGTTCATGGGAAGTTAGTCAGGCTGCCATCAGGGCACAGGTTTGCTATTTCTTTCCCTCTGTGAACAGAGAGCAATTTCATGCACTTTGCATTGCAAGAACATCTCTCTGCCTTGTTCCAACCTCTCCTGGGTTTTGACCACGGTGTGATGTGTTCGGCTTTGTAGGCAGATGGCCCTGCTCCAGGCCATTTCCTTGAATTTGAGACATCATCAGAAATGAACTCTTCATTAAATGTCGTGGGAGAATTTGATCAATGCATTTTCCAAAGTTCATAAGATCGGCGCTATTTCCCTCATTGTATGGCATGCACATACCAATACAGCTCAATTGGATGAAGATGCGGGAAGTGCACTGTGATCTTTGATTTTATTTTAATTTTAACTTTGTGTCTTTATCTTTAATCGTCACAAGTAACCATTCTGAAGCCTCAGAAGCCAAGTATAAAGTTTAAACCCGTGTCCTCATAAGAAACTACTCGTGGTGTTCAGATTCAGACATTACCAATACAGTAATAGTGACACCAACACTTAAATCCCACAGGCCCTTTAACTTCCAGTAGGACAAGCGAATGCCTGAAGGCAAAGACGTCTGAGCCGCCTGGGCATTGTGGGTCAGATTGACGGGGCTCCTGGTCACATGGGTCACCATTTGGACATCATGGTTTAGTGTCTGAGCTTACTCCATTGATATTTCTTTCCTTTCTGAATCAGAAGTTCAGCGGCGCACCAAGTATGTGCTATATTGCCAGAGACGTCACTCCTCAGATGAAACATTAAAAAGCAAACCCCCAGTTCAGATAAACACAGCAAAGTCCGTGGCACCAATGAAAGAAGGATAGAGAGCTTGGGACCTGGCCAAGCATGCCCCCAAATAAAAACAGGATGATACCATTTCCTTGAATTTGAGACATCATCAGAAATGAACTCTTCATTAAATGTCGTGGGAGAATTTGATCAATGCATTTTCCAAAGTTCATAAGATCGGCGCTATTTCCCTCATTGTATGGCATGCACATACCAATACAGCTCAATTGGATGAAGATGCATTGGTTAGGGGCCTCACGGTAGCATGGTGGTTAGCATCAATGCTTCACAGCTCCAGGGTCCCAGGTTCGATTCCCGGCTGGGTCACTGTCTGTGTGGAGTCTGCACGTCCTCCCCGTGTGTGCGTGGGTTTCCTCCGGGTGCTCCGGTTTCCTCCCACAGTCCAAAAGATGTGCGGGTTAGGTGGATTGGCCATGCTAAATTGCCCGTAGTGTAAGGTTAATGGGGGGATTGTTGGGTTAATGGGTTACGTGGGTTTAAGTAGGGTGATCATTGCTCGGCACAACATCGAGGGCCGAAGGGCCTGGCCTGTTCTGTGCTGTACTGTTCTATGTTCTATGTTCTATACGTTGTTGACCTAATTGCTGCTTGTGCAATCTTGCCATGTGCAATTGTTTGCCTTGTGGCGTAACAACAGGGACTGTAGTGTGAAAGACGTGATTACTGATGACTGAGGATTATTTTGCAATCTTCACTCGACACAGTGGAGGTGCCGAAGGACTGGAGGAATGCAAATGTGGTTCCGTTGTTTGAAAACGGTATGAAGGAAAGGCCGGTTAGTCTTATTTCGGTGGTAGGAAAGCTGTTCGAATCAACCCTGAGAGATTGGATAAACGGCCATCAGAAAGGCATGGACCAGTCAGGGACAGTCAGCATGGCTTTGTTGAGGGAAGGTCATACCTTACAAGTTTGATTGAATTCTTTGAGGAAGTGACAAGGTGGATCGATGAGGGTAATGGAGTGGATGTTGTCTACATGGATTTTAACAAGGCATTTGACAAGGTCCCACGTGGCAGACTGGGAAAGAAAATTCAAGCCCATGGGATACATGGTAATGTGGCAAATTGGATCCAAAGTTTGGTTCCAAAAGCATATATATAGACAATTCTGGAACCTATCTCTTCATTCACCTGAGGAAGGGGCAGTTCTCAGAAAGCTAGTGATTCGAAACAAACCTGTTGGACTTTAACCTGGTGTTGTAACTGTGCTCACCCCAGTCCAACGCTGGCATCTCCACATCATGGAATATTGTGCGCAGTTCTGGTCACCACATTACAGGAAGGATGTAATCGTTCTGGGGAGAGTGCAGAGGAGGTTTACAAGAATGTTGCCAGGGCTGGAGAAGTGTAGCTCCGAGGAGAGATTGGAGAGGTTGGGTGGGGTTGTTTTCCTTGGAACAGGGAAGGCTGAGGGGTGACATGATTAATATATATTAAATATTGAGGGGGAGAGATAGATGAGACAGAAGGAACTTGTTTCCCTTGGCAGGTAGTTGAAAAACCAGGAGTTATAGATTCAAGCTGAGTGGCAGGAGGATCAGACGGGACATGAGGGAAAAAACGTTTTTCTGCAGAGGATGGTGGGTGTCTGGAATTTACTGCCTGAGTTGGTGATGGAGGCAGAGACCCTAAAGTCTTTGAAAAAGGGGCTCTGCACTTCAAGTGCTGTAAACTGCAGGGCTCTGGGTATGTGCAGGAAGATGGGATTAGAAAGGGCACCTGTCTTTGGGTCGGTATGGACAAGATGGGCCGAATGTGCTGTATCTTTTCTATTGGTCTATGTTTCTAACATTACAGCGAAAATAATGATGGACAAAAGAATCTGAGGTCTTCATGTTCCTTCCCAGCATGGATACACCCAGTGAAAAGTGGGATCTGTCTTTTCTGTTTTGCATTTGTTCGTAAGATTTTTTTAAATTATCAACTCAGAAAGGAGAAAACAAATATGAGGATTTCTCTCGCCCGTGAAACATTTCAAAATGTTCCATGCACTGAATTACTTTCCGAGAACATTGGCTTTGGTTATTGGTGGGCAGCACGGTAGCATTGTGGATAGCACAATTGCTTCACAGCTCCAGGGTCCCAGGTTCGATTCCCGGCTTGGGTCACTGTCTGTGCGGAGTCTGCACATCCTCCCCGTGTGTGCGTGGGTTTCCTCCGGGCGCTCCGGTTTCCTCCCACAGTCCAAAGATGTGCAGGTTAGGGTGGATTGGCCATGATAAATTGCCCTCACTGTCCAAAATTGCCCTTAGTGTTGGGTGGGGTTACTGGGTTATGGGGATAGGGTGGAGGTGTTGACCTCGGGTAGGGTGCTCTTTCCAAGAGCCGGTGCAGCATCGATGGGCCGAGTGGCCTCCTTCTGCACTGCAAATTCTATGAAAACAGAGGCGTTTGGTTTATTCCATCCCCTGATTGAAAACCAACGGACAAGACCAATACTTATCATAATGTGTATATCCTTCTGGAGGTCACCCATCTCCAGCATCCATCAGTCACACTTGGAAAAATTGACACTTTGTGTGACACTGGTTCCTGATGGACTCAAACATCACAGGACAACAGCAAATCAAACCACTGATCTGGAAGCTCCTTCAAAAATGTTTTTTTTAAACCCTGATCACTTCTGACCTCTGTTGTAGCTATCTATTTACAGCCACTCACTTGTGGCCTGTGAGACGAGTGTCGCGGTCTCATGTTTGACCTGAGGCACACTACCTGCCTGCATGGAATCATACAACGGTCCTGTCATAATGTAGCAGCGCTTTCCCCAATTTGCCATGAGCGAGAGCAGCACTTATTAAAATCAGACCGCTCTTGTCCATTAGTTTCGGTATTTGAGTTACGGAGGAGATCCAAAATATTTGCGAGTTGAAGTCAGTGGCGCACAGCACCGAGAGTTAAATCAGAAACTCTGCAGAGAGCCCCATCAACCTTTGAGCGAGTGCGCAGCCTAATTTATAAGTCACTGCTCTCTCTTTTTTGAAACCTCTTCGGTCTCTGCAATGAGCCTTTCAGACTCCTTTGGGGACTCCTGTTGTCACCAGATTGACTGCCACGGGGAGTTTTTACTGCGTGACCTGTTTGCCAGCCGCAATCAGTAATGCCAGTCCCAGACTGGTAATAAAAGCCAAAAGTGACAATTGTCAATCTTCAAGTCCAAAAATTAATGTGTTCATCAAACCTTTTTTTGTCTACTATTTTAACTAAGGCATTACCTATCTGTGCCAAATCAGTAAATGCCTTGAGTAAAATAGCAGAGAGTATTGTACGAGCTTGTCAGTTGTCGGCACATTGTTATTATGAACCAACAAAGTCTGATTGTTCTCCAGCTTATCCAGTGAGTGAATGGTTGACTCTCATGAATCGGTGTGTTAATCACTCTTTGTTTTGTCTCTTTTCTCTATAAAGTCTGCAGACAGAAGGAGCTGAGATAATCTTGAGTCCTGAGGTCACCTGTGGGCCGCCAGGTTTGACTTTGTCCAACCCCATCGCTCTGACGGTCCCTCACTGTGCAATGGTGTGTTCAGAGCACTGGAGCATAAAGCTGAAGAGACAGACAGTGACAGGAAAGTGGGAGGTGAGTTTGGAGAAGCTTGGAGATGTCTCGCAACGGCCACATTGACATATTTGCATTCATTCTAGACCCCTCCAGCCCTGATCCAGCAGAGCTAGGGAAATAGATTTATTTTTAATGTTGGCCCAGCTGGCGAGTCTCTGCTTGTGACATGATGGAAGCAAATTATAAGCAACATTTGAAAGCACATTTCATCAAGTTATTTTAATGTGAATGTGGTGTTGATGTTCCTGAAGTTACTCAACAGCAACTGCAGAATGTTTTCAATAAATTGGAAGGTTGGATTGAACAACATAGCACAGAAAACAAGTTGAAGACCAGAAATTTGAACTACGTTGCCTTAAAAACTTGAAAAACTTTCTTACGCAAACTTGCTTCTCCAATGTGCACAGAACTTTTTTTTTTTTTTTAAATAAATTTAGATTACCCAATTATTTTTTCCAATTAAGGGGCAATTTAGCGTGGCCAATCCACCTACTCTGCACATTTTTGGGTTGTGGGGGCGAAACCCACGCAGACACGGGGAGAATGTGCAAACTCCACACGGACAGTGACCCAGAGCCGGGATCGAACCTGGGACCTCAGCGCCGTGAGGCGGTTGTGCTAACCACTAGGCCACTGTGCTGCCCATGTGCACAGAACTGAAGAGAGATTTTCCTCAAGCGCTGGCCTTTGTTGTCTTATTATCACATTCTGCTATCTTACCTTTAAGCAGTTCTTCAGTCCTTAATGCGACCATTAACATTTGTCTTGTGTCTATGACATCTTTCTCAATCCCTCCTTGGCTCCAAACTATCCCTGATTTTCTATTCTGCTCCACCTCCTCCACCCCCTCTCCAACGATGTAATTCATTATGTTTCTAACTATTCCACTTCAGTCCTGCAGAAAAGTTGTACGGATTCAAAACGTGAACTGTTTCTTTCCACAGGTGCTGCTGAGCTTGTCCAGCATCCACAGTATTTTGCCTTTATTTGTATGTCTGCTATGGTGTGCGAGTACATTTATGCGAACTCCGAGTGTTTTGTGTGTGTGTGTGTGTGCGTATATCCATTTCTCTGCAATGATATCTGCCGTTGTCCCAATACGTGTACATGTATCACTCCCTCTGTTTCTTTCTCTGCTGGAGTCCATCCCGTTCCCAGCTCGGGGCCGGTCTGAACATGTTGCACGCCCACCTTGTGTGATTTTGGTAGGTCAGCTTCCGCCATACATTGGCCCAGGCACAGGTACACACGTCCTGCTTGCAGAGCATTCCAGGGACAGACAGTAGTGCCTGAAAGACCACGACTAACAAAAAGCAATGTGGCCTCTTGAAAGTTAATGGTCGATAATGAGGGAAATATTCTGTGAGTCTTTATGAAAGTTCAAACCGGATTTAGTAACCGTTTACGAAGTCTGGGCAGAGCAAGCTGATAACTAAATGAAGAAAAGGCAACATGGAAACACAAGGAGGATCTATTGGCCAGTGACTGAATTTCACTGCGACGATACAAAGCCCAACTATACAGACCACACCTGGAGGATTGTGTTCAGTTGTGGGCACAACACCTTACAAAGGACAGATTGGTCTTGGAAGGAATGCCCATTTTAGTTCAATAACTCTTAATACCCACGCTCTTCAACAAAGTCCTGGGAAAGAAAAACTCAAGAGTAGGAGATACTGTGGGAAACCTGGATGTCAATACGGTGAGAGTGAATGCAGGAGCAGCACAGTCACAGTTAGTCATGGTGTGAAGAGTTCACAAAAGGCACGATCTAATGGCCTCGTTGTGCCCGACTTGGCAGGCGACGAGGCCAGTAAATCGAGCAAGAGGCCTCTCTCGAGATCGGACAAGACCTTGCGAGGCATCGTACTCTGGATCCCGCCTTCAATGGGTGGGATCCAGATTTGCATATCGAGGTCTGCAGCAGTTAGCTCCCATAAATATGTTCATGCCAGAGTTACCCAAGGCATGTGATCAACAGCCTCGTCTCGGAGACTCAGAACGGGCATTGTTTAGCACTGGTTTCCACAAATGTGGACTAGGCGTACCGGCACTTGGGTCTCAAGTGATTGGGGACACCTGGCACTTCCGACGCTTGCTGGGCACTGTTTCCAGGCTGGCAGGGCCAAGGTGTCAACTTGCCCGTGATGGGGATTAGAACCGGAGGTGCCCTGCCCTAATGAGGTGGGATACGGGGGGCTCGAGGACCCTTTCTTGGTAGGTTGGGGCGTTTAAGGGTCGGAGGCCATGGAGGGGGGGCAGAGGTTGGGGATCTCTTCCTGCATTGGCGAGCTGCGCTCGTTCGTGCAGGAAATGAGCTGAAGTGCAGCCCCGGTGGGATGTTCCTCACTGAGCCTGAGAAACAAGCAGAATCCTGTCTAATAGCAAGGTTGTTCCTGGGGCAGCAATCGCCGGGACACATCCCGCTAAATGGGTCCGAAACAGGATTTTGTTTGATTTCCATTAAATAGCGCCCAAAGTCATTAATAAGTTTATGGTTGCAACACGCACCACCGCATCAGTGCATAAACTGAAACCTGTTCCCTTGTGGATTGTTGTTGCTTTTGCATCAGTACAAAATACGGAATGATTTGAGCAAAGTCATCTCTTTGCTGTGCTTCCCTTCCAATGGGTGCTGAATACTGAGGAGCTGAGAAACACAATCCAGAGCAGCCTGGCTTGGCTGGGAGAAATTTGGCCTGTGAGTCAGAAGTTTAGAGGGTTCAAGCACCCAATCCAGGCACTTTGCTCCAGCAACGCTGGAATTTGTCCTCCTTAACTTTCCTGTCGGAGGCAAAAGGTTTTCACCCAGGGGGTGGTTGGAGTCTGGAATGAACTTCCTGTGAGGATTGTGGCGGCAGATTCGATCGAGGTATTCAAAAGGGAATTGGATCACTATCTGGAAAGAAAGAATGTGCCAGGCAGGGGAGTTGGACGAGATAGAATGCTCTTTCGGAGAGCCAGTGCAGACTTGATGGTGGCTTCCTGCACTATAAAGATTCTGTGATTCCTCCTTCCACATTGCCCCTGGAATAACCCTTCCCCAAATAACATGCAGCCGCATGCAAATGTCGAGTTCCTGGTTTTCCATTTGCTGCAGTTTCTTTTCCACCTTTAATTTTCCCAACCATCCTTTACCCTTGCTGCATTTCACCTCCAGAGAAATGTTCCCAATCTCCAGGCCCAGTTTTTCCCTGTGGAACAGCCGCCGTCGGTACATCCTCAAATCCAAACTTGAGCATATTCGATGCATGTTTGGTAAATCTTTGAAGGTTACAGGACAGTGTCAGAAGGTTGTAAAATAAAGCAAAGCACAAGGGACCTTTGGCTTAATAAACAGATGAATCAACGACGATGAATCAATCACTGAACCATTTAAAAATGGCTGCTGAGGCGTCAGCTGGATAATTGTGGGCAGTTTTGGGCACCACATTTTTGGAAGGATTCCAGGGTTTCGGAGAGGGCACAGAGGAGATTTATTGGAATGGTGGCAGGGTTGTGGGACTTGTTTTGGTGGGGGGTCAAGAGGAATTTAAGAGAGGTGTTTAAAATTGTGAGGGGTTTGACAGCAGAAACAAGGAAGCCTTCAGAATGGAGAAAGTGCAGGTTGAGAAAGGTCTCATGAGATTTGCCCTGGCTTTTCTTGCTTCATTAGTCAACAATGCAGGCCATGCAGGAGGGGATTTTTTAAATGTTATATTACATAGGTTCAGAAGGAGCAAGGTTTCACGTCATTTGTTACCATGCGGAGTACCTACCCAATTCATTGCAGCATAAAATTTGTATTGACAGGAAGGTTGGGAGCCAAAAGGTACAGATTTAAGATACCTGGGGAATATGGGGATATTATTTTACGCAGAGAGTTGCTAAGATCTGGAATGCGCTGCCTGAACAGGTGAGAAAGCGGATTAAACAGTAACTTGCAATTGAGAAGTGAGTATACTTTAAAATAAGAAATGTTCAGGGCTATGGGCAAAGAGCAGGGGAGTTGGACTTATTGGACAGCTCTTTCACAGAGTTGACATGATTGGCCAAATAGCAGCCTTCACCCCTGTATTACTTTTATTCATTAACGGGATGTGGGCGTCGCTGGTTGGCCAGCATTTATTACCCATCCCGAGCGACCCTTCAGAAGGTGGTGGTGAGTTGCCATCTTGAACCGCTGCAATCCCTGAGGTGTCGGCCATCCACTGTGCTGTCACAGAGAGAGCTATTCGAGGTACTGCACAGAAAGACCTTACTGTCATACGCGGGACTGTTGCATTGCCGTCCAGATGAGATGGCAAGCCAATGTCCCACACAGATTTCAGTTTGGCTATTGACATGTCCTGTACTGAACTGGGTGCGGATTCTGTGTGGAACCATGGCCCACCTGAACCGATGTGATGCAACATTAAAAAGTTCCCTCATACACGGGCTGCCCTGTGAGCTAATGAAGCACAAAGCCAGGTCAAATCTCCGGAATAGACCTTTCTCAACCTCTACGTTCTCTGTCCAGAACACTTATAAAAAAAGAATCTCGAGCTAGTTGTGATATTCGGGTTTCATGTATTAATGGTTTCTCTCAGTGCCCTGTGTATTCTCTTGCTGACAAAATACTGAACTATATTCAGTGCGGATAATTCCTCCAACCCATTTACGAATAAATGCTTCTTGTTACTCTATTTTTTCCCAATCTGCATTAATTGGCTTTCCAAGTGTGTCGTGCTTGTGTTCTGCCGTTCAGTGCTAGAAAATAGCAATCATCAAAGCCTCATTAATAGCAATAGAGACAGCTTTTTAACACCTAGAATGCGGGGTGCAGTGTGTGCAGTCAAATCACTACTCAACAATTTGTCAGTGTTCCTCTTTCAAACTTCTTTGTTTGGCTGCATTTTAAAAAAAATAATTGCGCAAGCCACTCTATCAAATGGTGAAGGATTCACTTGTTTGCCCCATTTTGTTGCATCCAAAAATGCAGTAACAACAACCAGCTTTTAGACAAGGCTTTATACGTGGTAAAATATTCCAGGGCACCACACCACCGAGGTGTTATCAAAGAAATCCTGACCGAGTTAAATAAAAAGGTGCTGTGACGTGCGACCAAACCTTTGTTGAACATGTCGCCTCTGAGGAGCGAGGTAAGAGGTTTAGGGAGGGAATTCGAGGGCCCAGCAGCTGATGGGGCGAAGTAAATTGCGGATACATAAGCCATCAGATATTAATGAGTGCAGAATTCTCGGAGGGTATGCAGGTTGGGCTTGTTTTCAGTCATTGAATCTTACCTCACAGAAGGGGGCCGTTCTTTCAATCATGCCTTTGAAAGAACTATCCAATTAGTCCCACTCCTGCTGTTTCCCTGCAGCCCGAAAAACTTTCCCTTCTTCTTAATGTTTGCTTTACTGCTGTTGAGAATTCATTGAAAACCTGAAGAACGAAGGTCTTTACACGGTAATGTGCTGAAGTGGGAGAAAACTCTGGTGTTTGCTTGTATTATACCCAGACTGCACTTGTCAATCCTTCTCCTCACTCTTCCCAAGTCCCATTCTCCCATCACGTCTTTTTCACTCACCTACCTTGGCTCCTGATGAAGCAGTGCCTTCATTTTTAAAATGTCTTCCTTGTTTTCAAATCCCTTCATCGTTTTGTCCCTCCCCACCTATATTTCTCCGAGATAGCTGTTCCTCTCTAACCCTGTGCCCGAGCGAATGCCCAGTTCTAAAGACTCCACCAGTGGCATCCATGCTCTCGGTGCCTAGGCCCTGCACTCATGTGTTTCCTCCCTGAACATCTCTGCCTCCCTCTCCTTTAAGACGTTCCTTGAAACCTACAACTTTGTCCACCATTCTGTTCAGCCAACCTTATACGTAGATTGGCATGAAATTTTATTTCCTAACACCTCTCTGAAGTGCCTTGGGAGGTGTGAATGGCGCACTGGATATATAGAACATAGAACAGTACAGCACAAAACAGGCCCTTCGGCCCTCGATGTTGTGCCGAGCATTGTCCGAAACCAAGACCAAGCTATCCCACTCCCTGTCATTCTGGTGTGCTCCATGTGCCTATCCAATAACCACTTCAAAGTTCCTAAAGTGTCTGACTCCACTATCACAGCAGGCAGTCCATTCCATACCCAAACCACTTTCTGAGTAAAGAACCTACCTCGGACATCCCTCCTATATCTCCCACCCTGAACCTTATAACCGCTCCAAAGAGAAAAGCCCTAGCTCCCTCAACCTTTCTTCATAAGACATTTCCTCCAAACAAGGCAGCATCCTGGTAAATCTCCTTTGCACCCTTTCCAATGCTTTCACATCCTTCCTATATTGAGATGACCAGAACTGCATACAATATTCCATATAAATGGGATTCTCCAGCCGCGCCTGCCTGGCGATCGGAAATTCCCGCCCGAGGTCAGTGGACCTTTACATGGTCCACGTTCCGCCCGTGGTCATCTTGCGGCGGGCGGGGCGGAAGACACCAACCCCACAGATGTTGTCATTGCACAAGCCACTCTATCAAATGGTGAAGGTCCCAGGTTCGATTCCCGGCTGGGTCACTGTCTGTGCGGAGTCTGCACGTCCTCCCCGTGTGTGCGTGGGTTTCCTCCGGGTGCTCCGGTTTCCTCCCACAGTCCAAAGATGTGCGGGTTAGGTGGATTGGCCATGCTAAATTGCCCGTAGTGTCCTAAAAAGTAAGGTTAAGGGGGGGGGGGGGGGGTTGTTGGGTTACCGGTATAGGGTGGATACGTGGGTTTGAGTAGGGGTGATCATGGCTCGGCACAACATCGAGGGCCGAAGGGCCTGTTCTGTGCTGTACTGTTCTATGTTCTATGAAACTGAGACTCTCTGGTCTAAAGCAGACTCTCCTCCCATCTGAGACTCAGAGAAACTCTCCGTCTTGAGCCAGCAGAGGGAGGGATCTGCTTCCATCCATTAAACCGGCCAACAGGGAGGAGTGAATGAAGCGATGTTCGTACCCTTCCAACAGCACAGATGGTGCTTCATTGAGGAAGTATTGCACTGTCAGCACAAACGTTAAACTGAAGGACGGCTAACTTGTTTTTCCTTCTGTAAAGAAGATTAATGACTGGACGTGACCACCATAAGAGCTGTGTAAATGATGGTGACTAAAACAGTCTGTGTTTGATTTAGACCATGGGTGCAGAACTGAAGGACACGGGTTTAAAGTGAATAAGTCTCAGCCACCTTGTTTAATTCCTCAAAAAAAAAAGGAACCAAGTTATTAAATTGGAAAGGATTACAGGAATACAGATAGCCTGAGATTAACACACACTCCCAGAATATGAATCACTGTACTGTGCTGTGATGAGAAAATGCTACCTGTCTAGATATTCAATAGTTTGCCTGTGAGGATGGGCAAATAACGCGGAGGGTTACTGCTATAGTCACAGAGACCTGGGCCGGAATTCTCCAGTTGTTGAGATTCTCTTTTCCCGCCGGCCGCGCTCCCCGTCCGCGAGCTTCCCACCGGTGAGGGGTGGCTTCAATGGGAAATCCCATTGACAAGCGGCGGGAAGAGAGAATTCCACAGCCAGCGAACAACGCGCTGCCGAGAAATATGAGGCTGGTGGACTGGAGAATCCTCTCTGCCAAGCTGCCTGGGGGAATATCGGTCAGGTATCCGCAGCTCGCTGGCTCGATGTTAACTTCTAAACATTATTTATTTCACTTGAGATGGGTGTTGCTGGCAAGGGAAGCATTGAGTGCCCATTCCTTGTGAAGTTAATAGCAAGCCTACTTCTTGAACCGCTACCGTTTTTGTAGTCACGCTGGCAGGGAGAGGTTCCAAGACTTTCACCCCACAACGATAATGGAATGACCAATTGCTGACAAAGCTGAAGCCTAGAGGCAGACTGTTTATGTGTTGAGAGAGTTTACTGACTTGTTCAGTCTCGCAGCTCTCCTCCGACGTAACCCAGTGTCCCAGCCATCCCCTATTTATGCTCTTCCGAACTTACCAAATGATGAGCAAATTGAAGAGGGGTAACAGCCCCGAGTGGGGGCACTTAACTAAAGCAAAACATCAATGGAACCTTAACTAATCAAACTAAAATATCATGACCTGGGGGTGAAGATGCACTGAGCACCCGGAGCCCATGCCGCAGAAGGCCTGAAGCGTACCAGTCAGCTCCACATGCTTCCTTTTCAGGGCCACATGGCTGCAAATGTTGCCGCGGTATAAGGGCAGACAGTCGTGTCAGACAACCCCATTCACCACCTACTGGCTGGACCTGGTAATGCCCCCCTTACCAGGCCCAGAAATCCCTTATTTATTCTCCTGCAATAATACCAATAATCAATAAGTTTCATAAAAATGCCCTGGTGGGGCACTGCAACTAAAACAGAATCTCAAAGGAAACTTAACTAACTAAACCAAAATATCATTATTTGGGAGGGAATCCTCTACTTATATGTGCTCCAAGACAATTAATATTCATCACCTGTTCCTCTTAACCGTAACAATGTCATTGATAAGACATTGACATATCTAGGGGCAGCACGGTAGCATGGTGGTTAGCATAAATGCTTCACAGCTCCAGGGTCCCAGGTTCGATTCCCGGCTGGGTCACTGTCTGTGCGGAGTCTGTACGTCCTCCCCGTGTGTGCGTGGGTTTCCTCCGGGTGCTCCGGTTTCCTCCCACAGTCCAAAGATGTGCGGGTTAGGTGGATTGGCCATGCTAAATTGCCCGTAGTGTCCTAAAAAGCAAGGTTAAGGGCGGGGTTGTTGGGTTACGGGGATAGGGTGGATAAGTGGGGTTGAGTAGGGTGATCATTGATCGGCACAACATTGAGGGCCGAAGGGCCTGTTCTGTGCTGTACTGTTCTATGTTCTATGACAGTAATGAGACCCAGAGTCCAGTAAATTCCCCCCCTCCCTCGCAGTCTATTCAAATGCAGGGGTTGTTTTCTGTAGACCATGTTACATCCTGTCTTTGGCTGCATTCAAATTTCTTGTCTGTGACATTGATACAAGTGAAGAGGAAGAAAGAATGAGTTTAGCTCATGATGTGCTGCATGGTGCAGACTTCAAAACGACACCACATTTCATCCTGCAGTGGCTCAAGTCATTCGTATCGGTCACGAATGTAGCATCCAAATAGGGAGAAATGGAGAAATATTATCTATCACTTTTAATAAGATTCTGGTTACCCGCTGTGCATCTGCATGTACACAGCATCATCTGTTTGAAGTTGATAAGGCACTTCACATGCGTCAGTGATTAAGTAGATTCTTTATGCCCTCGTGTAAACAATTGCCTGGTACTGTGTAACTGAGGGCTCACTGAAGAATAGGTCTCAGTGAATTAAGACAACATTAATGTGAATTGAATCAGACTTCATATTTAATAATTTAATTTAATTTAATCGCCAGTTCTTACAAATTTTCTTCAGTCTTTTTCCACATAAATTACCACCATTTTTACTCTCGTTACTGCACACTGCATTGTTCTGCTAACAATCTTGCAATGCCAATCGCTACATGTGTTAATTTTACTCCAGCTCTGTTGCCCCGTGACAAGTCTTCCTCTATTATCTCAGTATGACAAAAAGGCATTTTGGTCACTGGTTAGAAGTCGGAGGGAAGCTGTCGTTTCTCATCCACAAGGGTTTCCTGAGCCACTCTGTGAGCATTTATTTTGAGGCGTCTTGAGACCCAAAAGAAAAGGGTGAAAATCGAACGGAACTGGATGAACAGCACAGGCAGCCCTTGCCCGCCCACCCAGCAGGCTGACTCCTCTTCTTGGAGAAAGCGGTCTGAGGAATTTAGTGTGTCACCCAAATATTCATGTCAACTGAGAAATGGGAAGGAAATAAATTCTGTGCAAGGTGAAAATTTGGCTGCAACTTCATGCCTACTCGTTTTGAATGAGACGGACGTATTGGGCGATGCAGAAATCTGGTGAAAGGCCTTTGAGCCATAACATTGGCACTCATTTTCATCTAACTCATGATTGGGGTACCCGTCGGATTAGTGTCAAATGTGTCCACGATCTCTGGCTGTTAACTGCAAATGGGAGTAATATTGCTCAGGGTAGGGTTGCAACGTGAGGCAAGGAAGGGGGGGGGGGGGGGGGGGGGAATGTAGGTGCAGAACATCCAACTCCCCTTGAAGTGCTAAGTTAAAATTGCAGCCAGAGCTGACTGTTTCTGTCCCCGCCGGGTGTTGCCTGCATATTCAGAGTATTTTTTGTTTTCATCATGGGTAATTGAGCGTATTGTTGCTGGCATGAATTTGGATTTCAATTGCCAATTTTTCATTCATCTTCTGCAGGAAGTGATGTTGCTTGAAGATGAGACCATATCCTGCTACTGCCTGCTGGATTCTCAATCCTGCCACATCCTGCTGGACCACCTTGGCACGTATGCACTCGTGGGTGAGGCAGTAACAGAGTGCGCCGAGAAGAGACTGAAGCTTGCTGTCTTTGGCCGTCTGTCCTACAGTTCCCTTGAGTACAACTTCAGAGTATATTGTATGGACGATATTCCAAGTACTTTACAGGTAATAAAATAGAATTTCTTGACTACCTTCACTCATCACAACAACAGAGGTTCACATCTGACCCCATGCTTGTAGTTTTCATTTTTGCGTGATGTCTGAGACATTTATTTGAGAACTTTGGATGTTTGTCTGGTGCAATCAGTTGGAATGTTACAGCCCAGATGGAGGCCATTTCGGTCATCGTACCTGTGCCATGCCAATGAAAATGCTCTCGTTCATCCCGCTCCCCTACTTTTCCCCACTGGCCCTGCATTATTTTTCATCGTCACCTGCATACCCAGTTCCCTTTGAACAGCTCTGACCGAATCAGCGTCCACTGCCTCATTCAGATCTGATTTGCACTTGGGCTTCACATGTTAAAACTGACTGCTCCACTGTGAATTAACCAAATGGATAGATCGCACAGGGAGCAGTGGAATGTGTTTGAGGGCACATCTCACCGTAACCATGGGCCGGCATTTCCCACCGTGTCTCCTAGCGCTGTCACTCCCCTTTTTAGGCAATGACCTCCTCCATTTCAAATCTGCCATCCTCACCCCTCTCCTCACTGTTTACCTAATGCCCCCTCTGCAGTCTCATCTTCCTTTGAAAGGTCCTTGAACATATTGCTGGCGTTCTCGATCTGTGCCATCACCTTCTCTGCGGCTCCGAAAGGGGTTCCCGCCCTGGCTGCATCCGTGGAAGTAGCCCCAATCAAAGGGCATCCTCAGGTGACTGTGGATTTGGTAAATAAGCCATCTTCACCCTGCCGACATAGCACGCCACCTTCCTATTCGAGTGCTCTTACTTTTAATTACGCCTCCAATTAATTACATTCTTATCCACTGAATACCAAGTATAGCAGATTTATTAAGTGCACAGCATGTGTATTAGTGAAACATAGCTGTCACAAGATCAGTTTGGCCTGCTTCTGGATTGTCAATGCTGTGTCATATGTAATATATATGGAAATGATGATCCTTTCAACCAGACATAATGATGGTCAGTTAGAACCCCCCTTAGTTCTCTGTACTATCCCAATGGCCTCTTGAACATTCCCGATTTCAATCACTCCATCATTGACAGTCTTCAGCTGCACGGGTCCTAAGCTCCAGAATTCCCTCCCTACACTCTCTACTTCTCTCTGTCCTCCTTTAAGATCTTCATTAAAACCGAGGACCTACCTTCTGCTCACACATTCTGGTATCTTACCTTTATACCGCTATCAGCACCACCTTTAGTCCTCAGCCCTGCCACTGACACTTCCTTTGCCCTGCTCCCAAAACATCTCTGTGCAATCGCTCCTCGTTCACCTATTTTGGTCCACCCGCCCTTTAACAGTGTAAAATCCATCGCATTGCTCCCTCTCTTCAGCTCTGAAGAAGAGCCGCACGGACTCAAAATGTTAACTCTCTTCTTTCTCTCCACAGATGCTGAGCCAGACCTGCTGGCTTTTTCCAGCATTTCCTGTATTTTTTTAAAATTTGAAAACATACCTCTTTGGCTAAGATTTTGGTCTTCTATCCTTATAATCTCCTCATATGGCTCAGTATCTAATGTTGCCCGTGAAGCACCTCACAATGTTTTCCTTTGATAAAGGTGCGATATAAATGCAGGTAATGTTCTCTGGGTTGTGCTCTTTCTAAAATGGCGGGTTTAAAAAGGTGTATTAAGGAGGTAAGAACTCAGACAGCAGAACCTCTGTACTGATTGGAAATTCTCCACTCCTCGCTGTCAGTGCTGAAGAAATGATCATTAGCTGCAGTAATTGGCCATAAGTTACGACAAAATGAATTTGCAAGATTAGTCTAATAAAAGGAGTTCTCCTGTCACACAAGAAAGTGTGACAAATTTATCATAAACCGCCTTGCGGTCAGATCAGCCCCTTCCTGTCATGTGAGTCAGATCAAACTTCATTCTCAGATGAAAAGGATTTTTAAAAAATAATCTCTGGAGAGATCCGTAACCAGATAATATAAATGAGGGACAGAGCTGAGCATTCGCATTAGGAAAGCTGAAACCCAATTTTAAAACCTTTTTACACCCTGTTCGTTTTCGCTCTCACTGATTTTGGATGGTGAGGTTAAACTGGGGGCCATAGACTGTGATTGGGAGTTTTATCAGAGCCCACTGCTATTTTCATACCTCAGGTGCACCAGCTCCTGGATCAACTCTTTCCCCATCTCTGTTCACACACAAACCCCCAAAAAAGAGCAACCTTTAAGGAACTGGCTTCCCACACTTTCTGAACTCCGCATTTCTTTCATGTTCCCTTCGAGAACCGTAGCTGAACAAGAGAGAATGGGGATTTCTCTCATTGGCTTCAACTTTGTGAGGTGACCCCTCCCTTTTGAAATAAATGAAATGAAATGAAAATCGCTTATTGTCACGAGTAGGCTTCAGTGAAGTTACTGTGAAAAGCCCCTAGTCGCCACATTCCGGCGCCTGTTCGGGGAGGCTGGTACGGGAATCGAACCGTGCTACTGGCCTGCCTTGGTCTGCTTTAAAAGCCAGCGATTTAGCCCGGTGTGCTAAACCAGCCACATTTTGCACGGACTATATATTTTCCTTTGTGTTGGAGACATTTGTCAAAGGGCGATTGGCACGAATTGCCCACGTGTTGAGAAATATTGGCCGGTGTTTACCGACTGTTCACGCTGGGGGGGGGCGGGGGGGGGGGGGGGGGGGGGGGGGTGATATTCCAGTCCCACTGTGGGTGGCGTGGGTTTCTCACGATGAGGGGTGTGGTCAGGAGGAAATCCCAGTGACAACAGCGGGAACCTGAAAATCCCGCCGGCAGTCCGCCTCTGCCTCTGAAAGCCACGTGGCAGATTGGCCGCTCCATCCCACCCATTGTTTCAAGACTGGCTCTGTTCCATACATCTGGAAAATGCACTGTGCATGTTGTACAATGGGGGACTTGCATTCATATCGTGTCTTATCACAACCGCTGGACACTCATATGCACCTGGCAACCATTGCTGTACTTTCCAAGTCTTTTCGCTGTGGTAGTGAATTGATTAAAAGCAACAATTTGGGCACAGCAAACGACAATGATAGAAACTGAAGTTACAATGTTTGGGTATTGTTAGTTATGGGGCAAATATTGGTTCGGACCTCTGATAATTAAACCATTGATTGTTTTGTGGGAGGGTAGATGGGATGTTGGTTTAACCCAGGGGTGGGCAAACTACGGCCCGCGGGCCGCATGCGGCCCGCCAAAGGTATTTCTGCGGCCCACCAAGTCATTAAAAAAAAACAATTTTTTTAAGGTTAATGGGGGGGGGGGCTGTTGGGTTACTTACTGGTATAGGGTGGATACGTTGACTTGAGTAGGGTGATCATTGTTCAGCACAACGTCGAGGGCCGAAGGGCCTGTTCTGTGCTGTACTGTTCTATGTTCTATATGAGGCGCCCAGAATCATAACCGGGTGAAGTAATTATTTTACTTAATATACTATGCGGCCCTTTGTGAATTGTGAATTTCTGAATGTGGCCCTTGCACGGAAAAGTTTGCCCACCCCTGGTTTAACCACTCCAACTGAGAAGGTCTCGCATAAAGTGCAGAGGGTTCAAAGGAAGTTCAATAGAGGTGTCCAAAATCATGGAGGGCTTAATGGTTCAAATAAGGAGAAACTGTTTGCACTGACAGGTGCGTTGGTAATTAGAAGACACAGATTGAAGATAATTGGCATAAGAACCAGAGGGGTGGTGAGGAAAATCTTTTTGCTCATTGCTATCATCTGCAGTGTAAAACGGTGATGGTTTCAAATGCAATCGTAACTTTCAAAAGCGATTGAAGATGAACTTGAAAAGGAAAAAAAATCAATGACAAGGCTCAAAAGAAAGAAGGGGGAGCGTGATTAATTGAATAGCTCTTTCACATTACTCCTTAGGTGTACGTTTGTGCAGTTCAAGGTGGCATTTCTGACGGTGCAGGACTCTCTCAGTACTGCACTTGTCAGCAAGAGGTGATGTGGGTAAGGAGTATGGGCGTAATCCCACAACCATCTGACTGGCAAGTGCACTACCAAGCTGCTGGCTGCGAATTCCCCAGCCTTCGCAGCAGAAGGGAATGAATGGTTGTTGCTCATGATGGCGCTTGTTCATAGGTCCTGTGCTGCCCACTGAAACAGATTGTGTTACTGCTCCGTGGATTTCTCATTCACACTGCTGTCATTTCTTCTTCAGTCCCAGTCATTTTGAAGTTCTGGTATGCAACTCATTTCTGACACCATTGTATCTTCCTCACTCTCCAGTGAAGGGGCTGTTTAGCACAGAGCTAAATCGCTGGCTTTGAAAGCAGGCCAGCAGCACGGTTCGATTCCTGTAACAGCCTCCCCGAACAGGCGCCAGAATATGGCGACTAGGGGCTTTTCACAGTAACTTCATTGAAGCCTACTTGTGACAATAAGCGATTTTCATTTCAAGTTAGGGTTGCTCATCCCCTGGGATTGCCCAGGGAGTCTCCAGGCATTGTCAGTTAATCTTCAGCACACTGCTGCGAGCCACCTGGGAGATAAATCATTGGGACACAAAGGAATTGGGTTTCTTTTGTTCAATTCTCTTGGGATACTATTGTTGTTCATTATTTGTTTTTAAAGAAAAGAGACCTGGCGGAGAAAAAAACTCAATTTGAATTACAGTCAGGAATCATACGATCCGATTATGAAGAATCTGTTTGTTCTGCAGTTGACAGGGGAATATGACACTGGACATGTTGGGTGTTGCTACTTTTATTATCGAACTACAAGCTGCGAGTATGTTTCTTGTATTGACCAAATGACCACACAACCAGTATGTTAGTTCAAAAGACAGTTTATTATTGAACACAAGACTTATCTCTCTGTGCAATGATGCACGCGGCTACGTATGAAACTACACCTATCAACTAAGATGACCTTTATTTGACTTCTGGGTGACCGGCTCTGTGCAGGTAGATAAGGCTGTGTCCCTATGTGTGTCGGCTGGAAGTCGTCAGGTTGGTCTCGGCTGCGGCTCATCTCTCTCAGGTAGCGATCGCGGTCTTGTAGTTGGCTGGTCGTTATGCTGCGATTGGCGTGGGCACAGGCCGATCCCGAAAGAGACCGATCCCTAGTGCGCAGGGCTTCTTGTCCTCCTCTTTCGCGCCCTTTTGTGCAGGGTTAACTCAGGATCCAATAGATCGATAGGGTCTCGATCACTGATCGATTCTGGCCAATTAGGGACGGGTACCTTGATGGCTGGGCGGGTCCTGGTCCTTATTGTTCCAAGTGCGTAGGCCTTTCCAAATAAGGGGAGGTGGCGCCGGGGAGTTTGCTACTGGTGCTATTCCTTAATTTGGGTCTATTGTCCTGGGGAAATCGATGATTGACCTTTAACAGGTGCAAGTTTCAATTCGGTCTGGTTATCCTTCGTTTAATACACAGAGGCTGTGCACTATCTGTGTGCTGACTTGGCCATAATTCCCTTTATCCTTTGCAGGCGGCCATTTTAGATGGCCACATGGGTAACTAATGATGGGGGCAGCAGGGTAGCATGGTGGTTAGCATAAATGCTTCACAGCTCCAGGGTCCCAGGTTCGATTCCCGGCTGGGTCACTGTCTGTGTGGAGTCTGCACGTCCTCCCCCTGTGTGCGTGGGTTTCCTCCGGGTGCTCCGGTTTCCTCCCACAGTCCAAAGATGTGCGGGTTAGGTGGATTGGCCATGCTAAATTGCCCGTAGTGTCCTAGAAAAAGTAAGGTTAAGGGGGAGTTGTTGGGTTACGGGTATAGGGTGGATACGTGGGTTTGAGTGGGGTGATCATGGCTCGGCACAACATTGAGGGCCGAAGGGCCTGTTCTGTGCTGTACTGTTCTATGTTCTATGTTCTATGGGTGTGGAGGCAGGGCAGTTGGAAGCACTTCCAAGAATTTCACATCGGTGAGGTACTTTGGGATTTTCCTGGCACACTTGACCAGGCAGGAGAGAAATGCAATCTTTTTCTATTTTAATTGTCCTGAATGATTTACACTTGACCAATGCAGCCTCTTGTTCGGGCGCACAGCAGGAAGTTGTTGTGACCCATGTACCTGTACATGTGAGAGAATGTGTTCTTCATTGGCGGATATTAACTGCTGTGCTCTTGCAATGCCAGGAAGTGATGAGCGAGGAGAGAAGCCAAGGTGGTCACCTGCTGGAAGAACCCAGAACTTTACACTTCAAAGCAAACTCTTACGGCCTTCAAGTCTCCATGCTTGACGTACCCCAATTCTTGTGGAGAATGAAACCACTGAGTGTATTTCAGGTACTTTCCATTTGTTTCAGTGCCACCTACCGCATGCATGCAAACTCAGAAGTGGCAGTGGATCAATGTTTGCCCATAAAGAAATAAGCGAACGTGCCCAATTTTGGTGTTGTGAGTAAATGCGGTGGGTGGAATGTAGAATACAATCGAGCCATGTCCAAGGAGGTGGGCGCAGATAGATTCTAATCTCCAGTTCATATCGATATGTGGGTCAGCGAGCTGCCAATGGCAAAAAAAACCCCTTGCTAATGGATAGTTTGGGTGCATTGTGATAATGCAACTGGACTGACCTCCACCTAGATTCGTTCCAAGTAGATGAGTTCAAATCGCACCACTGAAATTAGTTGAGATCTGCGATCAGTAAGGGTGAGTGTGAAGCTGTTGGATTGGTATTCCAGTCACGGGGAACGATTTCCGGAGCAGCGGTGGTCCGTAAACACAAAATGATAGGTGCAACATATAGATGTTAGGGCTTGATATGAGCGAGGTGGCGTCAAAAATGTTGGAGTAGGCAGCACGGTGGCGCAATGGTTAGCACTGCCGCCTGACAGAGTGAAGGGCCCACGTTCGATCCCGGCCCCGGCTCACTGTCCGTGTGGAGTTTGCACATTCTCCCCATTTCTGCGTGGGTCTCACCCCCACAAGCCAAAAAGATGTGCAGGGTAGGTGGATTGGCCACGCTAAATTGCCCCTCAATCGGAATGAAAACGAATTGGTTACTGTAAATCTATTTTTTTAAATGTTGGGGTCGAACTTGGAATGCCACTGACTGCAATGGAATTGATCCACTACCTTCCGTTGTGTGCCACCTGAGATGAATTTGTGCCCCATTGGGTTTCAAACTTTACATCATTCAGGGCAAAGCAGCACGATTGGCTCCCCATCCACCACCTGAAATAGTTAGCCAGCCCCCTCCACCACTGGCGCAGTCTGAACCATCCACAAGATGCACTGCAGCATTGGAATAAATGACTGGAGAATTTATTTTGATGCTGAGGGTCTGGATACCTGGAGAACCCCCCTGTTCTTATTCGGCTAGTGGCATACTCACTTCAGAGGGCACAAAAGGCTTCAGTTTAACATCTCACCTGAGACAGCACCCAATCGGGAACGCATTTGATTGTCAGCCTTGGTGATGTGCTCAAGGGGTGGATGTAACAGAGAGAGGGGTAGAGCATAACGCTTGCCGCCCCACCCCCAGTTACATAAACCGATCGATTTTAATAAACCACCCTGTAGCGATAAGAAGCAGAGAGGGTGTGGGACTTTCATTCCACTGTGGGAGGAAGTCGCACCCTTCAGAGCTACCAGACGATCTGATTGACTGGCCATCCCAGCAGAGCTAGAGCTCAAGCTGAAGAGAACATTGGATCCTGGACTCAGATGAGTCGAAGGTTTTTGGGTGGGAACGGATCAGTTACCCTTCAGGAAGGAAGCAGCAGGTGTGAACGGGCTGGGTTGGGTTTGGGGAGGCACAAAAGGGGGATACCATTTCAATGTGCGCAGGCCCCCCCCCCCTACACACACAAAAGATGTGCGCTATCCCTTCCCGCTTTTCCGAGACCAGTAATGGGCAACCTGGGCTGGTGAATGAGCTGCATGAGTGACCCTCCTTCATCTCAGTGAGCCGCGAGGTCGAATCGGGCTCGTTCACTGACCATGACCTCATGAATAAGATTAAATACATTTAGCCCACATCAAATACTTCACAGTGAGTTCTGGAAAATGCTTAATTATTTATATATTAATAGAACTATCATCAACTTCAAATGGTGAAAATAAAAGAAATATTTACACTTTGAGAGTGCGATGCAGTTAACCCAGACTGATATTAATCTTGCATCGGAACCCATTTATTTTTATGTCTGTTTGAGTGTTGTGAAATATAATTAAACACAAAATTAATTTATTCGTTTCAGTGAGTCCATGCATTTTGTAAATTGCAAATGTACTTTTTTTTAAATTATGTAAAAATTACTTTATTTGGATATTCCAGACCATAAATTTAAATACTACCAATAGGCATAATTATTAATTGATGTTGTTCGCTCTCTAATGATAGCCTACAATTTATTTGATATCACCACTAACTGTGATAACAGCCGGTATCTTTTGACGAACACTTGTTTGTATGAACAGGTGCAATGGTTTTATGAATGGGAATATGGAGCACTCTACCACAGTGAATAGCTGAAGCGAGCCAGGAGGTAACATGGGTCAGGGCTTTCAGAAGCTGATAAACTGAGGCAGGGGTGGAGAGAGGTGATGTGCAGAGGTGGTTGCAGACTGTGATGGTGATAGAGTTGGTCATGGGGTCAGAAACTGAGCTCAGGTTTAAATAGGCTGCGCATAGCCTGGTGCCGCCTCAGAGAACTTGAACAGCTGAACCACAGTCCTACCCACCACCTTCTCAATTATATTTTATTTATGTTAAAGACTATCGGTTGAGTGTATGGGGCTAATCTTCTGCCTGCAAAGAATTTTCAAACAATATCCCAAAGCACTTTTGCAGCAGCAATTATTGCTTATAATTCAACAGCGAACCACAGAAAGCAAGACTAGGTTAGGGAGCCGAAAACCTGGTCAAAGAGGCTTCTTTAATAGGACAGAAAAAGAAAGAGACAGAGAGTTGAAAAAGTTTGTTTGTTTGATTTCCAAGCCTGATGACTCTTTCAGTGAAGGCACAGCCCCCAGTGATGACACAATTAAAATCCAGGATGTTCATGCGACCAGAATTAGATGTGCGGAGATGTCCTGGTGATTCGTGGAGCTGTAAAACTGGAAGAGGTAATAAGAGAGGGCTGAGGCTTGACAATAAGGATGAGAGTTTTAAACTCAAGATGTTGCTCGAATGGGAGTAGGTGTGGGTCAGCGCACACGCGAGTGATTGTTGAAGGGGCAGTATTGTGAGGAAGGGAGATGGTATGAATAGCATCAGAGATTAATTACTTGCAGAGTCTTGCAGATAGGTTTTGAGGAATTTGTTCACCGGAGGACTTTCATTCGAGCCTCAAGTGGTAGCTGAATGGGTTGACATTTGTCCCCCTTCAGAGGCTCTGTCGCAGCTGGTGAAGTGTGTGAGACCACAGGCGTGTTATGATTGTTCTCAGGGGGGCAGCACGGTGGCCTAGTGGTTAGCACAACCGCCTCACGGCGCTGAGGTCCCAGGTTCGATCCCGGCTCTGGGTCACTGTCCGTGTGGAGTTTGCACATTCTCCCCGTGTCTGCGTGGGTTTCGCCCCCACAACCCAAAAATGTGCAGAGTAGGTGGATTGGCCACGCTAAATTGCCCCTTAATAGAAAAAATTATTGGGGAATCTAAATTTATAAAAAAAAAATGATTGTTCTCAGTAGTGCTCGCTTCGGCAGCACATATACTAAAATTGGAACGATACAGAGAAGATTAGCATGGCCCCTGCGCAAGGATGACACGCAAATTCATGAAGCGTTCCATATTTTTTTAAAAAAATGATTGTTCTCAGTAGCCAAACTGCGCTTCCCAAAATCATCTGCACCTAGCTGCCATCTTGTTGTCCATTAAAACGAATATAAAAAGCGAACTAATTTTACTCCATGAAGAATGGAAATATGGCCCCGTGTCTCGGCTTACCCATCTAGCCATCAACTGCAAGATGGTTCTTCCAACTCTCTACAAGTTGAAGCCCTTTTCCTGAAAATTCTGCCTTTCCATTCCTCTCGTGCTTGTTTTATCTTCCATGGACCCCACCTGAAGTCAACCTGCTTACAAATGTATTCACGGAATCATAGAATCTCCACAGTGCAGAAAGAGGCCATTCGGCCCTTCGGGCCTATATCGACCCTCTGAAAGAGCACCCTACCCAGCCACTCACTGCCCCATCCTCACGACCCAGCCACACCTTTGGACACTAAGGGCAATCTAGCAAGGCCAATCCACCTAACCCGCACATCTTTGTGACTGTGGGAGGAAACCGGAGCACCCGGAGGAAACCCACGCAGACACGGGGAGAACGTGCAGACTCCAAACCCAAGGCCAGAATCAAATCCAAGTCCCTGGCGCTGTGAGGCAGCAATGCCACTGTGCCGCCCCTGTATTTTTCAGCTCTTTGGAATATTCCAAGAATATATTGATCACATCCCCTTTCAGTCTATTCTTTCCCAATGTAATTAAATCCTGCCTTGTTTTCAGATTGAGGAATGCTGGAGAAGAGAAATGGAGTACTGTTAGAGAGAACTCTTGCTCATGTCGATCTGCTTTTTGAAATGTGTATATATTTTCCAGAGGGAATCTCATTGTGCCTTCTACGTCCAGCAGGAATTTGCCTTTTCCCATATCTGGTGCAGGAACCAGCAGCCTCTGCCGTGTGCCTTCAGGGTGGAAAGATTCAGCTCAGCAACCACACAGCTCTCCTGTAAGATCTGCATCCGGCAGTGCAAAGGAGACGAGCAGATCTTTCATCTCAACACCTCCATCCTTGAGGTAAACTTCAGGAGCTACTTTTTCCAGAGAGTCTAGATTTAATGTTGGACTTGAGACCATTGCGGCAATTCCGGACTAGCGGTGGGGTGGTGACCGAGTGGCATTGCCGCGGGGCGAGTAATCCAGAGGACAGGGTTAATGTTGGCCAAGGTAGGGGCATTCAGAACCTGGCCATGTGGGTTGCGTATCAACCTGGAAATCCTTCAATCACTTGTCGTTGGTGTGTCAGAGTAGGTCAGCAATGTGTTGGAATGAAAATGTGAGTCTCCACCATTATTATCCATGGCTCCAGGCTCGAATATTTATGTCAAAGTGTGTGTTGCCGCAGCTACTCAAACTCCGTTTGTGAACTTTTAACTTCTCACCAAGTCCCAAAGATAAGTGGGGTTGCAGGGGAGTGGGCCAAGGTAGACGGTCCATGCAGACTCAATAGGGTGAATGGCCTCTTTCTGCACTGTAGGGATTCTTTGCTTCTCTGGATTCCACCACCATAGCAGGGAAAGATGCCATTCAGTTCATTGAGTCACTGCCGTGTCCCCTATTCTCCTTGAAGTATTTATTCAATTCCCTCTTGAGACCTCTTATTGAATCGGTGTCAATCACCCCATCTGTTGATGCAATCCAAATCCGCAGCACTCGTTGAATAAAAACTCACCTCTGGTTCTTTTGCCAGTCACTTGGGGCTGGATTCTCCCGTACCCGGCGGGACGGGGGGTCCCGGCGGGATGGTGTGGCGTGAACCACTCCGGCACTGGGCCGCCCCATAGGGGCCAAGCCCTCACCTTTAGGGGCTAGGCCCGCGCCGGAGTGGTTGGCCGGGAAAAGCTTTTGGCACCACTCCAGCCGGGGCCGAAGGGACTCTGCCGGCCGGCAGAAGTCCGCGCATGCGCGGGAGCGTCAGCGGCTGCTGACATCATTCCCGCGCATGCACGGGGGGGGGGGGTCACCGCATCGGCCATCGCGGAGGCTGATGCCCGACGCAGAAGGAAAAGAGTGCCCCCACGGCACAGGCCCCCCCCGCGGATCAGTGAGCCCCGATCGCAGGCCAGGCTCCGGCTGGGGGGTCGGAGAATCCAGCCCCTGAAGTCTGGGTCCTTTGCTGGTCAGTTCTTCAATCATTGGGGACTGTTTCTTTACCTACTGGGTCGAAACCTTTCAAGAAAGGGGGGGATTTCCAAGAGTTTGACCCAGCGACAGTGAAGGAACGGTGATATATTTCCAAGTTAGGATGGTGTTTAGCTTGGAGGGCAACTTGCAGGTGGTGGTGTTCCTATGCATCCCATGCCCTTGTCCTTCTAGGTGGCAGAGGTGGCAGGTTTGGAACGAGCTGTCAAAGGAGCCGTGCCCAGCTTCTTGCAGATGGCAACCCCTTCTGCTGCTGCGGGTCGGTAGTGAAATGAAAATCGCTTATTGTCACAAGCAGGCTTCAAATGAAGTTACTGTGAAAAGCCCCTAGTCGCCACATTCCGGCGCCTGTTCGGGGAGGCTGGTACGGGGATTGAACCGTGCTTCTGGCCTGCCTTGCTGCTTTCAAAGCCCGCTCTTTAGCTCTGTGCTAAACCAGCCCCCACTTGCCAGTGCCGCGAGCGAATGTGGTTTGATCGAGGAATGAATGAGAAAGTAATTTCACTGGCAGAACGGTCATCAACTAGAGGAAACAGATTCAAGATGCTTGACATAATAGCCAAAGGCAAGAGGAAGAAAATTCTTTTGTACACCATGTTGTGATCTGGGGTGCGCTGTGTTGAAAAGGTGGGAGTCAATAATAATTTCCAAAAGGGATTTGTTGGAAAGTAACAGCTTGCTGGGCTGTGGGGAAATAGCGGGGGAGTGGGAGTCAATGAATAACTCTTTCAAAGAGTCTGCCATAGGCACGATGGGCTGACTGGCTAATGTTTGAGTTGTATCATGCAATAAAATGTGCTTTTTCTGTTTGAAGACAAGATGTACTTATCTGTATATATATATATATAATATATATATTTTAAAAGATCCTGCAGGTTTTACTGTGTTTTGTTTTTGAAACATGTACAAGTTTTGGATCCTTTGCCCACAAGATAAAACATTCCCAGTTCGGGTTGTGCAGCAGGTCAGGTCCATGATGATTGGATCCTCTAAACCTAAGCTGCTCTAGTTCTCCATTATAGCCCTTGCTTTAGGCCTCGACGGGAGCTGCCTGACGGATTTGATCAAGCTTCCACATGGATTAATTCAGATCCTGTGGTGTCAGCTACTTCTGCCAACACAGATGCTCCGTGCGAACGTTCCATTCGGAGAGGATAATGTGTTCCTCGGAGTTAGATCAAGCTTAGTCCTTCACAACGTGGCCTTCTTTCGTCAATCATGGGCCATTTTCAGCTGGTTCTTAATGAGCATTTTTATCAAAATATCAAGTCGACGATTAACTGTTTTCAGACTGATGCGTTATAAATGGTCTTTTGTCAGCTTCATTTGCAGGACGGGCACATTGCTGGCACCTATCTGCACCATCACCAAGACCGCCGACCTCCTATTCTGTAATGTCACTCATCCCCAGCCCTACCTCAGATCATTGTTGCTGAAACCCCCATCCACACCATCTTACCTCTAGACCCATCTATTCCAATGCTCTCCGGTCTGACACCCGACCTTCCATAACTTGAGCTCATCCAAACTTTTCCAGCCAATATCCTAACTCTCACCAAGTCCTGCTCACTCACCACCCTGATCTTGTTGACTTACACTAGATCCTGGTATAACAGTGCCTTGATTTTAAAATTCCCACCCCTAGTTTTCAAATCTGTCCATGGCCTATCCTCCTCCCTATCTCCTCCAGTCCTACAACCCCTTTGAGATCTCTGTGCTTCACCAATACTAGCCTCTCACATGTCACCAGTTTTAATTGATTCATGCAGATGGCAGTGCCTTCAGCTTCCTGGACCCTGGGCTGAAGAATAACCTCTCCAAACCTCCCCGCTTCTCTTTCCTGCTGGAAGGCAATCCTTGAAACCCATCTCTTGGACCGACCTTTTCATCACCTGTGCTATTATCTCCTTGCAGAATGAACCTGATGATGAAACTTGGAAACAGAAACACGAAATGCTGCAAATATTCAGCTGGTCAGGCACCATCTGCAGAGAGAGGGGGAAAACAGAATTTACTACAGATGGTTGACCAAATCAGGTTGATCCCCGGAGAGACTAATAACTTATAAGAAGTGTCAGTAAATGGCCAATAGGATCACTCGACAAGATTTCAAGATTTAAAACTTTTACTGCAACACACAAACTCAAAGCAACATTGGGAAACACTTTCAGTATTCTAAACTTGTATTCTAAACTTCAGAAAAGTTCCCCCATCTTCCATGTAAAATGAAGGAAAATATACCTCTCTGGTTATACTTTACACTGTTCCTTCAATAGGTACTCCGCGATCCAGGATTCTTAGATTTTTTTCACTATTTTAAAATATATTTAAAGAACTCAATTCTTTTTTTCCAGTTAAGGGGCAATTTAGCATAGCCAATTCACATCTTTTTGGGTTGTGGGGGTGAGACCCACACAGACACGGGGAGAATGTGCAAATTCCACACGAAGAGTGACCCGGGACCGGGATTGAACGCGGGTCCTCGGCGCTGTGTGGCAGCAGTGCTAACCACTGCGCCACCGTGCCACCCCAAACTGATTCTTAGCTAATCTTTTTATTTCCCTGCTGAGTAACTTCTCATCCCCGAATTAACTTTTAAGGTGTCGAATATCCTGGAGACTCTACCCTTTAGCCCAAACTAGGAAAATCTTCCAGCTTCAGTTAAACTGTCACCTCTTTTATAGAACATAGAACAGTACAGCACAGAACAGGCCCTTCGGCCCTCGATGTTGTGCCGAGCAATGATCACCCCACTTAAACCCACGTAACCCGTATACCCGTAACCCAACAATCCCCCCATTAACCTTACACTACGGGCAATTTAGCATGGCCAATCCACCTAACCCGCACATCTTTGGACTGTGGGAGGAAACCGGAGCACCCGGAGGAAACCCACACACACACGGGGAGGATGTGCAGACTCCACACAGACAGTGACCCAGCCGGGAATCGAACCTGGGACCCTGGAGCTGTGAAGCATTGATGCTAACCACCTGTCCCTTCAATCCAAACATGACCATCCACCCTCATTCTGCATGGTGAACAATAAAGACTTGCTACCTCTATCTCGCCGATCCCTTGGATTCTTGCAGACCGATCCTTTCTGTGAGGTTCAGTGATGTTTCGGGAATCATTTCAAAATTTCAAAATCCATCTCGTTGTTAGTGTAAATCACATGGGTCTTGTATCCAGGCAGAAACGGTAATAAGCTATCCTCCAGAGTCACCCCGCAAATCCATTCTATCTTGGAATTAAATAGACTGTTTAAAGTATAACTATTTACAAGACCTAACATTCCAAATACTTCCCTGTGACTTGGAGACTCACAGTCAATCCACCATCAGCATAGGTCATTATTTCTAAGTATGGCGATTTTGCATCTTCTTCCTCGTAAAACAACCTGTCCCTCCCCCTTTTAACCTTCAATAACCAAGTCTCCCAGGCTTGTTTGTTCAGAATGGATCATATGATGCTCTTCATTCTTCCATGGTACCCGAAATTAAAGATACAGTCCCAAAACATCACAATATGATCATGCCTCATTATTTGTAACAAAGGGTAATCGACATGAAGCATTAACTAATAGTTTTTTGACATTGCTTGGTGTCAAATGTTCGATGAAAATACTCCTCTGAAGCATCTTGGGGTGTTTCACAAAATTAAGTGTGATATTAGGGTGACTGAGTGGTTAGCATTGCTGCCTTACGGTACCAGGAACTGGGGTTCGATTTTGACCTTGGGTGACTATCTGTGTGCAGTTTGCCCGTTCTCTCCGTGTCTGCGTGGGTTTGCTCCCGATGCTCCAGTTTCCGCCCACAGTCTAAAGATGTGCAGGTTAGGTGGATTGACCATGCTAAATTTCCCCTTGGTGTCCAAAAGGTTAGGTGGGGATAGGGTGGGGGGGGGAGGGGCTTTTTCGAAGGGTTGGTGCAGACTTGACGGGCTGAATGGCTTCTTTCTGCACTGTAGGATTCTATGATTCTGTTAATGCAAGTTATTAACAATGCCGAGCCACCGATGGTTTAATATAACTGAGTGAGAGCGATTTGCAGTTGACAATGATCGTTAAACATGCCTGTTTACTCTTACAGAACGAGAGAGAAGCTGCTCACTTCTGTGCACAGGCTGCAAGTGATGTGGCCACATTAGCAGGGCCCAAGACGTTTAAGATCCCGTATTCCATCAGACAGAAAATCTGTTCCACCTTTGACGTTCCCAGTGCTTCAGGCAAAGACTGGCGGCTGTTAGCACAAAAACTCCACATAGACAGGTAAGTGGGAACTTAGGAAATCAGCAGCTTTCACCCTTTCTAAAAGTGAGACTTCACCTTCATTTGGAGTTATGTTTGCACAGTTGTCTTAATATTGCCTCAGTCTATCTCTGAAAAGTGCAGAACGAACTTGAAGGGTCAGTTCGGAGTCTGTGTGTAACAGTGACACCAGAATGTGGCTGACCTAGCTCACCAGGGAAAGGGAGAACCAGAGGCTATTTTGGGCTAATCTAATGTAATGTGTTGCAGTCGTCGTGTAAAAGGACCTTGGGAGGAGTGTCTGGAGAGCCAAGAGTGTGTACGATTTCACTGGTCACACATGAACATTCCCTTAAGCAGTCCGTTCGCAGCCTTGGAATCTTATTCTGACCGCACATAGCCACACCATTGCTGCGACTGCCGTTTTCAGCTCTGTAACAGCTCGTCCAGCTTGTGTGACTGCTCCTACCTCAGTTCATCTGATACTGTAGCCCCCTGTCTGAATCCAATTCTGGATTTCACATTCGCACCATGTCCTTTGATCCCCTTTGCCCCAATTCCACACTTTCGGAAGGATGTCAAGGTGCTGCAGTGGGGATTTGTAAGAATGGGATGTGGCTGTGAAATGCTTCAGTTACATGGAGAGACTGCAGATGTTGGGCCGATTGTCCTTCGAGTTCCTCAGTGTGTGCCAGTATTTGCAGAGCGTCCCCGGCAGTGTGCCACTGTTTACGCGGGCATGATACATTGAAGCATGCAGAGGTTTTTCCGAGGCTGCATCCCCAACACAGGAACGTTCGAGAACCCCTATGGTTCAGTGTTGCGAGGACTGGGAAGCTGTAAAAGAGTCACCCATCATCTTGAGTCGTGTTTGAGATGGGGAGGTTAGAAACGAAAATGGAAGCTGACCCAGTCCAGCAGTCCACATATTGGCCTTGCATGAAACTCAGTACTTGGGTCAGTCTCTCATCAGTGATTACATGTTGTGAAGGGGTATCTATCACGTGGCCACCGAGAGGCAGAAGAGGACAGGACCTGAGGATGAAAATTATCATCCCCCCTTCCCAATATTTTTCTTTGCTCTCTTCCTCTTAATGCCACATCATCACTGCCAAGTGTCCTCAGGAATGTTTCCCAAGTGGCTCTTGATCAACCAATATATTCAGCTGTGAATGACATCTCCATAAGACATAGAGGCAGAATTAGGCCATTCAGCCCATCGAGTGTGCTCCGCCATTCAATCATGGCTGATATTTTCTCATCCCCATTTCCCCCATAACCCCTGATCCCCTTATTAATCAAGAACCTCTCTGTCTCTGTCTTAAAGACACTCAGTGAATTGGCCTCCACAGCCTTCTGCGGCAAAGAGTTCCACATATTCGCCAACCTCTGGCTGAAGAAATTCCTCCTCATCTGTTTTAATGGATCGTCCCTTTAGTCTGAGGCTGTGTCCTCTGCTTCTAGCTTTTCCTACCAGTGGAAACACCCTCACCATATCCACTCTATCCAGGCCTCGCAGTATCCTGTAAGTTTCAATAAGATCCCCCCTCATCCTTCTGATGTACAGTCCTCGACCGCTCCTCAACTAATTTTTATTCCACTCGATAATTGCAATAAACCAGTTTTAAAACTGCCTCAAAAGCGGGCAGGTAGTCAATTTTAAAAAGACAGGACTGGTTTTAGGACAGTGGTGGGCAGTCTGCTGCTGATCTGGGTTCTGAGTGCATTTTTCTGACTGTCTCTGACTGTGCAGAGTTGTCACATTCTGCTGATTTCCGTTCCTACCCGTTTGACTGAGATGATGAATTTACAGTGCAGAAGGAGGCCAATCGAGCCTGCACCGGACCTTGGAAAGAGCACCCCACCCCATCCCACACCTCCAACCCACCCCTGCAACCCAGCAACACCACCCAACCTTTTTGGACACTAAGGGCAATTTAGCATGGCCAATCCACCCAACCTGCTCATCTTTGGACTGTGGGAGGAAACCGGAGCGCCCGGAGGAAACCCACGCAGACACGGGGAGAACGTGCAGGCTCCGCACAGACAGTGACCCAAGCCGGGAATCGAACCCGGGACCCTGGAGCTGTGAAGCAACTGTGCTAACCACTGTGCTACCGTGCCCCCCTGATTGCTTACAACATTGACTGTGAGAGCCGTGCTCTCTCTCTGCGTCCAATCAAGCGGAAATATTTTGTTTGTTTTCACCACTTGAAGTTGATGACCGTTCCATTAATACAGGAATGATTAAGCATTTTCTGTAACTTGTTGTGAAATATGCAGTGTGTATCAAATGTATTCAATCTTATTCATGGGGTCATAATTAGTGAACAAGCCCGATTTCAATCTTGCGGCCCATTGAGGTGAAGGCACCACCCAAGGTTGCCATCGCTGCTCCAGTTTGGAAAGCGGAAAGGAAGAGGTTAGGGTACATTTCCCCCTCCCCCCCATTGTTTCAATATGTCATTCCAATCCAAGCTGGCCTCCAAACCCTGACCCAGCCCATCCAGCCTCAGTTGGCCATCACTGTTTTAGGACATGATCTGTGACTGATTCCAATAGTCTGCAGGGACGCTGGAACTTTCTGACCCTTTTTCTTTTAACATTGGCAGGAACCTGAGCTACTTTGCAGTGAGGAGCAGCCCAGCCGGTACAATCCTGGACATATGGGAGGCACAGCATCAAAATGACAGAGACCTTGACTCCTTAGCCAGTGCTCTGGAGGAGATCGGCAGGGTCCACTGCCCTGCCCCAGTGAGAGGCGACGGCGATGGTGACGAATCAGACTACAACTATGGTGGATGATCGCGGGAGAGAGCTCTGTGCCACCAACCCGGGATTCAGCTCAACCTCCCTGCTTCCCCCCCGGCCTGAGCAAGCTCCGCTCAGTCACAATATCAGAAAGATTTCTCAGGAAATGCTATATGGTTTACTGTCCAGATCTTTGGATGTGTATGTAAATATGATTTATTTGTAAATATTTCTTAAAAAAAAGAAAGGGTGCACCAATTATAAATGATGGGGCCAATTAATCATCAGTGTCGATCAGTCACAGATGAGAGCAGTTCCGTCCATTCTTTGGCTCAGAGATTTATGGAATTATTATTCTGCGTCAGAAGTCCCAGAAAGCACGCTTTCCGAGATTTCCCGACTGTGAAGTGAGGAGATCATGGGACAGATGGGAGCTTGTTAAATGGCCTCAGAATAACATTACAGATAGTTCCCAGCTGTAAGGGTGAGGGGGCAAGTACGGTTTTGCTAACTCTCTTCGCACATACTCCTCCTGAAGCTTCCACCACCTGGCCACCCACCAACAATCCCAGTGAATGTTCTTTCAGGAAGCAAATCTGCCTTCCTCAGGCGGTCTGGCTTGCATGTGACTTCAGGCCCACCGCAATGTTGTTGACTCTTAAATACCAGCAGTTCCAAGATAATTAGAGCTGGTCAAAATGCCACCCCGGCCAGTGATACCAACATCCCATGAATGAACAAAGAAATAAAAACTTCCCCTGCTCGCTCAACCAGCTCTTTCTGGGAGACAAAAACCGGATAAAACACATGTCGTTGAGCCTGGGAGAACTGAAGACCTTGTTCGAAAGCCCACAGCACTGGCAGCTTGCGGTGCCCGTACTCTCGACATTGAGTTTTTGCTCCTGGGCTGTGTCAGCCCCGGTTGCTGGCAAGCGCCTGAGGCCCTCACATCGCGTTGTAACTTTTAATTTATCGCAATCTCCCAGTCGGCTTCTCCTTGCTTTCAGTTTCCGCCCTCCCAAACATTTGCCATCTCGTGCCTCTCCCTTTTGGGGGAACGCCCATCTAAATGATCCCGAGTAACAGTCACATTTGTGGCCCACGCTCTGCCACCGAGGCATGGAACGGGTGAGCCTCACCCTCCTTCAGCATTGGGTCTGTGAGTGGCTGTCACACCTTGGGTAACTGGAGAAACTCCCGGCCGTGAACCATGCTCCCAACGCTATTCAGTCGGGTAATGTACGGTGCTTGTTGATGTGTAAAGGTGGCATTGTAAGCAATCAGCTGAAGACAGATGGGGCGGCATCTGGACACGGCAAAGTCAGGGTCTTCTGGAGTGTGGACCGTGATGCAGAGTCAGAGAGTCACAGAGGTCGCCAGTACAGAAAAGGCCCTTGGGCCTATGGTGTGCGCGCCACTCAAAAGACAACCACCTCAATATTCAAATACCATTTTCCCTTTTTCACACAGTGTGGTTGAATCTTAAATGTTTAATCTGCAAAACCTTTGCCCTTAGTGTTGGGTGGGGTTACTGGGTTATGGGGATAGGGTGGAGGTGTTGACCTTGGGTAGGGTGCTCTTTCCAAGAGCCGGTGCAGACTCGATGGGCCGAATGGCCTCCTGCACTGTAAATTCTATGTAAATTCTATGATAAAACAATCTGAGGGTTAGGGAAGTTTTTCCCTGCAAGCATTGGAGTCCCATGGTTCTAGGTCTTTTTTAAATAAAAGCTCAAATTACCATGAGAGATACAGGAAAATACCTGGTCGGGTACAAAACCAACTTTCCCCGATCTGGCGGTGGGAGAGGCGCATTAGAATCTTTATTCAAATCAAGCGCTACTTGAATCGGTTGCTGAAATAATTGTTGCACCCTTCTGCTGAAGTAACTGTCCCATTCTCCTCTTGTTCCTTGTGAATATTGTCTTGTTCATTCACATCTGACGTACGTGTACCAGCTGAACTCTTGACGGATTTTGTAAGCTATTTACTAATGCCTCCATTCTGCTCATCAGCCAACACAGCCCTATTTCTATCCAAATCCACCTGTAACAGGTTACTCCACAGATTGGTGGGTCCTTGTGGTTTTATTTGTGTACGAATAATCATAAAAATCTCTGTGGGTCTTGATTTTTCTTTGTTTTGATTGACGGTGGACTCCATGGATCCCTGGGATGGCGAGATGGTTGTGAGGGTAGTTCTGAGAATACTGTGTTTGGTTTAGCTGTACTGCAGCGGCAATACCATATCCCTGTTCCCCCCCATTGCATTGACAGCATGATCCCAGTGCTGCTTCAGGCTACCTGCCTGCCTCCCACCCCAACATTGCCCTTCCCTACAATGGTCTAGCGCCTGAATGTGCTTTCTGGTTTTTATTCAAGCGTGGATTTTTTATTTCCCCTCCTTCAGGAGAGGAGGGCAGCCACATGCTGCCCATCGCTAACTGCCCTCGATAACCCCTTCTTGAAATGCTGCTATCTATGCGGTGCTGTTGGGCAGGGATTTCCATGATTATTTTTATTGACGCGGGTTCATACAGTTGAGTGGCTTGCCAGGCCATTGTCGAGGTCAGTTAAAGAGGTGACCACATCGCTGAGGGTCTGGAGCGCCCCTTGTTCTCTTCTCTTGTTGATTGTTCTTCTTAAGAACTCCTTTTCCTAAATCCCTCAACCTTCACCCCCATAGAATTCCTACAGTGCAGAAGGGGGCCATTCGGCCCGTCGAGTCGACACCAATCCTCTGAAAGGGTACCCTACCTCGGCACATTCCCCGCCCTATCCTTGGAAACCCCCTAACCCCACTTAGCCGTTGGACACTCAGGGACCATTGATCATGGCCAATCCACCTGCATAGCTTTGGACTGTGGGAGGAAACAGGAGGACCCATTCAGACACGGGGAGAATATGAAAACTCCAAACAGACAGTCAACCGAGGCCAGAATTGAAACTGACACGGTGAGGCAGCAGTGCTAACCACCCTGGGGCCTTTCCCTTCCCGTCTTTTAGAAACCTCCTTGAAAACTATTCCTTGTGAATACTTTTCAATTTGTTCTCCCTGAATTGTATTTTCGGCCCTCTCCCCTTCCCCCTCATTCACTCCTGAGGCACTAATCAGTGTGATGAACTCCGTAGCAATTGAAGATTGTTAGATTGCTGGATGCTTTCTGAAGCAGCCCACCAGGAAGGACCCTGAAGGCAATCTTTAGACGTTGCATTAATTTTTTATTTATTTTTTTTTTTATAAATTTAGATTAGCCAATTATTTTTTCCAATTAAGGGGCAATTTAGCGCGGCCAATCCACCTACTCTGCACATTTTTGGGTTGTGGGGGCGAAACCCACGCAGACACGGGGAGAACGTGCAAACTCCACACGGACAGTGACCCAGAGCCGGGATCGAACCTGGGACCTCAGCGCCGTGAGGCGGTTGTGCTAACCACTATGCCACCGTGCTCCCTAGACGTTGCATTAATTGAGTCAAATTAATTTTTGGACATCAGTAATTCTAATTTAAATGGTTTCTTTTTGCCTCTTTCACTTAAGGCTACTTTAATGCCCAGTTGCAGTCAAAGGAAGACGTAGGCACCCATCAGCAAGTGAGACAAAAATGGAGAGCAGGAGATATGAAAGGAATAGGATGCTGAGGTAGGTCTGAAGGAGAGGAAGAGTTGGAGATAAGGATGAAAGAGTTCATAGAGAGAAAAGATAAATTTTAGTGATAGAAATAGTGATACTCAAGAATAAGCACCATGTATGTGTTTTTACTCCGGGTAGTTGATAGAACAGTACAGCACAGAACAGGCCCTTCGGCCCTCGATGTTGTGCCGAGCAATGATCACCCTACTCAAACCCACGTATCCACCCTATACCCGTAACCCAACAACCCCCCTCCCCCCTTAACCTTACTTTTTAGGACACTACGGGCAATTTAGCATGGCCAGTCCACCTAACCCGCACATCTTTGGACTGTGGGAGGAAACCGGAGCACCCGGAGGAAATCCACGCACACACGGGGAGGACGTGCAGACTCCGCACAGACAGTGACCCAGCCGGGAACCGATCCTGGGACCCTGGAGCTGTGAAGCATTTATGCTAACCACCATGCTACCGTGCTGCCCCATCTTTCCTGCTGGTTTTTATTTGTAACTTAGCCCCTACGCTGGTTTCTGGAGCTCGCTGGGGAGACACACTTGGCTTGTTGGCCAACAGGGAGAAGAAGGCAGGCAAAAGTGGGGCATGAGGGAGTGTGGTGGGATACTGTGCCTGCAGTGTTGAATCCACCTACCTTTACAGCACCACCTCCTGTGAGAAAAGGCCATTTAATCAGGTGTGATGGTGGAAAGTGGACAAGGTTGATTTAGTCACCCACTGCCCGGTTTTAACTATTATACCCAGTGCATCAATTCCTATCGTTCAAATGGACATTTGTTTTTAAATAAGGTAGATTTTTCATTTCTTCGAATCCTGTCCGCTGACAAGTCTGATTGGTATTGAAATAATATTTCCGCGTAGACTTATTTATACTGCTGAATCTCTACTGGAGAGTCGGTTGAACTCGACCTGAATTTTCTACATGGGTATATGTAGTGGAGCATTGATTACAGTACCAGGGGGCAGCCCATCGATTTGATGGCCCGACCCTCGGCTGAAGATTGATGGAAACCCCTGTAGTGACACTGGACAGTTGGGTGCATACCCCTGTGACACGTTCCCCCCCCCCCCCCCCCCCCGCTAGGTTTGGGAAGGTGTCTATGGAACTTTGGTGAGTTACTGCAATGCATCTTGTAGGCGGTACTCACAGCTGCCACTGTTCGTCGGTGGTGGAGGGATTGAATGTTTGTGGAAGGGGGAAAAATCAAGCGGGCTGATTATGCTTTTGCGTTATTCTATGAAAAAAGCGGGTGGTTTCGCTACAGCGGTGACCCGTCTCCAAGGCCAGTATGACGCAAGGTGAAATTCTACCGCATGGATTCACCGTGGAAAGACAGGTGTCCAGTGTTATTCTCTCTCACTCCCCCTCTTTGAATCCTGCTGCACACTGCCATTCAAGCAGAACATTCTTCCCTCCACCGTGCCAGCTTTGTTCTGTACAGTACTGCTGGTTGTAGGTCATTTTGGCAGTTCAGGGACGTGTCCCATTTTAATGAGTTGTGTTAAGGCTTTTAACAAACAATTTAGGCGGGAGATCACGAAAGCAGGCGAACAAAGAGTTGCAGTAAATGTGCTTTCAATTCAGTGGGTGTTTTTTTAACTGACCACACTGGGCAGGGGGGGATATTGCCAAGATAGTTAAAGGCACCACGAGTAAATGCATCATTGAATTGGCAGCGGTCAGAACCGGGGTAATATCAATTTTGACAAGTGGAATGTGACCATAAGAAAAGGACCCTTTGTGGCTTTGCAATGTTGGACATGAAGGATTAAAGTGGTACTCGCAGGGACCTGTCCGGCTTTGCGAAGATGTGAGTGAGGCCAGGTCTTAAAATTGGGCCAGTGTCAGCGCATTCCCGCTTCACAAGTTGCAATCCCGGGAACTGTGATGAGGTGTGCACACTGTGGCGCCTCATTGAGCCGGAACTTCACACTTCACATGACGGAAGAACAGATGGCGGCACTTTGAAACCATTGATCCAGAGGGCCAACACGGTGGACTTGACGGGCTCACACATTGAAACTACCTCTCACTGTGTCCACTTTGTGCACAGTCCATGAGGCTCTTCTCACAGGCATTTGAATGCCTGTGAGAAGAATCGGGAGCGTCAACTTCATCAGAGCTGAGACGAGCAAGGAGGGGACATGAGAAGTCTTTGGCAGGTAGGATCAAGGAAAACCCAAAAGCTTTCTATAGGTATGTCAGGAATAAAAGAATGACTAGGGTAAGAGTAGGGCCAGTCAAGGACAGTGGTGGGAAGTTGTGTGTGGAGGCTGAGGAGATAAGCGAGATACTAAATGAATACTTTTCGTCAGTATTTACTCAAGAAAAAGATAATATTGTGGAGGAGAATGCTGAGACCCAGGCTATTAGAATAGATGGCATTGAGGTGCGTAGGGAAGAAGTGTTGGCAATTCTGGACAAGGTGAAAATAGATAAGTCCCCGGGGCCGGATGGGATTTTTCCTAGGATTCTCTGGGAAGCCAGGGAAGAGATTGCTGAGCCTTTGGCTTTGATTTTTAGGTCATCATTGGCTACAGGAATAGTGCCAGAGGACTGGAGGATAGCAAATGTGGTCCCTTTGTTCAAGAAGGGGAGTAGAGATAATCCCGGTAACTATAGGCCGGTGAGCCTAACGTCTGTGGTGGGTAAAGTCTTGGAGAGGATTATAAAAGATACGATTTATAATCATCTAGATAGGAATAATATGATTAGGAACAGTCAGCATGGTTTTGTGAAGGGTAGGTCATGCCTCACAAACCTTATCGAGTTCTTTGAGAAGGTGACTGAACAGGTAGACGAGGGTAGAGCAGTTGATGTGGTGTATATGGATTTCAGTAAAGCGTTTGATAAGGTTCCCCACGGTCGTCTATTGCAGAAAATACGGAGGCTGGGGATTGAGGGTGATTTAGAGATGTGGATCAGAAATTGGCTAGTTGAAAGAAGACAGAGAGTGGTAGTTGATGGGAAATGTTCAGAATGGAGTTCAGTTACGAGTGGCGTACCACAAGGATCTGTTCTGGGGCCGTTGCTGTTTGTCATTTTTATAAATGACCTAGAGGAGGGCGCAGAAGGATGGGTGAGTAAATTTGCAGACGACACTAAAGTCGGTGGAGTTGTAGACAGTGCGGAAGGATGTTGCAGGTTACAGAGGGACATAGATAAGCTGCAGAGCTGGGCTGAGAGGTGGCAAATGGAGTTTAATGTGGAGAAGTGTGAGGTGATTCACTTTGGAAAGAATAACAGAAATGCGGAATATTTGGCTAATGGTAAAATTCTTGGTAGTGTGGATGAGCAGAGGGATCTCGGTGTCCATGTACATAGATCCCTGAAAGTTGCCACCCAGGTTGATAGGGTTGTGAAGAAGGCCTATGGTGTGTTGGCCTTTATTGGTAGAGGGATTGAGTTCCGGAGCCATGAGGTCATGTTGCAGTTGTACAAAACTCTAGTACGGCCGCATTTGGAGTATTGCGTACAGTTCTGGTCGCCTCATTATAGGAAGGACGTGGAAGCTTTGGAACGGGTGCAGAGGAGATTTACCAGGATGGAGGGAAAATCTTATGAGGAAAGGCTGATGGACTTGAGGTTGTTTTCGTTAGAGAGAAGAAGGTTAAGAGGTGACTTAATAGAGGCATACAAAATGATCAGAGGGTTAGATAGGGTGGACAGCGAGAGTCTTCTCCCGCGGATGGAGGTGGCTAGCACGAGGGGACATAGCCTTAAATTGAGGGGTAATAGATATAGGACAGAGGTCAGAGGTGGGTTTTTTACGCAAAGAGTGGTGAGGCCGTGGAATGCCCTACCTGCAACAGTAGTGAACACGCCAACATTGAGGGCATTTAAAAATTTATTGGATAAGCATATGGATGATAAGGGCATAGTGTAGGTTAGATGGCCTTTAGATTTTTTCCATGTCGGTGCAACATCGAGGGCCGAAGGGCCTGTACTGCGCTGTATCGTTCTATGTTCTATGTTCTAGAAGCACTATTGTAAATCTGTTCTTCACTCCGTGCGTCCCAAACTTTATTGCTGGGAGCGACACCCAGAATTGGAACAACCACAAACTTCCCTTCTAAATTATAATATGATATATGACTCTGAATGTCTGAGTGAATTTGTACTTTGATGCCTCTTCTTTGAATGGAATTGCTCAACTATTTATAAAGCCCGTCTCTCCAACAAGGCTGATCGCAGTAGCCTCTCGCCGTGGGGAGTGTGGGCTGCCAGTCCTGTTCATTGCCGCTTTCAATGCTCCTCCATGCGTGCTCCCCTTCGAGGGGAGGCATAGGCAATAGGAGCAGGAGACGGTCAATTGGCCTTCCAGCCTGCTCTGCCATTCATTCTGATCATGGATGATCATCCAACTCTGGAACCTGTTCACTCCAACTCCTTCTTGAAAACATGCAATGGTAAAATTCTTGGTAGTGTGGATGAGCAGAGGGATCTCGGTGTCCATGTACATAGATCCCTGAAAGTTGCCACCCAGGTTGATAGGGTTGTGAAGAAGGCCTATGGTGTGTTGGCCTTTATTGGTAGAGGGATTGAGTTCCGGAGCCATGAGGTCATGTTGCAGTTGTACAAAACTCTAGTACGGCCGCATTTGGAGTATTGCGTACAGTTCTGGTCGCCTCATTATAGGAAGGACGTGGAAGCTTTGGAACGGGTGCAGAGGCGATTTACCAGGATGTTGCCTGGTATGGAGGGAAAATCTTATGAGGAAAGGCTGATGGACTTGAGGTTGTTTTCGTTAGAGAGAAGAAGGTTAAGAGGTGACTTAATAGAGGCATACAAAATGATCAGAGGGTTAGATAGGGTGGACAGCGAGAGCCTTCTCCCGCGGATGGAGGTGGCTAGCACGAGGGGACATAGCCTTAAATTGAGGGGTAATAGATATAGGACAGAGGTCAGAGGTGGGTTTTTTACGCAAAGAGTGGTGAGGCCGTGGAATGCCCTACCTGCAACAGTAGTGAACTCGCCAACATTGAGGGCATTTAAAAGTTTATTGGATAAGCATATGGATGATAAGGGCATAGTGTAGGTTAGATGGCCTTTAGATTTTTTCCATGTCGGTGCAACATCGAGGGCCGAAGGGCCTGTACTGCGCTGTATCGTTCTATGTTCTATGTTCTATGTTCTGTGTTTGGCCACAATGGCTTCCTGTGGAAATGAATTGCACAGTCCGACCACTCTCTGGGGAAGACGTTTCTCTGCATCTCAGTTCTAAACGTATGCACAGACACTGACCCCTAGTTCTGAACTGCCCCAGCCATACTCTCACAGAGGTCGACAGCACAGAAAAGGCCGTTCAGCCCATCACGTCTGCACCGGTCCAAAACAACCACCTAAGTATTCAAATCCCATTTTCAGGCACTTGACCCATAGATATCCTTCCTACATCTACTCTGTCCAGTCCTGTTAGAATTTTATAGGTTTCTATGGGAATTCCCCCTCATTCTCGAAAACTCTGCGATGCATATGTGGCAAAGACCCACGAAGCCAGTATATTAGATTTTATTTGCTGCCCTGAATGTTCGGCAATGGATTTGCCTGCACCAACATCCCTGCAATCCAGTGCATGACCCCCCCCCCCCCCCCCCAACTGAAGTCTCTTTGACCCTCCCATGTCCAACAATCAGCAGCATCTCTCTCCTCCAGCCCCTACAGTAACCTATCGCCATCCTAGCCTGGTGTCGTGAAACTCCTCGCTCTCTCATCCTTTCATCTGCTTCCCTCTCTCCCTTCTTCCAAAGCAAATCCTTTCAGAGGAAAATCACCAATCACACTTCCTGGACCACCCTTCCGCAGAATAGTTATACTCTTTTTTTTCCCCACCCACCTTCCCTTGCCATCTCTGCATCTCCAGAGCGCTTGGGGACATTTTATTCTGTTACCGTCAATGAAAGTTGTCAGGCTCAAGATTGAGCTCCGAGATTTGGGGAGCGCCGGAGGATGCAGGCAGCAGCTTAGTTCCTTTCAGAATGTCAACGGACACAATGACTTGTGCCACAAGCACGCACCTCGAGATCATTTATCAGGAATAAATCTGGTGGTCATGACCAGATCATTCCACACCATTGCCTGAATGACCATGCTCACTGAATTCTTGGACTTGAGGTTGTTTTCGTTAGAGAGGAGAAGGCTGAGAGGTGACTTAATAGAGACATATAAGATAGAGGGTTAGATAGGGTGGACAGTGAGAGTCTTTTTCCTCGGATGGTGATGACCAACACGAGGGGACATAGCTTTAAATTGAAGGGTGATAGATATAGGACAGATATCAGAGGCAGTTTCTTTACTCAGAGAGTAGTAGGGGTGTGGAACGCCCTGCCTGCAACAGTAGTAGACTTGCCAACTTTAAGGGCATTTAAGTGGTCACTGGATAGACATATGGATGAAAATGGAATAGTGTAGGTCAGGTAGGCTTCAGATGGATTCACAGGTCGGCGCAACATCGAGGGCCGAAGGGCCCGTACTGCGCTGTAGTTTTCTATGTTCTATGTTCTTGGAGGTTTGGAAGTACTGTTGGCCAAAGAGCAGGTGGTTAAGGAGGGTTGATGTTTGCGAGAGGGGTTTTCACATAGCTCGATGTGGCACTGCCGGAGGGAGGTTAGTGTGAAGACACCAGCCTGCAGCTCGCCCATGTCTTCTCACTTTACAGTTTCACCCCCAACACTCTCAGAAAATAAATAAATAAAGCATTCTTTGCACATGCACTCCACACTGCTCAGAGGTCAGAAGAACCCGGCTCACCTTCATTCATCTCTCTGCTCAACACCTCCCAATGTAAACGCGGACCCCCTTCAGCAGGACGGGTCCATTCCGATGCGGGAAGGAGGGGTAATCTCCCCGGGTGAGGTTGGTGGCTGGAGCACTCGTGACGAACCTGTGAGGAGACTCAGCCAAGTCCAGAGCAGCGAACTCTGGTGAGAATGTTTATTTTAAAAAGGTTAAGTGGATTGGCTGTGTTAAATTGCCCCTTAGTGTCCAGGAATGTGCGGGTTAAGTGTGGTTATAGGGTTGCAGGGATAGGGTGGCCTACTATGCTGTCCCATTTCACCCTTCTTGGAAAAATTGTTTGATTATGTGTTGTAAATGTGAGTCTTAAAACTGGACCGCGAGGTACGGTACCCGGCCCACAAGTGGTAAAGCACAGCATCGATTACCTGCAATGAAAAACCTTTGGGGGAAGAGTGGGTTCCCCTGACACCTGGCGTGGGTGAGGTGTGGAATGGAATCGGAGTTGCGACCCAAAGCAGAGTCAGGGAGGGGGGATTGAAACCCTGAACCACTTTGCATCCACGCTCACTGCTGCGAGGCAGCTGGCTTTACTGTGGGTGAAAGCATTGAGAAGGATCTGAACTCCCTCCACTGGTCGGAGAAGGTAACTGCAGCCGTGCACTGATTCAGTGAGTTTAACCTGCAAATAAATAATAACCCGCTGGTGCCATTTAAGATGCTTCACCCTAACACAGTCCCCCCCACCCCAGTGCTTTCTGCACCAGCAGGAATGTGGAGCCATGATTACATCGTGTTGTTGTGAAGTATTAAAATAATTTGACACAGAACAGTCAAACTCTGAAAAGGGCCGGAAGGTCTTACATGTCTGGTGGCGGTGCAGAGAATTGAGCAATGCTTCAGTGATACAAGCACCTGCCCCATGTACTCAGTAACTTGGTCAGACCAAGACCAATGTGCTTTGAGCTGTGGCTGGACTCGCTGTTAAACATCCGCAAGGTGAGATGTTGATGGATAGCATGTACAGTGAGAGGGTCACTGGGGCTGTTTAGCTCACAGGGCTAATCGCTGGCTTTGAAAGCAGACCAAGGCAAGCCAGCAGCACGGTTCGATTCCCGTAACAGCCTCCCCGAACAGGCGCCGGAATGTGGCGACTAGGGGCTTTTCACAGTAACTTCATTTGATGCCTACTCGTGACAATAAGCGATTTTCATTTTCATTCAGCAAGGGAATGGGTGACCACCAGAGAGAGTAAAAGCACGAGACAAGTAGCGTAGGAGTCCCCTGGGTCCCTCTCCCTCTCTAACAGAAAGACATTTCATTGTGGATACTTCTGTGGGAGGGGGTTTCTCAGGGGAATGCAGCAAGAACCAGGTCCATGACACCACAAGTGGCTCAGCTGCACAAGGGGGGGGGGGGGGGGGGGCAGAGAAAAGAGTTGGGAGAGCAGGAGTGACAGGGGATTCTATTGTAAGGAAACAGGTAGACATTTCTCTGGCTGCAGGCCTAACAGGAGGATGGCATGTTAACTCCCTGGTGCCAAGGGCAAGGACGTCATTGAGCAACTGCAGGACATTCTGAATGTCCTGCAGTTGCTCAATGACGTCCTTGCCCTTGGCACCAGGGAGTTAACATGCCAGGGAAAGTGTGAACAGCTGGAGGTCAACAACACAGATAAAAAGAGGGATGATGTTGAAAGCAGAATATAGCGAGCTCAGAAATAAACGAAAAGCAGGACCTCAACGGTAGTCATCTCACGAATACTCCTGGTGCCATGTGCTCGTAAATTCAGGAGTACACCCGATGAATGGGTGACTAAAGAAATGGTGCAGGAGGGAAGTATTTTCCTGAGGAAGATTTACAAACCGCTTGGGTTGCACTCCAGTAGGTATTGACTAGTACAGTTTGGAAGGGTTTAAACTAGAGTGGGAGGGAGTGGAGACCTGAACGGGGAGACACAAGATCGGGAAACAGATACAAATGAAAGACAGAAAGTAGCAAGCAAAAGTGGAAGGCATAGGAATCAAGGGCTAGCAGCAAATAGGGCCGTAGCACAAAATAATAATAATAACAATAATCTTTATTAGTGTCACAAGTCGGCTTACATTAACACTGCAAAAAAGTAACTGAAGAGCCCCCAGTTGCCACACTCTGGCGCCTGTTCGGGTACACAGAGGGAGAATTCAGAATGTCCAATTCACCTAACAGCACGTCTTTCGGGACTTGTGGGAGGAAACTGGAGCACCCGGAGGAAACTCACGCAGATACAGGAAGAACATGCAGAACCCACACAGACAGCGACCCAAGCGGGAATCGAACCTGGGACCTGGCGCTGTGAATAGACATCTGATGCACTCTTCTACCAGTGGTTAGATCGGCTGCAAAATTGGGCGGAGAAATGTGAGGTGATGTATTTTGGTAGATCCAATTTAGGTGGGAGCTTTAAAATAAATGGCAGAACCATCAGGAGCATAGAGACACCGATCTGGGCGTGCAGGTCCACAGTTCCTTAAAAGTGGCAGCACAGGTGGAAATGGTGGTAAAGAAAGCATACGGCATGCTTGCCTTCATCAGACGGGGTATCGAGTATAAAAGCTCGCAAATTATGTTACAGTCATATAGAACGTTGTTCAGCCACATTTGGAACAGTGTCCAATTCTGGTCACCGCACTACCAGAAGGATGTGGAGGCTTTGGAGAGAGTACAGAAAAGGTTTACCAGGATGTTGCCTGGTATGGAGGGTATTAGCTGTGAGGAGAGGTTGAATAAACTGGGATTATTCTCCCGAGAAAGACGGAGGCTGAGGGTGACCTGATAACATGTTTAAAAACACAATTCTAAAGGCACTGCATCTGAATGCATGGAGCATTCAAAGAGATAACCGCACAAAGAGATGTAAATAGTGTGGCAGAATTATGGAGACATGGCTGAAGGGTGACCAAGGCTGGGAACCAAATATCCAAGGTACTCGATATCTAGGGAGGACAAGGCAAAAGGAGATGGAGTGGCATTGTTTGTCAAGTGTAAAATCAGTGCAGGAGTGAGAAAGGGCATTGGCTCAGAACATCTCGATGAAGAATCAGTCTGGGTGGAGCGCAAAAGCGATGGAATTAGAGCAGGAGTGGGCAAACTACGGCCCGCAGGCCGCATGCGGCCCGCCAAAGGTCTTTATGCGGCCCACCAAGTCATTAAAAAAAAAAAAATTTTTTTTTAAGAAAATTTTTTTTTTAAGGTTAATTATTGGGTTACTTACTGGTATAGGGTGGATATGTTGACTTGAGTAGGGTGATCATTGCTCGGCACAACATCGAGGGCCGAAGGGCCTGTTCTGTGCTGTACTGTTCTATGTTCTATATGAGGCGCCCAGAATCATAACCGGGTGAAGTAATTATTTTACTTAATATACTATGCGCCCCTTTAAAATTGTGAATTTCTGAATGTGGCCCTGCAACGGAAAAGTTTGCCCACCCCTGAATTAGAGTGATCATTTTCTCTATACCTTCAAATAGGAGCGGTAATAGGTGATGGAGTTAAATGTGAAAGTGGCCCAACATGACTAACAAAAGAAATGATGGACAATATTAGATCCAAACAGGAGTCATACAACGTTGCTAGAAAAAGAGGCAAGCCTGGAGATTGTGAGAGGTTTTGAATTCAGCAAAGGAGGACAAAGGATTGATAAAGAGGGAGAATTAGAGAAACAGAGTAAACGTGCAAGGAATATTAAAGGAGATTGAAAATGCTTGGGTATTTAAAAAGAAAAAGATTAGTGATGATAAACCTTCCAGTCCAAAACAGGAGAATTAATAATCAAGAACTAGGAAATGGGAGTGCAATTAAACAACGTTATTTCTGTCATTACAAAGACACAAAAACAAGGGTCGAGTGAGAAGGAGGAAACGATGGAAATTAGTATGACTGAAACATTAGTGCTGGAGAAATTAATAGGACTGAGAGCCAATAAATCCGCAGGGCCTGTTAATCTACATCATAATAATAATAATCTTTATTGTGTCACAAGATAATATTGAGGAGGAGAATGCTGAGACCCAGGCTATTAGAATAGATGGCATTGAGGTGTGTAGGGAAGAAGTGTTGGCAATTCTGGACAAGGTGAAAATAGATAAGTCCCCGGGGCCGGATGGGATTTATCCTAGGATTCTCTGGGAAGCCAGGGAAGAGATTGCTGAGCCTTTGGCTTTGATTTTTAGGTCATCATTGGCTACAGGAATAGTGCCAGAGGACTGGAGGATAGCAAATGTGGTCCCTTTGTTCAAGAAGGGGAGTAGAGATAACCCCGGTAACTATAGGCCGGTGAGCCTAACGTCTGTGGTGGGTAAAGTCTTGGAGAGGATTATAAAAGATACGATTTATAATCATCTAGATAGGAATAATATGATTAGGGATAGTCAGCATGGTTTTGTGACGGGTAGGTCATGCCTCACAAACCTTATCGAGTTCTTTGAGAAGGTGACTGAACAGGTAGACGAGGGTAGAGCAGTTGATGTGGTGTATATGGATTTCAGTAAAGCGTTTGATAAGGTTCCCCACGGTCGGCTATTGCAGAAAATACGGAGGCTGGGGATTGAGGGTGATTTAGAGATGTGGATCAGAAATTGGCTAGTTGAAAGAAGACAGAGAGTGGTAGTTGATGGGAAATGTTCAGAATGGAGTTCAGTTACGAGTGGCGTACCACAAGGATCTGTTCTGGGGCCGTTGCTGTTTGTCATTTTTATAAATGACCTAGAGGAGGGCGCAGAAGGATGGGTGAGTAAATTTGCAGACGACACTAAAGTAGGTGGAGTTGTAGACAGTGCGGAAGGATGTTGCAGGTTACAGAGGGACATAGATAAGCTGCAGAGCTGGGCTGAGAGGTGGCAAATGGAGTTTAATGTGGAGAAGTGTGAGGTGATTCACTTTGGAAAGAATAACAGGAATGCGGAATATTTGGCTAATGGTAAAATTCTTGGTAGTGTGGATGAGCAGAGGGATCTCGGTGTCCATGTACATAGATCCCTGAAAGTTGCCACCCAGGTTGATAGGGTTGTGAAGAAGGCCTATGGTGTGTTGGCCTTTATTGGTAGAGGGATTGAGTTCCGGAGCCATGAGGTCATGATGCAGCTGTACCAAACTCTGGTACGGCCGCATTTGGAGTATTGCGTACAGTTCTGGTCGCCTCATTATAGGAAGGACGTGGAAGCTTTGGAACGGGTGCAGAGGAGATTTACCAGGATGCTGCCTGGTATGGAGGGAAAATCTTATGAGGAAAGGCTGATGGACTTGAGGTTGTTTTCGTTAGAGAGAAGAAGGTTAAGAGGTGACTTAATAGAGGCATACAAAATGATCAGAGGGTTAGATAGGGTGGACAGCGAGAGCCTTCTCCCGCGGATGGAGGTGGCTAGCACGAGGGGACATAGCCTTAAATTGAGGGGTAATAGATATAGGACAGAGGTCAGAGGTGGGTTTTTTACGCAAAGAGTGGTGAGGCCGTGGAATGCCCTACCTGCAACAGTAGTGAACTCGCCAACATTGAGGGCATTTAAAAATTTATTGGATAAGCATATGGATGATAAGGGCATAGTGTAGGTTAGATGGCCTTTAGTTTTTTTTTTCCATGTCGGTGCAACATCGAGGGCCGAAGGGCCTGTACTGCGCTGTATCGTTCTAAGTAGGCTTATATTAACACTGCAATGACGTTACTGTGAAAAGCCCCTAGTCGCCACATTCTGGCACCTGTTTGGATACACGGAGGGAGAATTCAGAATGTCCTATTCACCAATCAGCACGTTTTGTTTGTCCAGCATGCAAGAAACAATACTTTTCACTGTATCCTTGGTATCCTCTTATCCTCTTCCTATTTTTTAAACATATTTGTGCGGCATCATCTTCCTTCTTCCTACGGTCTCGAGTATCTATTCGGTAAGTCACCTTACTCACCCTCCAAACTATCTTATAGGGGCCACTGAATTTCATTTCAACAATACCAGTACCTCATCTCCAGCTTTGAGTTTCCTGCTCCGGGCATGTTTGTTTGCCCACATTTTCATTTTTACCCCGAAAACTTATAAATGTCCTTGGGCTACATGAAACATACCCATGAGTTTTTCCAGAAACGTGGACATGTAATCCAACATTGAGGATTCATCCTGTTGTTTTAGGAACATCCCTAATGTTAATTTTAATGGACCCCATATTCCATGGCCATAAACTAATTCAAATTGGCTAAACCCTGGTAGATTGGTTTGAAAAATCTCCAGTGGCAAATAGTTACAAATACAACCCATTGTCCCAATCTCTTGGGTTTTCATGGCAATAAGTCCTAATCGTGGTTTTGAGAGTTGTTTTATACCTAAACTACAAATTATGTCCTGGAACATTTTAGGCATAAAGTTAGAACCTTGGTCAGATTGTATTTCGAAGGGTAGGCAACAGCGTGTGAAAAACTGCATCAACTGCTCCATTAGTACCTCAGCTGCAATTGTTCCCAAAGGTCTAGCTTCTGGAAATCGGGTGGCCATATCCATGACTGTAAGAATGTACTGAAGCCCTACATTTGTTTCAGACAATGGTCCAACGCTATCTAACAATACCCAACTAAATGGTTCTTCAAACACTGGCACGGGCATTAAAAGTGCTGGTTCAAGTCTATATTGCGGTTTACCTGTTACCTCACAGATATGGCAAGTTCTACATAATTGTACTGCATCCTTATGCAGTCCTGGCCAGGAATACCTGCTGACGAATGCCTGAGTTTTCCGAATTCCCACATGTCCTGCCATTGGTCACTCGGGTGCCATCAGCGGTATTTCCCAACAATATTTAGGCGATGCCACTATCTGGAGAACAACCGTCCATTCCTCATCCGCAGGTCGATGAGGATGTTTCCACGTCCTCGTCAGTTCTCCTCCATTCTTAATATAATGGCACTCGCGGCCCCTGGGCTGGATTCTCCCTTTCAGCGGCTAAGTGCCGGATCGTACGGAGAATGTGTGGGAGGTTTACAATGAAGAAATCTGCGCCGACCCCTCACCGATCCCGGGACCGGTGAGGGGCTCGTAGCGGAGCCGGGGGCAACTCCAGGTTCCCGCGCCAGAAACGATTACGATATTGGCGTCGGAAAATGGAGAATCCTGCCCCTTAGCTTTCATTAAACCGAAGCAAAGGGGAGCCCAACCGAAGTTGCAAAAAGTGAACTCGCCAAATAAACGCACTTCATCCTCACCTGTTCTCTAATCAAGCACCCTGACAACATCATTTCCAAGATGGATGTCCCGTACGCTAATCAGGCAGCAGTGTGCCTTTCCCAGTCCCGTCCAAATGCTGAAAGTGGGTGTCCTGAGATAGGCAAAAGGTGCTCATCTAACTACCATCTGTGGTTCCAGAGGGTAGAATTCTGAGTGGGCCGTTTTGTGTTGAAGTCCCACTGCAGAAACCTCAGCACAAATCCCAGGTTAGTGCTCGAGTGTAAATGCAAGTCTTTATATTACTTTCAGTGCAGTACTGAGGGAATGCGGACTGTCGGAGATGCCGTCTTTCAGATGAAATGTTTAATTGAGGCCCCATCGGCTCTCTCAGGTGAAAGGATTTTCAGAAGAGGAAGATCTTCACAGTGTCCTGGCCAATATTTGACCCTCAATTAATATCACTTTTTTAAAAATTATCTCGTCATTGCTACATTGCTGTTTGTAAACGTTGGCTTTCATTGGAGTGCTTTGGGACATCTTGACGTTGTGAAAGGCGGTATAGAAATGTAAGTCTTTTTTTAATGAAGTCAGTGGATGGGGGTGGCACTGGCTAGGCCGGCATGTATTGCCCTTCCCTTGAGAACATGGGGGTAATTTACCTTCTTGAACCTTTGCAGTCCGCGTGTCTTTTTACATGCATGTTCTTTCCTTCACATTTGCAAACAAAACTAGTTGGAAATACACCCTCGGAGACATCATGGGGACACAGGCTCTCTTGCCACAGGCAACCTGAACTATGCTGGATCCCCTGTGTTTGGAGTGCAGAAATTGAAATAGTAATACCTGCAGGATATTGCAGCTCTGCATCCGCACACTGATGCCCGTCATAGGTGGCAATGGTATTCTCATGATTCAGGGATTCTTTTGCTATTTTGGCAAGGCCAGTTGGAATAACACAATTGCCTCTTGATTTGGCCAACAGTCTGGCTGGAAGGAATGAAACTGTGTTTGCAAGGGCTCCGATCGCGGCAATACAATCCAAGAACCTTGGGCTGGTCGAGTTAAACTGTGGATATTTGATCTCACTAAATGCGAAACCTCCCATTGGGTACAATGGGCATCTGTATTATGGAGTGCATCCTGAAATATTTGGGAAAGAGCTATCTTTGTCTGCACACAAAGAGTGGCCCAAAGTAGGCGGGGGTGGGGGGGGGGGGGGGGGGGGGGGGGGGGTGGAAGAGAGCTCCCTTGATGGCCCATAGGAATGTCAACGCTTTAGAAAATCAGTAGGCCATTCAACCCTTTGGCTTGCTGCGTCATTCAATCTGATCATGACTGATCTGTAGCTTGACTCCATTTATCTCATTTACACCCATATCCCTCATTTACACCCATATCCCTCATTTACACCCATATCCCTCATTTACACCCATATCCCTCATTTACACCCATATCCCTCATTTACACCCATATCCCTCATTTACACCCATATCCCTTGACACTCAGACCTAATTAAAATCTACATTCCTCGGACTTGAAAGTCCAATTGTCCCCTGGCATCTCCACCATGTTGAGGGAATTCCGCTTTGTGTGGTAAAGTGCTTCAGGATTTGACTCCACAAGTGTCTGGCTCTAAAACTTAAGATTATGCCCCCCCCCACCCCCCCCACTTGCTCCGGAATCTGTCGTTAAAATTAATGGTTGCTCGCTGTATCTGCCCAATTCAATTGATCCATTCAGCCGCCTTGAGTTAGTAAACTCAACGAAATACAACCCAGGTTTATGCGACCTGCCCTCACCATTTGACCCTATCAAGCCGTGTTAATGTGATGTGTCAGAGGGGTAACAAAACAAAACCGCCCTCAGATAGATGATTTCCACTGGGGTTGGAGGAACGGCACGTCAGCAGAGAGCGATAAGTGAAATCTAGTGAGCAAAAAGCGATTGAAATAATTAGTGCCACTGCAGTCATGATGTTTCAGTGTGCTGTGAGAGAGCTCTGATATAACCATTTATTCTAATTCATCTCTTTAATTTGGTTAACGTACCAGCTGCTGTTTCATAAATTGCCCCAGGTGTGAGGAATCCTGGATCCAAGATCCAAACTATCCACAGCTGCACTTTGGCTATCTGAGTGAAGCCCTCCTTCTGCCAAATGTCTCACTTTAATGTGCCATTCGCCCACGTTCGGCCATGCGCTCATGCAATCGAGAGCAGTCTGAAAGGCTGTCGGGATGTCCCGTGGGCCTGGAGTTTGGTTCATGGCCAGAAGGAGTAATCATCTTCCCTCTCAGGCAGTCATTATTATCTGGCTGTTCGCCTCTTTCCCGCTCTGGTCAACACCCAGTGTGGAACTGGTGCTATTTATGAATTCGAGGAAACAGCCTCGGTCCTTCAAACTGGGCCAGAAGATTGCAAGTGGGAACCAATCTTTGCCTGATCAAGTATAACAGCCAGCTGAAAGATTCATTTAGCTGAAAAGTCACTCCCAGGGCTGGAGACCAAACGCGGAATGGTGCTAGCTTTGCGCAAAACTTGCCAAAAGGGCAACATTTTCCTCAATTCTTCCCCTTCTTCACTGTTGTATCTGTAAAATCTCTGATGTTTCAACCAATATTTTAATCAAAGTTTCAACCAAGTGTCTTTAGCGAGGAGAACAAAGGACAACACAAGTATAATATCAAACCAACTTTATTTAACGACAACAATATTTAACTTTCAATTAGCCCAATCACATTTATTGTTATGTTACCCATAAAGTGACTTTGGTTGAGCCGTGGGTCTGATTCTCTGAGTCTCCCAGGTCCATTGTTGCGAAGATGGGTCTCGCATGCTGCTTCCTTCCGCCTCTGGTCAGATGTTTCGATTACCTCTGCCTGGAGTCTTCGCTGCTGAGGTGCCTACTTTTATCCCCCCCCCCCCCCCCCCTCAATTCGTGACCGTTTGCCATTTCCTCTGACTTTCTGCTAATGAGGCCTCGGGATGGGGTCTCCGCACCCAGTGGTCACCTGAGCCTGTCCCAGGTGGCCATCCCTGGTGGTGTGGTCTGCACATAACCTGTCCCCATATAAGACAATGGCAGAAACACTGGGTGCCCAAGAGTCTGGCTGGATCTGGCCTGCGGACAATAGACCGCTGCATGTCAATAGGGTGCCATGATCTTCTGATGGCCGATTGACGGGTGTGTTCCAGGCAGAAACATGGTCTGTGGGTTGTAAATTGTGTCTTTTAAGTCCGAATTTCCATCAGCTTGCTTGAGGTTTGGACTGCAGTTTAATTTAAAGTGTTCAATTCTTTAATTTAGGACATCCAATGTATTCAGACTCAAAACTAGACCCTGTTTGGGGGGGAAGGGGGGGGGGGGCGGCATAGTGGCACAGTGGTTAGCACTGCTTGCCTCACGGTGCTGAGGTCCCAGGTTCGATCCCGACCCCAGGTCACTGTCTGTGTGGAGTTTGCACATTCTTCCCATGTCTGCATGGGTCTCACCCCCACAACCCAAAGATGTGCAGAGTAGGTGGGATTGGCCGCACTAAATTACCCCTTAATTGGGAAATAATAATTGGGCACTGTAAAATTTGAAAAAACCAGGCCCTGTCAGGTTACCACATGACAATCTAGATTTATGCTTTAAGCAGCTTTTTACCTATATTAAGTGTATTTAAAATACCTGGCTTCTACAATCCCTTTTCTCGATTGCTGTTTGATATTCCGAGCACAACCAATAATTATATTTTCAAAAATAAGACCCTCTTAATCCCAGTTTCAATTTACAAAGTGCAGCTCATTTGCGATGTGAAGAAAAAAAGCTGTGTTCTGTGGCTGTGGTCTATAAACAGAAGAGCTATCTGTAGAAATAACTTAGAGAGAAAAATGTACAAACATGTAACTCATTTTTCTGAATGCCCTGAATCAGGCACATCACGGGAATGTGGGCTTCATAGCGCCAGGGTCCCAGGTTCGAATCCCGGCTTGGGTCACTGTCTGTGCGGGGTCTGCACGTTCTCCCCGTGTCTGCGTGGGTTTCCTCCGGGTGCTCCGGTTTCCTCCCACAAGGGCCAAAAGAAGCACTGTTCGGTGAATTGGACATTCTGAATTCTCTGTGTGCCCGAACAGGCGGTGGAATGTGGCGACTAAGGGATTGTCACAGTAACTTCATTGCAGTGTTAATGTAAGCCTACTTGTGACAATAAAGATGATGAAATATGCTAGGCTCTAGTGATGGGGAATGATTTAGAAAGAAACATTTGCAGGGTTATGGGACAAGAGCCCGGGAAGGGGGGGGGGGGAAGGGGAAGGGGGGGGTGTTGTCTGATTGAATAGAACACTCGATTAAGCACAAGCTTAATGGACTGAATGGCCTTCGATGTTCTTTGACTGCAGTAGAAGGTTACAGTAGCAGGTACACAAAGATGCAGCTTGTCAGTGAGTTTCTCCGGGCTGCTCGAGCAGAAATGGACCACCCCGAATGTGGTCACCTGTGTCACAGTGGATGGGACTGGAGGGCAGTCAGATGTGCAGAGACATTGGTTAAGAATTGTTGAGTTACCAAGCTTCAAAATACCACCAAGAAATCAAGACTGCCATTCTACCGAAACATACTATCTGGAGGAAATCTCAATGATCATATTGACTGAACACAAACAACCACAGAATTGTCCCTCCCCCTGTTCCTGGGGAAATGTTGAAGCACCTCAAGTTTTGTAATTGAAATTGCCAAATAAGGGGAAAAGACACCATGAGAATGGAGTTGTTAACTATTCACTGCAATTCATTCCAAGATTTTATAGACTCTGGAACAATTCCGACAAATTAGAGGGTAGCTCATGTAACCCCACTATTTAAAGAGTGAGGTCGAGAAAGAAAGCGGGGAAATTATAGACCAATAAGCCTCACATCAATAGTGGGGGAAATTCTAGAATCCACCATCAAATATTTTTCTTGCAGAGCACTTGGAAAGGAGAGGCAGGATTGGACAGCGTCAGCATGGATTTATGAAAGGGAAATCATGTTTGACAAATCGACTGGAATTCTTCGAGGATGTAACTAGTAGAGTTGACGAGGGGGAGCCAGTGGATGTGGTTTATTTGGACTTGCGGAAGGCTTTCGACAAAGTCCCACATAAGAGTTTAGTGTGTAAAATTAAAGCGCAAGGAATGTATTACGATGGATAGAAAACTGGTGGGCAGACAGGAAATAAGGAGTAGGAATAAGCGGGTATTTTTTCAAATGGCAGGTAGTGACTCTTGGGGTCCGGCAGCAATCAGTGCTGAGACCCCAGCTATTCACAATATAGATTAATGATTTAGATGAGGGAACAAAATGTAATATCTCTAAATTTGCAGATGACACAAAGTTGGGTAGGACAGTGAGCTGTGAGGAGGATGCAGAGATTCTTCAGTGTGATTTGGACAAGTTGAGTGAGTGGGCACGTGCATGGCAGATGCAGTATATTGTGCATAAATGCGAGGTTATCACTTTGACAGCAAAAACAAGGCGGCAGACTATTATCTGGCCATAAATTAGGAGAGGGGAATGTGCAACAAGACCTGGGTGTCCTCATACACCAGTCACTGAAGGTAAACATGCAGATATAGCAGGGGGTCAAGATGATAAAGAGTATGTTGACCTTCATAGCGAGATAATTTGAGTACAGGAGCAGGGATATCTTGCTGTAATTATACAGGGCCTTGGGGAAGCCACACTTGGAATATTGTGTGCAGGTTTGGTCTCTTTATCTGAGGTATGATATCCTTGATAGCGAGGGAGTGCAGAGATGGTTTACCAGACTGATTCCTGGGATGGCGGGACTGGTATATGAGGAGAGTTTGAAGCGGTTAGGATTGTATTCACAGGAATTCAGACAAATGAGGGGGAATCTGACAGAAATCTATAAAATTCTAGCTGGACTGGAGAGGGTAGATGCAGGAAGAATGTTCCCGATGGTGGGATGTACTGAACCAGGGGATCACAGTCTGAGGATATGAGGTAGACCATCTAGGACAGAGATGCGGAGAAATTCCTTCACCCAGAGAGTGGTCGGCGTGTGGAATTCATTACCACAGGAAATAGTTACGGCCAAAACCTTGTGGGCAGGATTGTCCATTAGCCGGCATGGAAATCGGGAAATGCGATTGGACGTGGGAGGATTATGGCAGAAACTGTTGCTCCCCCTCCAGCTGGCCAGCCCACCCCTCACACCCATCAGACAGAGCACCGAGACAGGTTGTAATGGTGGCAACAGGTATTTAATGTGAACGAATATTCACAGGTTTGTGCCCTAGTCCTAGAACATAGAACAGTACAGCACAGAACAGGCCCTTCGGCCCTCGATGTTGTGCCGAACAATGATCACCCTACTCAAACCCACGTAACCCGTATACCCATAACCCAACAATCCCCCCATTAACCTTACACTACGGGCAATTTAGCATGGCCAATCCACCTAACCCGCACATAATTGGACTGTGGGAGGAAACCGGAGCACCCGGAGGAAACCCACGCACACACGGGGAGGACGTGCAGGCTCCACACAGACAGTGACCCAGCCGGGAATCGAACCTGGGACCCTGGAGCTGTGAAGCATTGATGCTAACCACCATGCTACCGTGAGGCCCGTAATAACTGATAACTAAACTGTGCCCTGCACCCGTACCAACTTAACTGGTGTCTAACTTCCTGGCCTTACTTGTCCAAACGCTACATTTAGCTGGATTCCCAGACAGTACGACAGGAATGGAGGCAGCCTGCTTTGATTCCCGCCCTGCGTCCCCGTTGGTGGGCCCCTTCTGGGGTGACTGGGCTTGGGTTCTGCTCCTGACCTCATTACAGCCTTGGTTCAAACATGGACAAAAGAGCTGAATGCCAGAGATGAATTGAGAGTGGCTGCTCTTGACATCAAGGCAGCATTTGGCCAAGTATGACATCAACGAGCCCTCGCTAAACTGGGAATCAGGGGGGAAACTCTCCGCTGATTGGAGTCATACCTGGCATAAAGGAAGATGGTTGTGGTGGTTGGAGGTCAGTCATCTCAGCTCCAGGACATCACTGCAGGAGTTCCTCAGGGTAGTGTCCTCGGCCCCAACCATCTTCAGCTGCTTCATCAATGACCTGCCTTCCATCGTAAGGTCAGATATGAGAATGTTCGCTGATGACTGCACAATGTTCAGCACCATTCACGACTCCTCAGATAATGAAGCAGTCCATGTCCAAATGCAGCAAGACCTGGACAATATCCAGGCTTTCGCTGACAAGTGGCAAGTTACATTCGCACCACACAAGTGCCAGGCAATGACCATCTTGTACAAGAGAGGATCTAACCATCGCGCCTTGATATTCAATGGCATTGCCATCACTGAATCTCCCATAATCAACACCCTGAGGGTTACCATTGATCACAAACTGAACTGGACTAGCCCCATTAATACTCTGGCTGCCAGGGCAGGTCAGAGTCTAGGGATCCTCCGGCGAGTATCTCACATCCAGACCCCACCAAAGCCTGTCCACCATCTACAAGGCACAAGTCAGGACTGTAATGGAATACTCTGTAATGGAATGGAATGGAGTGCAGCTCCAACAACACTCAAGAAGCTCAACCCCATCCAGGACAAAGCAGCCCGCTTGACTGCTCCTCCTTCTACAAACAGTCACTCCCTCCACTAGCGATGAACAGTGGCAGCCGTGTGTATCATCTACAGGAAGCACTGCAGTAACTCACCAAGGATCTTTAGGCCTGAGACAGCACCTTCCAAACCTATGACCATTACCATCTAGAAGGACAGGAGCAGCACATACCTGGGAACTCCACCATCTGGAGGTTCCCTCGAAATCACTCCCCACCCTGACTTAGAAATATATATCGGCCGCTCCTTCACAGTTGCTGGGGCAACATCCTGGAACTCCCTCCCTAACAGCACAATGGGTGTACCTACACCTCAAGGACTGCAAAGGTTCAAGAAGACAGCTCACCACCACCTTCTGAAGGGCAACTAGGGACGGGCAATGAATGCTGGCCCAACCAGCTACGCCCACATCCCGTGAATTAATTTTTTTTAAATTGAACTTTCTGTCTTGGGAATCTCAGGAGAGGGGATTTCCTCTGGTCTCTTCGTGATATTTCAAGCACATTACAAAGACACGTTCTGACAATTTCTGGAGAACTAAACAGGTGTGCAGAGTATTTGGAGAGTTTTGATCACCTTCAGGGTAAATTGCTATTGTTACCCTTCCAATTCATCACTTCCTTCCAGGTGAATATGGTGGTCGCCAAGTTCAGGTGGTTCTGTACCCAGAGCTAGCATCATCCTCACATTGGCCAGCATCTGTTTTGCGATGTAATTGGGATGAACGCTTGAGTGAAATATGGCATTCAAGCGGTTTTGCTTGCTTGCCCAAAATTGCTATTTGAAGTGAAACTGGACTTGTGAGCAAGATGGGATTGACAACAGCTTGACTCAGCTGGTCAGTCTGTTGTCATGAGGTATCAGGAAACTCTGGGCTTGAGCGCTACGCCAGTTTAAAGTGGAGCGACCCCTCTGTGTTGCAGGAGTGCTGGTTTGAATGAAATGTCACAGGACAGCTCGATCTGCTCTCTCTCTCTACTCAGTGTACCTGACCTCACGGCACTGCTAAAGCAGCCGAGGCACTTTGCCAATGTCTCCTCAGCTACTCAGAACAGCTGAACTGAGCACTTGCTTCATCAAAGCGCCTGCTGTTCGCTCACATAAAGCAGTTTGGGAAGAGGCTTGTGACTTGATGATAATGTTGACGGTCTTTCAGCTCACTGCCTTCTCCCCTCTGATCTGTCTCCACGCACATCATTATCAAAATTGCTTTGAGCGAGGGCTGCACGGCACGGAGGTCCCAGGTTTGATCCCGGCTCTGGGTCACTGTCTGTGTGGAGTTTGCACATTCTCCCCGTGTATGCGTGGGTTTCACCCCCACAACCCAAAGATGTGCAGGGTAGGTTGATTAGCCAATTGGATTGGATATTCTAAATTTTTTTTAAAAATAGCTTTGAGCAAGGTGTTAGCAGTGTGGTAGATAGTTAATGGTTACAAGCTCTCCAAATTAGGGTTAGTTAATCTTTTGAAAGGAATGATAGAAATGGTGACCACGGCACAGAGATAAACTTGCTGTTTATCTGTGACCTTTCGAGTGTCCATCTGAGCAGGCTTCTGGCTGGACTGCCTTGTACAGAAAAAGAACGTCTCACAATGCAGTAACGGACTTGCGGAAGACTACTTGATTACTGCCTTCAGTAGGCAGCGGGGGAAGGAGATGTTGTGGCAATGTGGTAGCAGCCCCATCTCTGGGCCAGAAACTCCGGGTTCGAGTCCCGCTGGAGGACTTGATGGTCAAGGAAGATGTGTGTGTGTGTCTGCATAGAACATGACAGCGCACTACAGGGCCTTCGGCCCTCGATGTTGCGCCGACCTGTGAAACCTCTAAACCCATTTGCACTATTCCATTATCATCCTATGTCTATCCAATGACTATTTAAATACCCTTAGTGTTGGCGAGTCCACTACTGTTGCAGGCAGGGCATTCCACGCTCTTATTACTCTCTGAGTAAAGAACCTACCTCTGACATCTGTCCTATATCTATCTCCCCTCAATTTAAAACTATGTCTCCTTGTGCTAGCCATCACCATCCGAGGAAAAAGGTTCTCACTGTCCACCCTATCTAAACCTCTGATCATCTTGTGTGCCTCAATTAAGTCACCTCTTAACCTTCTCTCTAACGAAAACAGCCTGAAGTCCCTCAGCCTTTCCTCATAAGATCTTTGCTCCATACCAGGCAACATCCTGGTAAATCTCCTCTGCACCCTTATCAATGCTTCCACATCCTTCCTATAATGAGGCGACCAGAACTGCACGCAATACTCCAAATGCGGCCGCACCAGAGTTTTGTACAACTGCAACATGGCCTCATGGCTCCGAAACTCAATCCCTCTACCAATAAAAGCTAACACACCCTACGCCTTCTTGACAACCCTGTCAACCTGGGTAGCAACTTTCAGGGATCTATTTACATTGACACCGAGATCTCTCTGCTCATCCACACTACCAAGAAGACTTGCGTGTAAAACATGGCCAAAGAGGTTGATGACCAGCCTGTAACAATTCCAATGCACCTGTTGGGAGGAGGGAAAAGCAGGGGAGCTTCTGGGTCACCCATAACACAATGACAGATCACTGCTGTGTTTGCATGGACAAATCCAATGGACGCCCACTGTCGCCAGTGCCCTCTTCAGGTGTGGTACCTCGAGGAGTCACTGGGACATCAAGTCGTTCCTCCAAGTTGCAAACAAATATTTGTCCACGATTTGTTGAGGGAGGGTAATAATAATAATACTCCTTATTATTGTCACAAGTAGGCTCATTAACAGTGAAAAGCCCCTAGTCGCCACATTCCGACGCCTGTTCGGGTACACAGAGGGAAAATTCAGAATGTCCAATTTGCCTAATAGCACGTCTTTCGGAACCTGTGGGAGGAACCGGAGGACCCGAAGGAAACCCACGCGAACACGGGGAGAACGTGCAGACTCCCCACAGGTGACCCCAGCTGGGAATCGAACCCGGGTCACTGGAGCTGAGAAGCAACAATATTACCTACTGTGTTCCCATGACTGATAAGCCATGAATTCCAGCCATGAAATTAATTTCTGACTTGGAATATTACACATGTTTTTGAGCAACTCCTGGTAAAGGATGCATTGCAGAGACTGAGCAGGCTAAAGGGGTCTGTTTTTGTTATTAAGCTGGATGTGGCCATCGCTGGCAGGGCGAGCATTTGCTACGTATCCTGAATTGCCCTTGAACTGAGTGGCTTGCCGCACCATTTCAGAGGCAGTGAAGCGTAAACCACATTGGTGTCCAAAGCAGTGCAGATTTGGTGGAGTTACACGAATTGGACAGGCAGGGGAGCAGGTCTAAGCAGGGTGCTCTTTTGGAGGGTCAGTACAGACCCAACTGGCAGAATGGCCTCCTGCAAAGTAGCGATTCTATGGTGTGGACCTGGAGTCACATGTAGACCAGACTGGGTAAGGACAGCAGACTTCCTTCCCTCAAGGGTTTGGTGAATCAGATGGGTTTGTACAACAGTCGAAGATAGTTTCTCAGTCACCATCACCACAGCTAGCTTCTATTAACTTCCATGGTGGGATCTGAACCCATGTCCCTGAGCCTCTGCATTACTGGTTCATAGAATTTGCAGTGCAGCAGGAGGCCGTGCAGCCCATCGAGTCTGCACCGGCCGGTGAAAAGTGCACCCTACTGAAGCCCAGACCTCCACCTCCGTAACCCCACCTAACCTTTTTGGACACCCAAGGAGCAATTTAACACGACCAATCCACCTAACCTGCACATCTTTGCACCGTGGGAGGAAACCGGAGCACCCGGAGGAAACCCACGCGGACACGGGGAGACAGTCACCTGAATTCACAGAATTGAACCCAGGTGCCTGGAGCGGTGAGGCAGCAGTGCTAACCACTGTTCTGCCCTGTGCCCCCATCGTGGCATTACCACCGCACCGCCATCTCCCCACTTGGCCATCTCCAAATCAATGAACAACAAATGCAAGCTGAGAGTAGATGTTTCGATGTGGTACGTGTCAGTGATCATGTGAACTTTATTTGTGTGAAGCCTTCATATTTCTATTTTTAATGCTTGCAATCAAAGGGACTACCTTCCCGATTCCATGGGTACGACGAGTCCTCCTGGCTGCTGCTGATTCAGTAAATGGCTGCAGGGCATCTATATTTTTATTTAGAAAATGGTCCACGACTGTGAGCAGATCATGTTGTTTTAGTTAAGCGGACGAATCGTCCCAGAGGACTGCACTAGTGCCTCTGTCACTTGGAGCTATTTTTTGTTGTGTAAAGATGGTGGTTTGCCTTGTCCAAGCCAGGTGTGTGAACAAAAGATGCAGCACATGGGTTAGTCACTCAAGACGGATGCGGAACGTATTCTGGGGAGTGGAAAGCGAGAGAGGACTCACTTTTTAAAATAATTTGACGGGATGTGGGCGTTATTGGCGAGGTCAGCATTTATCGCCCTCTGCAAAACACTTGACAGGACTGAGAACAGCCAACAACTGAACATGTTTGAAGCCAGAGATACAGGAGGGAAGGTGAACAGAAACTTGGTCAGAGTGGGATAGGTTTTAAAGAGAATATGAGAGAGGAGAGGCCGGATAACTCAAATCAGAATACTGCAGTACAGTTGGCCACAGCAAGTCTGCGTTGGCTTGCGAGTAGAGCAATCCAGTTTGTCCCAATTACTGGCTCTCACGCCGTATTCCATAGGCTCTGTTCTCCTTCAATTATTGATCCAATTCACTATGGAAAGCACCAACTGAGTGCTATCAGGCAGTGCATTCCGCATCCGAGCCACTCAGGAAGATTTTCCTCCTATTGCCCCAGGTCATTTTGTCAGTCTCAAGTCTGTGCTTTCCACATCTCGCCTCAGTTGTTGGAAATAATGAGGTCGATTCTACGCCAGCGGGTTTCTCCGGTCTGTCGACAGTGCATCACTCTACTCGTGGGTTTCCTCAACGGCCGGGGTGGTGACAATGGAAAATCCCATCAGCCAGCCGCGGGAACATAGAACATAGAACACTACAGCACAGAACAGGCCCTTCGGCCCTCGATGTTGTGCCGAGCAATGATCACCCTACTTAAACCCACGTAACCCGTATACCAGTAACCCAACAATCCCCCCATTAACCTTGCACTACGGGCAATTTAGCATGGCCAATCCACCTAACCCGCACATCTTTGGACTGTGGGAGGAAACCGGAGCACCCGGAGGAAACCCACGCACACACGGGGAGGACGTGCAGACTCCACACAGACAGTGACCCAGCCGGGAATCGAACGGAGAAGCCCGCTGCCAGAAACATGCGGCTGGGGGAAGTGGAGAATTCACCCCAGTGTCTCTTTATTAACCTTGGAATGCCTGGTGAATTCAAACACTTTGACCAAATCTCCTCTGGCTGAAAAGCGGGGAGGTACAGGGACAGGAATTCCAGATCTGAATGTGTGGTCAACTGTGTTTGGAGATAAACATCAGGGATGCACAAGAGATAAGAAAATGGAGGCACGCAGAGGTCCTGGGAGGAGGCTGGGAAGGAAGGCGAGGGGGTTTGAGAACAATGATGAGAATTTTAAATTTGAGCTTGTGCAAGGGTTGGGAGCCGAGCCAAGCGGTAATGGGAGAACGAACTCGGTGGACAGCAGAATTCTGGGTGAGCGGAGGTTGACTGCATTACTTTAATGGTTTCATGGGTATTGCAGATTCTCCCGAATGTTGGTCATTCAACAAACAGCAGCAGACAAAACTACACGTTTTTATTTAGAAAATGGTCCACGACTTAGCTGTTTTGTGTTCTGATGGGAAGCCAGCCAGGGGTAAATCAGAATAATCGAGTCTCAATGCCACAAAGACACTGTTACCTCCTTGATTTAGGTCCTATTTCTTCTTTCCCCCGCTCAATTCACAAACCTGAATGCTCTCCAACAGCACCCCCCCACCCGGCGAGCATAGAACATAGAACAGTACAGCACAGAACAGGCCCTTCGGCCCTCGATGTTGTGCCGAGCAATGATCACCCTACTTAAACCCACGTAACCCATATACTCATAACCCAACAATCCCCCCATTAACCTTACACTACGGGCAATTTAGCATGGCCAATCCACCTAACCCGCACATCTTTGGACTGTGGGAGGAAACCGGAGCACCCGGAGGAAACCCACGCACACAGGGGGAGGACGTGCAGACTCCACACAGACAGTGACCCAGCCGGGAATCGAACCTGGGACCCTGGAGCTGTGAAGCATTGATGCTAACCACCATGCTACCGTGAGGCCCCAGCACTGCTGACAGACAGAAACAGGCATGTCCACACCGATATGCTCCATTGAGACCTGCAGAACTGAAACGCACGTCACTGGGGTCACATCAAGACAGGTAATGTCCACACCTCGCCCAGGCTCTGCTTGCATTGAGTGATGGACTTGTCCTAATGGCCAGCACACAGACACCCCACATACAAAGTGCACAAAAGGACATTTCTCACAGAAATCAAGCGTTTATTTGGCAAATTCTCATTGTCAAACATTATACCTCAGGACCTCAGACATTTTTAATTTTACAGTGTGCATACAGTTTTATATATATATTTATATATATTTATATATCATATGTTATCTCCCAACTAAACTAAAAGATAAATTATCTGTCAGTCTTTGCAGAACCGAAATATACTTATTTTAGAGAAAAAAAATAAGATTTTAAAATTGAAAAAAAAAACTGAGGTATCTACCAGATATCTACAGAGTCACATGTCCATGTTTAACATTACATACAAGCATTAGTAATAGAAAACATCACTGGACAATAAAGTTGCAATACAAAAATACAAAAATCATGTGACTCTTTAGTAGAAAAAGCAGCATCTCATTTTTTTGATTTATATACTTTCTTTACAAAACTGCTAAAATCTAGTTCAAGTGTCAATTATACCAAACACTGGTGGTTCGGTTAAGGGGGGCTGAATTATTAGTCAGGTTAATGCAAGAGCAGATGTAACAGCTGCTGTACGTGAAATATCACACTTTCCCTGTTCTTTGCAACACTGCCCCCACCCCCTTTTCAATCTTCCCCCGCCTCAATACTTTGGCCACTCCCCATCAGAACCACTGACACTTGCCCCTCTGACAATCTTACCCCCAATAATGATGGGATTGTGAGGGTATCACACAGCACTCGTGCACACCTCAGAGAGGCCGTTTTCTGTCTGCATCGAATCACACCTGCAGCAGGTGCAGGAGCCTTCCCGACACGATTATTCACCCCTCGGGGCAATAAGTGTTCGGCGCCACCACAACTCATCCTGGTGATCTGCTCCCTCCTCTCCCACATGCCCCACCTGAAGTTGCTCAGCGGTATTCAGGACAAGGAGTCCCTGGATGACCAGTCACCTGCCGCCTCGGTCGAGATGGGTAAAGTCGACACCTCATGGGGATGTCGCCCCTCTCGCCTTTCTGTTTTGTACTGCTTGGTCTAACTGCTGGCGGTTAGTGGCCAAGTGCCTCCCATCTTGACGGAGCACAAATCAGACAGCAGAGGTCTCTCACTGCAGGAAAGACAACGGCCAATTTGAGGTTAAGAATCCCTCAAGTCACAAACTCATGCTGACCACCATTTGTCTTGGTAAACCTGGTGGGCAAGTGTCCCACTTTTGTGGGAACCACTTTACCGAACGATGCCTCAGGAATTTTGCTTTTACTCTCCCACCCCCCAAACGAGGCAACACCTTTTCTAATCAGCGGAGGTGGAAGGAAATGCTGTTCCAAGAAAACTCCTGACCCCAGCAAATATAGTTTGCTCTGCCTCGTTTTTCATTCTGTCTGTCAGGACATCTAATCAGCAACTTTCAAGAATGTCTTCTGACATCCAAAGGACAAGACTCTGCCAAACACTGAAGAATTCCCCAAGTGCGAAGATACAATGGGTATGTGTGCCCACGGCTGGGTATGTGTGCCCACGGCTGGGTATGTGTGCCCACGGCTGGGTATGTGTGCCCACGGCTGGGTATGTGTGCCCACGGCTGGGTATGTGTGCCCACGGTTGGGTATGTGTGCCCACGGCTGGGTATGTGTGCCCACGGCTGGGTATGTGTGCCCACGGCTGGGTATGTGTGCCCACGGCTGGGTATGTGTGCCCACGGCTGGGTATGTGTGCCCACGGCTGGGTATGTGTGCCCACGGCTGGGTATGTGTGCCCACAGCTGGATGGTGCAATGACACTCGTGTTCTACAGAGCAGGGGTCGACTGCAACAGTGGTGGTAACTTTTCGGGGGACGGGGGGGGGAAATCAGAGGGTAGACAGAGCAGAGCCATACCAGCCACTCTCCCCTCCCTCTCTCAGCAGTGCTGGAGCACAACATGGAATATTCATAGAAAATCAGGAACAAAAATCAAATGAATAAAAGACTAAGTTAACAAAGTGCATACAAGTCATTTCACTCAAGACGAAGGGTTTTCATTATTATACCAATCATGGTGAGGTGAAGGTGGGGGATTGCTGACGAGGAGGAGGAGGGGTGAGATACTGCAGCAACTTGAACTAGTTTCCTTAACTACCATCTGCAGCCAATTATTGGGACAATTTTCTCTCTGCACCAGTATTCGTCCAAGAAGCAGGTCTCCTGATAAACTGACAGTAATGACCCATGACATGATACTCATTTAGGCAGGTTGAACTCCGACCACTCCTCCTCCAGACGTTACACAAAGGAACAGGGAGCAGAATCCCTGGCGTGACTTTCACCCTTCAGATATCCAGAGGGTGCTTTGGATACAATAGTACAATCTCAGTTCAGCTAACACGACACACGTGACTCAGGCCTCTGCATAATTGACGTGGTTTGATCGCAACAAGGATAATATTGTGGGGAACATTGTGAAAGCCACTCAAATAAACCCAGCCTGACACCGGGGCTGTTAAACTTTGGGGGGGGGGGGGGGGGGGGGATAAATACCCACATGTGTAGGTGCTTCTGTGACATAACCCAAGGGGTGATGTGACATCTTTACAACAATGGTGATGTGACCAGGTGGATCAAAACAGACAGGACAGCACAAATGAAGGTAGAGGAGTGGAAGAGAGTGGTGTGGGGAGGGGAGTAGGTGCGATCCATAAGATGGTGCTACAACCTCACCATAGGAACACTGTACCTGGAAGGAACAGAGAGAGGACCCGACGAAGGAAGCTCATCCAGCACCCCACTCCACATGAAGTAACGTGAAGGCAAGGTGCAATATCTGCCACACTGGGCAAGCTGTGAAGCTAATGAAAGGCAAAGAGATGGGAGGAAGCATCAAAGGGCTTTTGAACACCAGCAAAGACATTGGGAAGTGATTTATTTAACTGTTGTTCAATACTGTGGCAGTGAGAGTGCCAACAAGGTGTGGGGAACCAAGAGACAGGCTGACCCGACGATAAAAATCGAGCTTCAAAAACCAAACCGCACAACAGAATAGGTTGATGGACTGGGGGGAAGAGGATAACAGTTTTAGTTGTCAAACCGTCAGCAAGGTTAGAAAATCTACTTTTCCCCAATAAAACAGGGCATTTGCAGAACATGTCCATGTGGACTCCACCTGCTTGGATGCCAAATCCCCTCCTGCCATGCTGCATAGCTGTGCAAGGCTTCACGCTCTCACAATAGACGTGAGCCAAGATTATTCTGCACTGCACTCACTGAACCAGCTTTCCAAAACTTCAGTACAGCAGCAAGAGAGCACCCACATTTGCTATGATCACCACCAACACCTTGCCCTTGAGACATCCCATTTTCAATCACCATGGCAACAGAAGGCCTGCCTGTCTGCATGCATTTGATCTTAGCTACTCAGATGTGCACCAACTCTCCTTCACCCTCGACCCAGCACAGGACCACATAACAGAGGGAAGCCACTTATTGTGCCTTCGCTGCTGCTCCTTTACCCTCTGGGTCTGTCACACGGTGGCACTAACTCAGCTGGAACAGGAAGCGGTGGCAAAGTATGAAGTCTGCTTGCAAACCGAGGGGTTCTGTCTTTGAACAGTGACATCCTTACAGCATTCAACTAACAACCAGAGAAAAAATGGCTGGTCTCAAAATGACATTTCAGGCAAACCCCAGCCTACCCATGACATCCAAAGTAACATCAACTCTTCCAGCATTGTGGGGCAGTGTGTCAGAGAGATGGAGAACGGTGTACATTCCAAAGGTGCTCTGGTCAACACAGGACCTTGTCCCTCCTGTGCACCCGCAAGAATCCGATTTGCTGTTGGCCATCCAAGAACATCCTTTGGATTCGGCAAGAGGAAGTGTGCAAACTGATGAGGAAAGGAACAAACTGTTTCCATTTCACCGAGCATTAGCAGCAAGCTCTACGAGACAGAAAAGCTGCAGAGCGAAGTTGCACTCTCTTCTGCCCCAAAAACCTGCTTAGTTCCTGAAACACCAAAAGGATGTCAATGTTGTCTGAATTGCCTTCCTTCGCAATCGTCCACGCCAACATAGTGCAAATCAGTTTGTGATTTGGGCCCACGCCCAGCGGGAGATGAACCAAGACTGTGCCCAGCTCATTCTACAGGGGCAGGGGCTGCTACAGAAAGGCCGGTGACTAATTTACTCCAACATCCTGTTCCCTTCAAGGTCAGATTGGATCTACCTCACCTGCACATGTGACTGTCCTATTCTTGTGACTTTGGGACGCTTACCCAACGGCGGCCAACATCAAACACCTGCTCCCAGGACATACTGAAGTAAAGTAATCTTAGTCCCTGCTGAATACATTCCAAAAGGTGGATCCTTATCAGGCAGCTGGCCCCTGTAAAACAAGCAGAGCTACAGAGATCTCAACCAAAACCCTGCACGACATAACTAAAAATACACACGAAACATTCCAGATGTGCACAGTACGTTGGTCATGGAGGCTAGTTAACTTCTCTCCCTCATCCGTTTATCCATCCTCTCCTCTAATTTCTCCAACTTTCAGTACCTTCCCCCGTCTTCCCTGCACACCCACTTCCGTCAGGGTGCCCCATCAAAACAGACAACTCACGTCTGCAGTGCAAAGTATTGCTGGCCATCCCCTGTGCTCACCTGCAGTTATAGGTTCCAGTCAATCTAAACCCTTACACGGGAGCGATCAAAGTGAGACACAGTTGTTTGTGCGTGCGTGTGAGGACCGCTGATCCACCGGTATGCGCATTCGCAGCTCGAGCGGTCAGCAGCTCTGCTCAAAACTCAGTCTAACACCCTCTGGACATGCTCAACAACGATCACCATCACAGGCGAAAACTACCCTCCTCCAAGTCATGCTAAGGTGGAGGAAAGGGGAGGTACGTGAATCGAGCACAAGGCTCCCAACGAAGGAACTGCACCACTCTACAGAAACCGGACAAAATAACCCTCCATATCAGCCCCTCCCACACAGGAGGAAAAGGCCTAAACCCCAGCCCTTCCTTATCCATCCCGTCTGCCAAACCATCACTCCCCTGAGCACTGCACCTTCCCGGCACACTCTACTCACATAATTCCACACTACTTAACGCACAACACATGCCCTCTGCCACTGGCAAGCCCTTTGCCCAATACCGCATGCTTCTGGCCGCATCATCAATCCCTCTTCCCAGACCCACCCTGCTTGGTGCATATAACAATTAAATTGCTCACCCCTGACCAAAAAGAAAAGGAAACAATTTCATAGGTCGAGAACTGCAAAAAAAAAAAAAAAAAACACTTATTACACCTTCATTTATACATCTGCGCTAACAAGATGGATGAACAGGCAAAGCCAGATTTTTTTTTAAACAAAGATATATTGGGTCTGAAATTCTGTGCACAAACACTTTTAGATAAAGGAACGGCAGGTTAACAAATAGCCACTAAATATCGATTCGTGGGTCCACAGCTTTGCGCCACCTTCCCAAAAAGGAAAAAAAAACCAGACCGGGACAGACCGTGCTCGCTCAGCTCCAGCGGAACGGAAGCTGTCGCAGCCTCTCCCCGCCCTCCTTCACCAGCGGCTTGTGGTATTCGCGGCCAGCCTGCGAGTGGATGCTCGTCCAGCAGTAGTCGCAGTAGTATTGCAGGCACGTGATGTTGGCGCAGAAGAAGGGGGCGAACTTCCCATTGCAGTGGGCGCCCTGACATTCATCGCATAGCTGGTCCACCAAGACATAGGGCTTCACCTCCACCTGGCCGGCGAGAGAAAGCAAAGCAAACTCAGCAATATCTCACCTCCCTTGTGCCCCCCCCCCCCCAAACCAAACACCCCACCACCTCTTCACTTCAGGCTTTTAAAACTCATTGACCCCTTCAGTTCACATTGCCCTTCAGAAAATGGTGGTGAGCTGCCTTCTTGAATAAAGGTAAGGAGAAGCTACCTTGGCTGAGGGGGGGGGGGGGGCACAGCTGAATGCCAACCACATTACCGCACGTCACATAGAAGGCCAGACAGGCGGAGGACATCGGGTCTCATCAACTGGAAGGAGGCGAGCGAACCAGCTGGGTTTTTGAACGACAACTGGAGCATTTTGTGGTCACTGTTCCTCTCTAGCTCTCTTCAGAATTTATTTCATTCGTTGCCACAGATGGGACGTGAACACAGGTCTCCAAAACCTTCGTCTGGCCCTCTGGATCAGGAGTCCAGCAGCACAACCACTCTGCCAGAACACTCTTGTACCTTTCCACCCGCCCATCACCTTCCCACACTGCAGATCTGACCCTCGGTGGGGTCCTGCCAGTTACTCTTGAAACAATGCGGGGGGAACTGGGGTCAAAAACAATCGCTCGATTGTCTGGGGTAGGGACGATGTTCCTCTTAAGCCACTGAACAGGCATGGCGGGAGTAAACTCGAGGCAATGGGGCACCTATCAGATCAGATTACACACACACAGGTTACTCAAGTAACCGTGCGGCTTTCTGGAAACAACCGAGTTCATTTTCATCAGTGCGAGGGAGATATTTACACCACAAATCACTTTCCTTTTCGGTATTGACACTCTATTACCCTCTGAACCAGCTGGGGCTCAATCGTCCTCTGCTGCAGATTTAAAAAAACAATTCTCCCAAGATGTGCAGACCTTCACAGACGCTTCATCTGCAGGTAGCCACCAGAGGGCAGCCTGCACCAGTCAAGAACTCAAGAGCTGCCAACAAATTGTGCAGCTGTGCTGATTCTGTCCAAGATCTCCGACACATAAATAACCGGTTCTCTTAATATAGCACCTTATCTGGACTCTCAAAGTTACAGTGCTCTTCAGTGTAACACATTACTGTGAAGTGCAGCCATGTAAGCAAAACAACAGCCATTATGGTCACACGAACTCACCGACAATGAAAATGAAATGAAAATCGCTTATTGTCACAAGTCGGCTTCAAATGAAGTTACTGTGAAAAGCCCCTAGTCACCATAGTCCAGCGCCTATTCGGGGACAAGGCAAAGACTGCCTGATTTGTGTCTTTTTATTTAACATTGGCCGAAGGGTTGGTCGGTAACTCGACACTACTGCCCATTCCTTCAACCACAGCCGTGTCATTTCCCCCACCCAGCAGGCTCAGCATCTTGCTCCTGCCTCCTCCTGTCACAATGCACTTACAACAAGGCTGCACCTCTGCTCTCTCCTGCCCTCTCATGGCAGTCTGCAGTGGGTGCCCAGATCCTGGTCTGGGCCTGGAACCTGACACGGGCAACGCAGCAACCTTTGCCAAGAGCAGGGTTAAAGTGAAGCGACCAGGAGGACACAGAGCACCGCGAGGCTCAGTTCCAAACACTGTGGTGTGATCTGGGAGCTAGGTCAGCAGCTGCCACTTCAGCCCATATCTGTCACCACACCCACGAAAACCCATGGCTCGTTTTGCTCACTGTCAAGTTAGGGAACCGACAGGGAATCTCTCCGGGCTGAAGGCGGCCATTCGGCCCACCGTGTCTGTTACCCCCTCCACGGAAGTGATCCCACTCACCATGCTCTACCCCTGCGGTTTTCCCCCCCTCTGCTCAAGTTTCTGTACACTCTGCGCTTTGGAGCAAAGAGTGCTGAACTTGTTTCTCCCACCCTTTCTGTCAGTGCATTCCAGATCACAGCTCACTACTTGAAGAAAAGCTTCTCCTCATCTGTCCTTCTGAATCTTTGGCCAGTCAGATGAAAAACGCTCTTCTTACCCATTCGTGGCAACAGTCCCTCTCAATGTCTTCCTCTCAAACTATATGCCATTAAGCCGAGGTCCCATCTGTCCTCGCAGATGCACGCAAGATAAGAGATGCACCATTTTCAACAAGACCAGAGGAGCACTCACAGGTGTCCGGGGCCATGTTTATCCCCTCAATCATCAGCTTCAAAAACAGCTGATCTTGTTGTGTGTGGGAGCCTGCCATGGATTGGAGCGGAGGCAATAGGAGCAACAGGCTGGGTCACTGTCCGTGTTTGCACCTTCTCCCAGTGTTTGCGTGGGTTTCGCCCCCACAACCCAAAGATGTGCAGGTGGGTTGACCATGCTAAATTGCCCCTCGATTGGAAAAAAAAAAGTGAATTGGCTACTCTAAATTTATTTTAAAAAATAGGAGCGACAGGCCATTCGGCAAGTCAAGCCTTCGCCATTCAAACAGATTGTGAATGATCGTCTACCTGATGTGCCATTTTTCCCTAATATCCCCACATCCCTCGATATCGTTGAATCCAGAAATCTGCCTCGAACATGTTCGGTAATCGTGTTTCCACAGCCCCCCCCCCCCCCCCCCCCCCCCCGCCGCCGAGACAGAGAGCTCTAAAGATTGACCACCTTCTGAGCGAAGAGATTCCTCCTCACTTCAGTCAGAAATTGGCTGTGCTCGTACTGTCCCATCGTCTCTGGCTGCTGCTTCTCGTAAATCACTACCATGATCACACTTCACAAGCACTGATTTGGCTGCAAACACATGAGACGTCCTGAAAAGGTGTTAAATAAAGGCAAGCTTTCTCTTTTACGATTCTCAGTGCCTATATTAAAGTTCCCCCTTGCCTTTTTGTAAGGGGAACAATCCCCCGAACTGGATGCACGACGGTCTCTTACCCGTTTGTCGATGTCCCGATGCTGTAGCTGGATGAAGCGAGCGCTGATGGCTGCAATGTAGCTCTGTTGACTGGCAAACGCTACCCTGCCCGCTCCTTTGGGGTATTTCAGCTCAGGGTCAGTGTCGATGCCAGCATAGCAAACTCCTCCGTACAGCTGGTCCATGATCATGGCAAGCTCCACTGCAATAGCAAACTCATGCCATTTACCAGGAGTAACCGAGAAAACGAGACAACATCGCCCCCTCGTAGCCCCGCCCCAGCAACACCCCCAAACCACATCCCATTTGTTCCATCGGCCCAGAATGAAAAACACGATGCACATAAAATGAGACTTGGGTAGCGGCGTCACATTTTAGGCCATAAAGTTGGGTTTGTTTGCATCCTCACACAGCTAGGGGACGTATATGGTTCTCTGTGACGTATATCCTAGTTTTTTTGTTTGGGGCGGGAGAGAAGAAGGATTGCAAAAATGTCTTTAGTCTGAAACAGCAGGGATGGCAGCAATTCACCAGGCTGATTGTGTCAGTGCCTATCTTGCCCACCTCTCAACCTCCTCCCAAGGCCTCTTTAGAAGGACCAGCAGGTAGACCATGGGAACACGGTCAGGTAGCACGGGCACAACATCATGACTCTGGCACGCTCTGCCCTTCCTTCACCATTGCTCGGGCAGCATCTCCTCCCCTGCACCATTGCAGGAACTGATCAGGAGGGAACGGCTGGGATGAGATAGCCTCGTCTACCAGTTCAGAGGCCGCTGCAGCAAAGGTCAAGACAGAGATGCGTCTCAGGAGTTAACAAGAAGCCTTCAGAAGCTTTTGTTACAAAAGCAACTGGAAGGTACTCTTTGCGTGGACTTAGTACACAGGCACTAGGATTTAGTTCCATGTCATTATTAAAGATTTTTGCTTTCTGTTGATGAATGGATTTGGAATGCGGTGAGGAATCATAAACTATTCATTTTACAGGATGTTTCATGGTTTATTTAGTTGCACAAAATATGCATCAAAGAAACAGGCCCAATGCTCTCCTCCTTGTGCTTATGGTCACATAGGCCTCCTGCGGCCGGAGTGTATCGAACCCCATCAACGGGCAGAATAATAGTGAGGGAAGGGGGAACGGGGAGGGCAGACAGCATGCCCCTCCCCCTCCCAGAAACAAAGTGGGTGATGAGCCAAAATGGTCCCTGCAGCCGTGGAGCGATTTAAGGAGGGCCGATTGAGACTTCTGCTCCTCACTGGGGTGGAGGTCCCCGCCCATCTGAAGCCACCAGCCAATCTGATTGGCCGGCAAGTCCATTCATCCCGGTAGTGTCAGGAGGGTATCAGTGGCAGCTCCCAGACTAGGGGACCCAAGTCCCATGGATTCCCCGCAGCAGCTAAGTCCAGGAGGGTTTGGGTAGGTTAGGGAGTGGGGCGGGAGAGGGTGGGGGGGAGAAAAAGGGGATTCAACCTTTGAGGTGGCCTCGCCACAATTGGCAAAAAGCAGCTCTTAAAAAAGTGAACACTCAACACTTCCTGCCCTTTAAGTGAAAGAAAATGATTTAATTGCAGTCCAAAGATGTGCGGGTTAGGTGGATTGGCCATGCTAAATTGCCCGTAGTGTCCTAAAATGTAAGGTTAAGGGGGGGGGTGGGTTGTTGGGTTGCGGGTATAGGGTAGAAACGTGGGTTTGAGTAGGGTGATCATTGCTCGGCACAACATCGAGGGCCGAAGGGCCTGTTCTGTGCTGTACTGTTCTATGTCTATGTCTATGTCTAAATGATTTGACTGCGGCACGGTAGCACAGTGGTTGTAAGCACAGTTGCTTCACAGCTCCAGGGTCCCAGGTTCGATTCCCAGCTTGGATCACTGTCTATGCGGAGTCTGTACAATTCTCCCTGTGTCTGCGTGGGTTTCCCCCGGGTGCTCCGGTTTCCTCCCACAGTCCAAAGATGTGTGGGTTAGGTGGATTGGCCAGGCTAAATTGCCCGGAGTGTCCAACAAGGTTAGGTGTGGTTACTGGATTACGGGGATAAGATGGAGGTGTGGGCTTAGGTAGGTAGGTCTTTCCGAGGGCTGGTGTAGTCTCGATGGGCCGAATGCCCTCCTTCTGCACTGTAAATTCTATGATCTAATACATTGTGAAATGAAATAGCTATGGTAAACTTGGGGGAACAGAAGTCAATTTAATTCCAATGGTGAATAAATGACAGTATGTTTTGTAATAACTATCTCATGGCTCACAATAACACTTGCCATGCCATTAGGAATGATCTAGGACAGTGTGCACAACCAGAGAGCTCTGTAGAACTGGAGTGCCCTTCACCATTTGCAGGAGAACAAAAGGTTTGATCAAGGAGTAAGCGGAAGCTAGAGAGGAGAACAACAGCATAATTCATTCTCCTGTTCGCTCCTGCTTCTGGACACTGAGCATGTCAAAGATGTGATCAAAATCAACTCACATGTTCAAGTTTCAAATCAGATTTGACGTAACTTCAATTTACCAATACCCTGTATCCATTTGCCAAATCTTCCACCCACCCAACCCTGCAGCATCTTGCCCACCCTCTAGACTGGAACCTCTCACGGTGACTTGATGCAGGCTTGCAGCAGAAGCCAAGCAGGGTTTCATTCTGAGCTAACTGCGAATAATGGACAGCCTCCCAAAGGCCCCACTCAATTCAAACAAGTGATGAATAATTTACCGGCTTTCAGTGGTCTCGGGACACCTCCCACAAAGACGGTCTTCCTGGGATCCAGAGGCTGCGATCCGTCCAGCACAAAGTCGCTGTCACTCAGGCTCCAGGGTCTGATCTGCACCTGAAGCCAGAAAGGCGAAGGCAAAAGTGATTCATTAACGCACCGCCGGTGGCAAGTTCACCCATCGTGTAACCGCGGCAAACACATTCGCTGCTCCTGCTCTGCACGGTTACCCCGCCCAACCACAGCAGTCCACGGTCCAAGCAGACACCCTTTTGCCAGAGCAAGTAAAATCTAATCCCCGCTCAGATGGGGCAATGGGATGCCACAACTGAGCCCAGCACAGGCGGACAGGATTAGAGGGGACAGGAGAGGCAAGGGAGAATGAATGGGCAATGGGGCCAGGTGGGAAGGAGCACAGGGTGGAGAGGTGAGACAGATGTAAAAATCAGTCAGTCAGCAAGGTCAGCTCTCGCCTCTTGATGCTAACTGTTTCCTCCTGGGCTTGGCTTCATCCCTGTCATGTTCAATCTTTTATTATTATTATTGTCACAAGTAGGTTTATATTACCACTGCAATGAAGTTACTGCGGAAAGCCCCTCGTCGCCACATTCCGGCGCCTGTTCGGGTACACGGAGGGAGAATTCAGAATGTCCAATTCACCTAACCTGCACATCTTTGGACAGTGGGAGGAAACCGGAGCACCCGGAGGAAGTTAATGGAAGGAGAGGAAATGGCAAAATACCTAAATACTGAACGTACTTGCCAGCAACCTTTGAAATGCCGTTGCTTGACAATAGCACTGTGGCTCTCAGTACACGAGACTGAATACAGTACTGCGCACACAGTGATGTAAGAGAACATATTACTCGTACCTAGGGGCCAGTGTAGGCGTTGGATAGAGCAGTATGCAGAAGCAAGCATGGAGGCAGCTCCTGGCTTGGATCTTTACTGTATACAGGCATATCATTTTGAATACTTAATAAATACTGGGCAGCACGGTGGCGCAGTGGTTAGCACTGCTGCATCACGGCGCTGAGGTCCCAGGTTCAATACTGGCTCTGGGTCACTGTCCATGTGGAGTTTGCACATTCTCCCCGTGTCTGCGTGGGTTTCGCCCCCACAACCCAAAGATGTGCAGGGTGGGTGGATTGGCCACGCTAAATTGCCCCTTAATTGGAAAAAATGAATTGGGTACTCTAAATTTTTTTTTAAAACTTAATAAATACTTACTGTTTAACTATCCAAGACTATGAATATCTTAATGAGACTGAAATCCAACACGTCACAACATGGCTTCTAGTTAAGAACATTCAGAGATTCACCTCCAATAACAGTAAGTCTGTCTCCTGCTCTGGATCCTTTGGTATGTACCATTCATAGTCTTACCCCAACCAAAGGGTATAAAACGACAATTTACCTATCAAGGGACAGTTGCCAGATCATGGTCCCATTTGCCCCATCATGGTGCATTGTTAGATCAAACCTAGATTGGCCTCCCAAGCAATTCATTTCAACAACTTGCATTTGTGTGGAAGTGAAGGTATCCATAGCCCTCGAGGACCAGAGACTGCTCTCTGCTTTTGAATGGGAGAGAGCTGACTGGTGGTGATTTAACCCAAGGGTCACCACACAGATAGTCAGCCGAGGCAGTAATTGAACCCGGGTCCCTGGAACTGAGGCAGCAGTGCTAACCACTGTGCCGCCCACAAACATGACTGGGAGCTTACTGTGCACAACAAAGCTGCGACATCAATAACAGTACAACAAAAACTATGTCATAAGCACTTCATTGCCTGTTAAACATGGTGGGACGGTCCTGTGGCTGTGAAAGGTCTTGTACGAGTTGCTTTCTGCTTTTCCCCTTCTCATTTCTTTTCTTATGTCTGGTCCGTGGACCCATAATCGGACTGTGTCTTTCAGCAGAAGAGTGCTTGCCAGGATAGTGTGTTCCGAGGTTTTGTATCTTGGGAGAGGAGAGACCAGAACTCCACGGCACCTAGTGAATGTTAGGAACCAGCCTGGTTCCTGACGGGTGTTCCTTTTTCCTGGAGAGAACCTGCATGAAGCCTCTCGCCCCTCCAATGAAGAGGAGCTGTGTTTTCACCCTCCCTCTGTTGGCAGGGGTGTTGGGAATCAGGTGGGAGACAGACAGCTGGGTTTTTGCCTTTTTAATTATAATTACTGTTAATAACAAAAAGGTTACTAGTGTTTAAATTTGCAAACCTGGTGACTGGTCAATTAAACCCAAACAAAGCCACGGGTATCAATATAAAATCCAATTTCTGTGTTGCGACTCTGGGTCAAGTGGGGCTGGAATTAACCCGCTCAGGGTGTTGTAACAGCGTACAAGACTTAGTTAACTTGCCCTTGATGTCGTCATCCAGATCACTGGTGAAAGTAAGGAGCCAGGGTCCCTACCTCAACCTCACCTTTCACCACAATCTCCGCTGCCAAGCTAGTGACTCTATCCCTTTTCCTGTTGGAGGCGGAATCGGACCATTTGCAAACTTGGGAAGTCATCTTTGACCCAGCTGAGGTTTCCATTCCCTGGTCCACTCCCAATACCAGTTTGTCCTCACAAAAATAAGCACTTTCTGTCGCCGAGATTGGAACCAATGGCTTCTCCTCGACAGGTGAATGCAACCCAACTGAAGGATTACAGATCATCTGGGAGCCAGAGGCTCCTTTGCACAGAACTTAACCAAAACATAGAACATACAGTGCAGAAGGAGGCCAATCGGCCCATCGAGTCTGCACCGACCCACTTAAGCCCTCACTTCCACCCTATCCCCGTAACCCAATAACCCCTCCTAACCTCTTTGGACACGAAGGGCAATTTATCATGGCCAATCCACCTGACCTGCACGTCTTTGGACTGTGGGAGCAAACCGGAGCACCCAGAGGATACCCACACAGACACGGGGAGAACATGCAGACTCCACACAGACAGTGACCCAGCGGGGAACCGAACCTGGGATCCTGCCGCTGTGAAGCCACAGTGCTAGCCACTTGTGCTGCCCGGTCACAGAAGAACTCAAACCTTTACTTGTTTAAGGTGACAGCTGTCACAGATGTAGGTTCAAAGGCAATAGATTTAGAATCGAGATGAGGAGGAACCACTTCTCGTAGAGCGTGGTGAATTTGTGGAACTCACTGCCCCATAGTACGGTGGAATATGAGACACTAAATGGGTGCAAGAAGGAGATTGGTATATTTCTGATACAAAATGGGTTAAAGGGACATGGGGAACAAGTAGGGAGGTGGATTTGAGACCAGGAAGAGATCAGCCATGATCTGATTGAATGGCCGAGCAGGTTCGAAGGCTGAATTGTCTACCTCTGCTCCTAACTCTTATGTTCCTATCAGTTCGGCAACCATCAAATTACAGAAAGGAGGTAACAGATCACCACATGATGCACCCATACAGCCTTCAGAAATGGGATGGCATGAAATGTCAGATATCTTAAAACCAACTGATTCTTTCCAAGAACAAGAACTGAAGAAAGAGGAGCAGATTTGGCCCCTCGAGCCCACTCTGCCATTCAATAAGATCATGGCTGGTCTGGCTGTGGCCTTGACTTCAGTCTCCTGCCTGTCCCCCATAACCTTCGAATCCCTTGTCAAATATCTGCGTACCCAAACACACATCCCTTCAACCACCCAGCCTCCACTGCCCATTCCGAAAGAGAACGGTGAACACCAGCAACCCTCTGAAGGAAGAAGTTTCTCTTTACAAAGCGCACCCCCTTAAAACTTAGGTTGAAATAAAAGACAAGAGTCTGTCCTGAACTCAATAACCAGTGCTGACGTATCAGACAACAGTCCCTGGACAGGTCCTACACCACAAGGGTTGGGTTCTCAATCCAGAAACAAGTGGACTGGAGCCCAAAGCAGAAACACATCTTGGCCGAATTAAACAGGCTCACAGGGTGATAACCGGGCAATTGCCCAAGCACCTTGTGCACACTGATGGGGCAATGCATCCAACCTGAACCCCAAGCTGCAGCAGAATACCCGATTGGAAATGGAAGTTATTCTGATCCCCAGCACTAACATCGTCCTTTGAGAAGGTGTTCCAATTGGAACAGCATGCACAGCTCACTACCAAAGGGTTAACAACCCCAGTGCTCACCGGCTTGTCCTTGACTGTGCGGCTAGAGACGCACAAATAGAGTTTACCGTCATCTTGAAAGCAGGCGTCAATCAGAACCTGAACTGAACATTCCTCCTGAAAGAGTAAAAAGGCATAACCTGCAAAAGAAGAGGTTCCCAGTCAGTGGAAAAAAATAGTCTGACCCTCACGATCGTCCCTCCCAGCGTCTTGCCTTCTTCCTTTACCATACAGAAAAGCAAGACACTGCCAAAACATTCTCCGATGAGTGGGCCCTGGTGTGAGTTAGGGCATGGGCAGCGGCGTTTTGGATGGCCTGACGTTTATTAAAGGGTAGAATGCTGACTGGTCAAGTCTATAAGTGACAAAGGCATGGGTGAGGGACTCAGCAACAACAATTCTATATATATATAGAACCTCCAAGGTGCACAAAGACATCCCAAAGCACTTCACAGGAAGTTAGTCAAGTAAAATCGATCCGTGAGACAGCTAAAGAGATATTAGGGCAGATGACGACTAGATTTTGAGGAGCACCTGGAAGGATGAAAGAGGCACGGAAACGTTGGGCAAAGGTCAGCTCAAGGCAAAGCAATCAATGGTGGAGGGAATAATCAGGATGGGAAAGAGGCCAGACCTGGGAGTCCAGAGATCTCTGGTTCCAGCGCTGAACATTACAGGGGGAGGGGGAAAGAGGCCATGCGAGGGACTTGCAAACAAGGATGAGAATTTTAAAATCAAACCATTGCTCAAATGGAGCGGGAACAGGTGCAATAGGACAACGGGACTTGGTACCATGAGGAATGTTGCAATGTGAAAGTAAGAAGCTTACAAATGGATATAGATAGGTCAGGAGAGAGGGCCACAATGTGGCAGATGCAGTTTAACATGGATAAGTGCGAGGTCATGGATTTTGGTCGGAAAAATGGGAAGGTAATTTATTATCCAAATGGGGAGAGGCTTTGGGGTGCTCCGTTGCAGAGGGATCTAGTGATCCTCGTTCATGTACAGCAAACTAGCATGCAGGTATAGCAGATAATAAAGAAAGCAAAATGGAACGTTGGCATTTGTAGCAAAAGGAATCGAGTACAAAAGGTAAGGAAGTGTTGTTGCAACTGTACAAGGCACTGGCGAGACCACACCTGGAGTATTGTGGACAGTTCTGGTCTCAGTATTTGAGGAATGATGTGGTGGCATTGGAGGCAGTTCAGAGTAGGTCCACTGGCTTGATCCAGAGTTGAGGGGTTGAGAGATTGAGCAGTTTAGGCCGACACTCTCTCGATTTAGAAGAATGAGGGGAGATCAAATTGATGTGGGATGATGAAAGTCGAAGTGGAGCGGATGCTTCCTCTTGTGGAGCACTCTAGAATGAGAGGTCATCGTCTTCAGATAAGATGGAACAAACAGAATGGAGGAGAAACTACTCCCAAAGGGTTGTGAATCTGTGGAATTCGTTACCCCAGAGTGCGGTGGATGCTGGGACAGTGAGTAAATGTAAGCAATTGGACAGATTTTGTATTGGTAATGGGTTGCAGGCATATGGAGACCGGGCAGGATGGTGGAGTTGAGGCTGGGATGAGATCAGCCATGATTGAATTGCGGAGCCAAGTGGCCTAATTCCGCTCCTATGTCTTATGAACTTAAGTTTGGCCATGGACGGCAGAGTGTTGGGTGATCCTACCCTTACTGGGGGTAGTGGATAGAATGTGGGATGCCGAACAAGAAGAGCAAGTCAGGAGGTAAGAAAGGGACGGACGAGAGTTTCAGCTGCAGATGAATTGAAATGGGGCAGAGCCGAGCGATTTAACAAAGGTCGAAATAGCTGATCTTAGCAATGGTGCAGTTCTGAAGGTGCAAACCCATCTCAGAATCATAGAATTTACAGTGCAGAAGGAGGCCATTCGGCCCATCGAGTCTGCACCGGCTCTTGGAAAGAGCACCTTACCCAAGCCCACGCCCCCACCCTATCCCCATAACCCAGTAACCCCACCCAACACTAAAGGCAATTTTGGACACTAAGGGCAATTTAGCATGGCCAATCCACCTAACCTGCACATCTCACATCAGGTTCAAAGGTGACACCAAGGTCGAGTCTCCGATAGGCGCTTGAGAGAAGGGTTGGAGGAGAGCAGGTTTGCAGTAGAAACTGAATGAAACAACTTTCTAATATTTCGTTGGAGGGAATTTCTGGTCAACCAGGACCAGACGTCAGACAAGCAGTGAGGCTCGTCAGAGCGTAAGGAGCGGTTGTGAAAAGTGGCAGTGAGCATACATCGGGAATGTGGTTTTGCCAAGGGGCAGCAAATGGGTAAGATATAGAATGGGGCGAGGGAGCACTCCAAAGGGGACACCAGGGATAGTGGTTACCGGTGTTGGGAGGGGAAGAAGCTGTTGCAAGTCATAGTCTGTCTACAGTTAGAACTTAGAACAGTACAGCACAGAACAGGCCCTTCGGCCCTCAATGTTGTGCCGAGCCATGATCACCCTACTCAAACCCACGTATCCACCCTATACCCGTAACCTAACAACCCCCCCCTTTAACCTTACTTTTATTAGGACACTACGGGCAATTTAGCATGGCCAATCCACCTAACCCGCACATCTTTGGACTGTGGGAGGAAACCGGAGCACCCGGAGGAAACCCACGCACACAGGGGGAGGACGTGCAGACTCCACACAGACAGTGACCCATCCGGGAATCGAACCTGGGACCCTGGAGCTGTGAAGCATTTATGCTAACCACCATGCTACCCTGCTGCCCCAGACAAATAAAAACTGAGCAATAAAAGACGAATACTAGATTCAACCGAGTAGATAGAGAATCTATTTCCTTTTGTGGAGTATCCAGAACATGGGTCATCACGGACGGGCCAAATCACCAAGAATTTCCCAGTAGTGCAAGTCTGGAATTCTCTGTCCCCCACAAACTATGGGTGTTATGTGGGTCAACTGAAATTGTTCAGATTTCTGTCGATAAGGACATGAAGGAATATGGAACATTGGCAGATTAATGAAGCTGAGGTACAGATTAACCATGACCTCACAGGCAACAGCGCCGCTGCTGACAGCCCCGGGGAGATACTCAGGGAGTTCGGTAGTAATAGCTCCGTTGAGAATTTGGAGGCAGTTTCACCAGCACTTCGGGTTGGGGGCAGGGTCAAGGGAAATGCCGATTCGGGGGAACCATAGATTTGAGCCAGGGAAGTGGGATGGAAATTTTCGGAGATGGGAAGGGAAAGGAATTAGGACACTACAAGATTTGATTCTTGGGGGTCGGTTTGCAGGATTGAAGGAGCTGGGAGTGAAGCGTGGGCTGGAGCAGAGGGAAATATTTAGACACATGCAGGTTTGAGACTTTGCCAGAAAGGTGATACAGAGCTTCCCGGTGGAACCGGCAGCCACATTGCTGGAGGAGGTGCTGACGGCAGGTGGACTGGAGAAGGGGGTAGTATCGGCGGTTCATGGGGCTATTTTGGAAGAGGAGAAGGCACCGCTGGAAGGGATCAAGGCAAAGTGGGAGGAAGGATTGGGAGGATATGGAGGGGTTCTGGTGTGAAGTGCTCCGGAGGGTGAACACCTCCACATCATGTGCGAGGTTGGGGCTGACACAGCTGAAGCTGGTATATAGAACACACCTTATAAGGGCGAGGATGAGCCGGCTCTTGCAGGGGTAGAAGATGTGTGTGAACGTGGGGGGGGGGGGGGGGGGGGGGGCAAACCACGTTCATATGTTTTGGTCCTGTCCAAAGCTAGGGGAGTACTGGAAGGAGGTTTTTCGGGTAACCTCTAAAGTGGTGCACATGAAACTGGATCCGGGCCCTCAGGAGGCCATATTCGGGGTGTCTGACCAGCTGGGGTTGGAAACAGGCGCGGAGGCAGATGTTGTAGCCTTCGCCTTGTTGATCGCCCGAAGGCGGATCCTGTTAGGGTGGAGATCAAACTCTCCACCCTGTGCCCTGGCGTAGCGGGGGGGTACATGGTGGAATTCTTAACGCTTGAAACAGTCAAATTTGAACTGAGAGGAATGATGGAAGGGTTCTACAAGTCTTGGGCGTTATTCATTATGCACTTTCGAGAATTGGATCACATCGAACATTAGGTGGGGTGGGGAGGGGGACTGCATGTGTCAATGGTGACTATGGGCGATTCCTGATTCCTTTTTGTCAATTGTTTATGCTAACATGTGGGCCAATGTCTGGGGTTTGGTAGGAGGATGGGATCGTTGTTATTGATGTGGGGATTGACATTGCATTCGTTACTGATTGTTGTTTATTGTTCGGCGTAAATTTGGGAGAAAATGTGAAAAAGGAGAATAAAAATATTGTTTTAAAAAACCATGACCTCGATGAATTGTCCAGTGGGCTTCAGGTCGACAATTTCATTGGTACAAATAACAAGTTGAAAAAACAAAAGGATGAGGTCTTGAAAGCAGAATATCAGGAGTTAAAAACAAAGTTGAGAAGTCGCACCTCAAAAGGATAGTGATCTCAGGATTACTACCAGTGCCACGTGCTAGTCAGAGTCGAAATATTAAGATGTATCGGATGAATACGTGGCCGAAGAGATGGTGTCAGGGTTTCAGATTCCTGGGGCATGGGGACCGGTTATACATGGACAGGACCGGGACTTATGTCCTGGGGGGAGAGTGGGGGGGGGGGAACACTTGCAAGAGCGGTTGGGGAGAGTAAACTAATATGGCAGGGGGAATGGGAACCTATGTGGGCAGCAAGGTAGCATTGTAGATAGCACAATTGCTTCACAGCTCCAGGGTCCAAGGTTCGATTCCCGGCTTGGGTCACTATCTGTGCGGAGTCTGCACATCCTCCCAGTGTGTGCGTGGGTTTCCTCCGGGTGCTCCGGTTTCCTCCCACAGTCCAAAGATGTGCAGGTTAGGTGGATTGGCCACGCTAAATTGCCCTTGGTGCCCAAAATTGTCTTTAGTGTTGGGTGAGGTTACTGGGTTATGGGGATAGGGTGGAGGTGTTGACCTTGGGTAGGGTGCTCTTTCCAGGAGCCGGTGCACACTCGATGGGCCGAATGGCCTCCTTCTGCACTGTAAATTCTAAATTTTATGATTCAGAACAGTGGGAAATCAAGAACAAGAGAAATCAAGCAGGAAGGAGAACAAGAAAAGTTATAGGCATAGAAAGCCAAGCATCAGTATCAGATAGCAACACTAAAAAATAGTAGGGACCGGTCAAGGAATGTGAAAAGGACTGACCTTAAATGTTTTTACCCGAATGCTCAGAGCATTCAAAATAAAATGGTTGAATTATCTGCTCAGATAGATGTAAAAGGGTATGATATATTGGGACGATGGAGACATAACACCAAGGTGACCACGAATGGGAACTAAACATTGAGTGCTATTCAATGTTTCGGAAGGACAGACAGAAAGGAAAAGGTGGTGGAGCTGCATTGTAGATTAAATAAAATATTAACTCAAAAGCGAGGAAGAACATTAGCACAGACAATGCAGAATCTGTATGGGTTGAGTTAAGAAACCCACGGTGCAAAAAACATACGTAGCGGTGGCATGTACAAACTGCAGTGGTAATTTTGGGAATAATATTAAACAGGAAATCAGGGATCATCATAGATTATCATAGAATTTACAGCGCAGAAGGATGCCATTCGGCCCATCGAGTCTGCACCAGCTCTTGGAAAAAGAGCACCCTACTCAAGCCCACACCTCCACCCCATAATCCAGTAACCCCACCCAACACTAAGGGCAATTTTGGACACCAATAGCAATTGATCATGGCCAATCTGCACATCTTTGGACTGTGGGAGGAAACCGGAGCACCCGGAGGAAACCCACGCACACGGGGAGAACGTGCAGCCTCCTCACAGTCAGTGACCCAAGCCGGGAATCGAACCTGGGACCCTGGAGCCGTGAAGCAATTGTGCTAACCACTATGCAACCTTGATGCATGTGTTAAAGGAACATCTGTGATTAGGGGTGACATTAATCTGTATTATAGATTGGGTGATTCAAATTAGTCACAGTACAGTAGAGGAGGAATTTCTGGAGTGTACAAGAGATGGTTTTCTGCAGCAGTATGTTGAGGAATAACAGTGGAACAGACCATCTTGGATTGGGTGTGGTGCAATGAGAAAGGATTAGTTGGCAATCTAGTTGTGAAAGAACCCTTGGGAATGAGTGACTATAATATGGTAGACCTTGATCAAGGTGAATAGTGAGGTAGTTGATTCTGAGACCAAGGTCCTGAACCTCAATAAAAGGTAACTATGATGGTATGAGGCATGAGCTGGCAATGCCGGACTGGGAAACATTACTGAAAGGAAGGACAGCGGGCAGGCAATGGCACTCAAGGAATGAATAGATGAACTCCAAAAGTTGTGTATTCTTATTTGGCTCAAGAGTAGACAGGAAACTGTGGCCAACCCATGGCTGACAAGGGAAATTAGAGATAGGATTAGATTCAGGGAAGAGACATACAAATGAGCAAGAAAAAGCAATAGACCAATTGGGAACAGTTTAAAATTCAGCAAAGGCAGACCAAGGAATTGATTAAGAAGGGGAAAATACAAATGAAAGTAAGCTAGAGGGGAACATACAAACTGACTGTAAAAGTTTCTAAAGGTATGTAAAAAGAATAAGATTGAAAAAAACGTTTGTAGGCGCCTTACAGTCAGAAAAGGGGGAATTCATGACGAGGAACAAAGAAATGGCTGAGGAACTAAATTTGTACTTTGCTTCTGTCTTCACAGAGGAAGACATGAAGGATGTACTGGAGGTTCTGAGAAACACAAGTTTTCGTGAGGGGTTGAAGGAAATCAGTATTAGTAGAGAAATGGTTTCGGGGAAATAAAAGGGATTGAAGGCGGATAAATCCCCAGGGCCTGATAATCCTGTGAACCTAAGGAAGTAGCCCGAGAAGTAGCAGATCCATTGGCGATCAGTTTCCAATATTCTTTGGACTCTGGAATGGAGAATAGTTAATATAACCCCGCTATTCAAACAGGGAGGGAGAGAAAACAGGGAATTATAGATCAGTGAGGCTACGTCGGCAGTAGGTAAGTTGCAAGAGTCCATTATCAAAGATTTCATTGCACAACATTTGGACAACAGTGGTATAAGCAGACAAAGTCAGCATGGATGTATGAAGGGGAAATCATGCCCTGGGTTCGATCCTGGCCCCGGGTCACTGTCCCTGTGGAGTTTACACATTCACCCAGTGTCTGCATGGGTCTCACCCCACAACCCAAAGATTTTTTAAAAAATAAATTTAGACTACCCAATTATTATTTTTTTCCAATTAAGGAATCCACCTAACCTGCCCATCTTTTGGGTTGTGGGGGTGAAACCCACGCAGACACTGGGAGAATGTGCAAACACCACACGGACAGTGACGCAGGGCCAGGATTTGAGCCCAGGTCCTCAGCGTCATAGTCCCAGTGCTATCCACTGCGCCACAGTGCAGCCCTTCCACAACCCATAGATGTGCAGGTTAGGTGGATTGACCATGCTAAATTGCCCCTTAATTGAAAAAAATATATAATATGGGTACTCTAAAACATTTTTTTTTTTAAACCCCAGCAGTGCAGAAGGAAGCTGTTCAGCCATCACGTCAGCATCGACCCTCCAACAGAGTGCCCTATGTGGGCCCACGCTGTACTCTACCCCTGAACCTAGCATCCAAAATATTAGGTGGGGTTACTAAGGGACAATTTAGCTTGGCCAACCCACCTAATCTGTACATCTTGGGGCTGAGAGGAACCCGGAGCATCCAGAGGAAACCCATGCAGACACAGGGAGGGCGTACAAACTCCGCACAGACAGTCACGCAAGGTTGGAATTGAACCCGGAGTCCCTGGCGCGTGAGGCAGCAGTGCTAACCACTGCACCCCCACAGCAGTAGCAAAAATAGGAAGGCTGAAAGTTATTTGAACGAGTGTAAATTGAGAGAGGTGGATATTCAACAAGACCTTGGTGTCGTTGTGCATCAGTCGCTGAAAGTAAGTGTGCAGGTACAGCAGGCAGCAAAGGCGGCAAATGGGCAGGGGCGGCACAGTGGTGCCTCAAAGCGCTGAGGTCCAAGGTTCGATCCCTGCTCTGGGTTGTTAGTCTGTGTGGAGTTTGCACATTCTCCCCGTGTTTGTATGGGTTTGACCCCCACAACCCAAAGATGTGCAGGGTAGGTGGGATTGGCGGGGCTGAATTGCCTCTTAATTGGAAATTCTTTATTAAAAGAACACAAGTGGAATGTTGGCCTTCACAGTGAGAGGATGTGTCTGTAGGAATAGGGATGCTTTACGCCAATTGTAAACAGCATCAGTGCGGCCACACCTGGAGTATTGTGTGTGGTTTTGGTCTCCTTATGTGAGGAAGGATGTTCTTGCTCTGGAGGGAGTGTGGTGAAGGTTTACCAGGCTGATTCCTGGGATGGCAGGCCTGTAAAATGAGGAGAGAATAAACCGGTTTGGATTCTATTCATTGGAGTTTAGAAGGAAAGGATGATCTCAAAGAAACATTTAAAAATTCCAACAGGATTAGACAGGGTAGATTCAGAAAGAATGTTCCCGATAATGGGGGGGTCCTGAACTAGGGGCCATAGTTTGAGGACAAGGGGTCAACCTTTCGGACTGAGGCGAGGAGAAATATCATCACCCAGAGAACGGTGAATCTGTGGAATTCACTCCCGCGGAATGTAGTTGAGGCAAAAGCTTTGTGTAATTTCAAGAAGGAATTAGATTTCGCTCTTGGGGCTAAAGGAAGGAGGGGGAGTGGGAAGGCGAGATCACGTATGATCAGCCATGTTCATAATGAGTGGTGGAGCAGGTTCAAAGGGCCGAGTGGCCTCCTCCTGCTTCGATTATCTATGTGTGCTTCTATGCATGCTTCCTACGGAGACATGTGAGCAGGGATGAGGGGGCGAGAGCCATTGCTGCTCTTTCTTTGCGCAACTTGGTCGAAGGTGTTCAGGCTAATGCCACTCTCAAAGCAAATTCAGCAGTGGCCAGCCACTGGTTTGAAGCCTTTGCTGGTCTTCAGAGCTCAGTGCCACTTCAGGCAGTTCACTAACTCAGCAATGCACCATGTCCCTTTAAAAATAATTAAATATACAGTTGGTCATGTGAATATAACTGCTCACCTTTAGGTGGAAAGTAGGATTTGCTTCCCGACTTGTGGGGCCAGTCCACCATTAGCTGTCCAAAGCAGCAAAAAGTCGCGATTATTTCATCTAAACAGAAAAGTAAGACTATCAGATATATTTACCGCTGACTTCCACCCTTCTACTGAAGACACTGTCCTCTTGCTGTTGCAAGGAAAGGCTGGTAAAGTTGGGAATGCTGCTACCAATGCCAGACCGATAGTTCATTTAAAATCGGAGATTGGTTAAGCAAAGGTATGAAGGGATTTTGGGGCACAGGAGTTAGCTACAGATCAGCCATGGTCTTATTGAATGGTGGAACAGACTGGGTGAGCTAAATGGCCTTCCCCATTCCTCAGATTCTACCAACTCACAGAGCAACCACAGAAGCAAATCCCCTGGCCTTCCTGGTGATGAGTCGAAGGATGCACTTGTTTCTTGAGGTATGCACAGTGCAGCAAGAGATACCCACATCAGCAGACATTGTTCACCCAGGGATGCTCTTTGAAATGGGACCTCTGTTCTACAAGCAGCTTGCTCATGTTAAATTGACAGCTCCCTGGTCCTCGGCACTGTTGGTGGAGAAGTCCAGGTGGCACCAGTGATGAAGATGAGCAATAGGTCAAGAGCTGGAAAATTTTAATCAGTGCATTTGTTTGACTGATCTGCCTGTCAGCAATTTGCTACACGGTGTTATACACAAACTCATCACCTTGACAGAAAGGGGATCAGTGAATAACAGCAGCAGGACAAGGCGGCCTGATCTCACCAGTACCGTGGACTGTCATTGAAGGAGTCACAAAGTTAGTGGATGCAGTTAACCTGATTATGTCTGTTCATTTCTAAGTTGCCATTCGTACATGGTGCCACGCACAGGCTACACACCGAGATGATGCCCTGTGGGGTTATTCCTGGAATGGGAAAGGAACTGGCTGCACACTCTGGTCGACTAAATTCTGTTATTAATAGTTGTGGTTCCCTGCAGGGTCTGGTCGCGAGCAGGAGGTGCCAAGGGACCCTGGTGTTGGGGCTGTTACTGCTCAACTGTCTGAATGAAGGCATCAGGGCAACTTGGTGGGTGAGACATCATTGCGCGCGAATGACCAAATATCCAAAGCCTTGTTCAGGCCTGATCCAGAGTAAAGTGTCCAGTTTCATTTTCCCTTGTGCAGTGGCCGATGGAAAAGGTCAAAGAGGGACTACAATAACACGCGATTTAAAGGTCCTGACTAGGATAAGCTACTCGAAGGTGTATATGTATAAAGACGAGGTTAGATTTAGTAGGCACTTATTTTCACGGATAGTTGGCTGCCTCCGGGAGAGTGGGGAAAGATTGGGATGGATAAATGCAGCTTTCCCCTCCCATCTCACTCCATGTCCCGTGGGTGACTCGGCATCTCAAATCTTCGGATTAACAGTTGAGCAGTCCATGTCTGGACGTCACTGGCTCCAACAAGGCCGCGTTGAGGTTCGGCCTCGCTCCTCAATTACGTCAGCAAGCCTAAGCCGAGCACCGCGGAGGCCGCCTTCTTCTGACCCACTGCTGAAAGGTACAGCCGCACTGGCAAAGGTCAGAGTGTGTTAGCTCAATTGCTGCTCCAATCACTGCCACTGACAATTAAAGCCCCGTGTCTTTTAGGTGGGACTGACATTGCCGAGAACTCCACCTGACAAAGCACTGACTCTTCAGTCAGCTTTCAAAGCAGCTAAAGGCAAAATGTATCCTGTGTTTTTGAAGGGTTAGGGGTCGGCTGAGGAACAGCCTTGTATTTACCACAATCATGACGCCAATGCTGCCACCTTCTCTCTTACAGTTCCTTGTAATGACACACCATTCTCGGAAAGTCGTCTACAGTTAATCAGACACTTCCTACGGTGAGTTGAATCATTTGGGAAGGATTGCTTGAACATGGGACAGACGCAATTCAATTGGGAAAAGTGAGAGGTTTTGGGAGGGTAAAAACAGAATGGAAGCGTACGCTCAATGGAAAGACATGGACCAAACTGAAAGGCTCATGTTGGCACAAGGTCAGTAGCCGAAAAAACTCCACGGCATTTAGGTCTCACACAGTAAAGCATAACGTAGTTATGGTAAACATGCACCCACATTGACTCTAATGAGAGTTGCATATTTATACAGAGCTAGAGAGTATACACAGAAGCCTGTGATGGCAAAAGTAGTTACGAACAAAGACTTGTGACACTGGGGATATTTGCATTCACGCAGAGAAGGCTAGGAGAAGATACAATGAAGTTCTTTAGGATATTACTTTATCTATGTGGAGCTGCAAGGGCTCAATTTAGATCAGATCACTTAACGGCAGGAAGTTTCTCGACACAAGCAAACATGAAGTCCGTGTCTCGGATAGAAATGGATAACTAGTTAAAACAGAGGAGAATAGGGACATGTATATATTGGAGCTGATGGGTTGTGCTAAAAGGTTGCTGTGTTGTCACGTTGTGGATCTAACAGAGGTCCATTCTCCTGGACATTGCATTCTGCTCTTTGAGGGTAAAATCATCCTCCCAAATTTGTGATGCATGGCCGAGAGAGCATTTCTTCACCAATTGCCCTTGATAAGATGGTGGTGTGCTGCATCCACTGCACTCCCATCTGGGGCAGGTGCACCCCACTGCACTGTGAAGGAGGGAGTTCCAGGATTTTGACCGAGTCACAATGAACGAGTGGCAATTGATAGACTATGTCAGAAGGCAGGTAAGATTGTTTGCGGGTCTGGAGTCACACATCAGTTAGGAGGGCAGGGTTCCTTCCCCAAAATGAGATCACTGAACCATCTGGATTTGTTTCAAGCAACATCCTTACTTTTATTGCTGATCCTAAATGAATTGAATTTAAATTTGTAAACTGCTTGGGTGACTCAGGGCCTCTGGATTACAAGTCCAGTCACATCACCACATTGCAGCTACTGTACATTAAAATTCTATTGTCATTGAGCAATGTAGGAGGTCAGGCATTCTATGCGTTCTAAGATTAAAGAGATGGTGTCTGCACACAGCCAAATAAAGGCACCCTTCTCCTGCCAGCACACATCCCCACCAGCCAGTCGATGGAAAAGCTAATTACTGGACAGAGTGGCTTGCGAGCTCGTCTCTCAAATAAAGGCACGATATTGAAATGAAATGAAAAATCGCTTATTGTCACAATTAGGCTTCAAATTAAGTTACTGTGAAAAGCCCCTAGTCGCCACATTCCAACACCTGTTCGGGGAGGCTGGTACAGGAATTGAACCCACGCTGCTGGCCTGCCTTGTTCTGCTTTAAAAGCCAGCGATTTAGCCCTGTGTTATTGAAGCCTTCACATGGGTTGCACACTCTCTCTAACTGGAAACAAAGAAGCAAAACGGAGGAGCCCTCTCAAATAATATCGCAAACATCAACGGTAAACAGGATAGAATTTTACATGTCATTGACTATTCTCCCGACCCCTTCGGAAAAGGAGGTCACACTTGTCCCATGGACCAGGACTGTTCACTCACCTTCATCTATGTCAGGAGGCAAACCACCAACGAAAACCTTTCGGGAATACCGTTCTCCTGGCTTGCCGTTCTGACTGAGAGCCGGAGAGTTCAAGCCTGAAGATAAAGATTGATCAACCTGGCTGTTGTCCAGGAAGCCGTCTTCAACCGGGAACAAAGCTGAACGACCTGCAGTGGGGAAAGAGATGGGCAACTGTTAAACCTTGCTTTGATCATTCCACGTTATATTCCGGGCTCCTGGTTAAGTGGAGCCTCAACACGAAATGCTCATTGCTGTTTTCAAATCCCTCCACAGCCTGATCTCCGCAACCGTTTCCGATCCACAACCACTTTCAAATCTCCTGCACTCCACCCATGCCAGCCTCTATTTTAATTGCCCCACCATTGGCAGCCGTGCCTTCAGCTGTCGAGGCCTGAAGCTCTGGAATTCCTTCCCTAAACCTTTCTGCACTCTTCCCCCTTCCCAAACATTTTGCCCTAATTCCCGATGTCTCCTCACGGGGCTCAGTGTCAAGCTTAATTTGATGAGTGCACTCGCGAGGCCCCTGCAGAGAGTTTACTCTTGCTAAGGTTGTTACAGAAATGCAAGTTGTTCCTGTTCTTGCTGGGATGGGATACGAAGAGGCTGACCAGGATGAGAACATCCAGGGATGAGGGACAGGGGTTACGTGGAGAACTGGGAAAAGCTTGGATTCTTTTCCTTCGAGAAGGTTGAAGAAGAGCGCAAAAACAAGTGGTTCTGATGGAGAGCGTGGCAGGAACCGTTTCCCCTGGCAAACAGGTTAAGAATGGTGGTCGGAGGGCAGCACGGTGGCCTAGTGGTTAGCACAACCGCCTCACGGCGCTGAGGTCCCAGGTTCGATCCCGGCTCTGGGTCACTGTCCGTGTGGAGTTTGCACATTCTCCCCGTGTCTGCGTGGGTTTCGCCCCCACAACCCAAAAATGTGCAGAGTAGGTGGATTGGCCACGCTAAATTGCCCCTTAATTGGAAAAAATAATTGGCTAATCTAAATTTATTTTTAAAAAAGAATGGTGGTCGCTGATTTAAACGAGAGGAGAAATGGACTAAATTAGACAGCTTTGGACAAGGAGAAGCACAATAGGGATGCATGGCTCCTTCAGGGCAGTCAGAGTCTACCATGAGGCCACCACATGTCCTGGCAGGACAGATTTCCCTCAGGCCGCAGAACGGCTTTGGAAGTTCCCCAGTGCCTCTTCCAACGGCAACAGGAAATTCGAAGGAAACAGCTCCCTGATGAGAAGTCCAGGAGAGGCTGTCCAACCATCAAGTGTCATGACAGGACATGTCGGGTGGGTTGTAATATTAATTGATAGATCATATATCATGTATAATGCATTACGATACTGCCTGGAGAGTCTACAACAGGGATAAGAGGCAGCCATAAAGCTATGTGATGAGAAATTGCTTCAGTCAAAGCGAACAGAACCTTTGGAATTCCTTACCCTCCCTTCCCATTCCCTTTTTTCCCCTCACCTTCACACCCATTCGCAGGAGGATCATGGATGTTCAGGCGCTGAATAGATTAAAGTCAGATGGAAACCAAGGGATTCAAAGGAGATGGGAATACGGCAAGAAAGGTGTAACAAGTGATGGACAACCTAGTGAGTCAAAGAATCCCTGCAGTGCAGAAGGAGGCCGTTTGACCCACCGTGTCTACACCAACCCTCTGAAAGAACTTCCGACCTTGGCCTACCCGCCCCCCCCATAACACCATGGGACAATTTAGCGTGGCCAATCCACCTGACCTGCACATCAAGACTGTGGAAGGAAATTATGGGTGGAGCTGAGAAATAGGAAGGGTGCAGTAACATTGTTGGGACTGTATTACAGACCTCCCAAAAGCGAGCATGAAGTAGAGGTACAAATATGCAGACAGATTATTAAAAAAATGTAGGAGCAATAGGGTGGTTGTGATGGGAGATTTTAACTTCCCCAACATTGAATGGGATTCGTGTAGTGTTGGAGGCGTAGATGGAGCAGAGTTTGTAAGGAGCATCCAGGAGAGTTTTTTAGAGCAGTATGTAAATAGTCCAACTCGGGAAGGTGCAATATGGGCCTGGTATTGGGGAATGATCCCGGCCAGGTGGTTGATGTTTCAGTCGGTGATTACTTTGGGAATAGCGATCACAATTCCGTAAGTTTTAGAGTACTCATGGACAAGGACAAGGGGGGTCCGACAGGAAGAGTACTAAATTGGGGAAAGGCAGAGTATAACAAAATTCGGCAGGAGCTAGGGAATGTGGATTGGGAGCAGCTGTTTAAGGGTAAATCCACATTTGAAATGTGGGAGTCTTTTAAGGAAAGGTTGATTAGAGTGCAGGACAGACATGTTCCTGTGAAAATGAAAGCTAGAAATGGCAAGATTAGGGAACCATGGATGACGGGTGAAATTGTGAGACTAGCTAAGATGAAAAAGGAAGCATACATAGGATCGAGGCAACTCAAAACTGATGCAGCTTTGGAGGAATATCAGGAAAGTAGGACGAATCTCAAACGCGCAATAAAGAGGGCTAAAAGGGGTCATGAAACATCTTTGGCTAACAAGGTTAAGGAAAATCCCAAAGCCTTTTATTCTTATACAAGGAGCAAAAGGGTAACTAGAGAAAGGATTGGCCCACTCAAAGACAAAAGAGGAAATTTATGCGTGGACTCAGAGGAAATGGGTGAGATTCTTAATGAGTACTTTGCATCGGTATTCACAAAGGAGAGGCATGGGATGGATGTTTAAATACTCTAGGTCAAGTTGTCATACGGAAGGGGGAAGTTTTGGGTATTCTAAAAGACCTTAAGGTGGACAAGTCCCCAGGACCGGATGGGATCTATCCCAGGTTACTGAGGGAAGCGAGGGTTGAAATAGCTGGGGCCTTAACAGACATCTTTGCAGCATCCTTGAGCACGGGTGAGGTCCCGGAGGACTGGAGAATTGCTAATGTTGTCCCTTTGTTTAAGAAGGGTAGCAGGGATAATCCAGGGAATTATAGACCTGTGAGCTTGACGTCAGTGGTAGGCAAACTGTTGGAGAAGATACTGAGGGATAGGATCTATTCACATCTGGAAGAAAATAGACTTATCCGTGATAGGCAGCATGGTTTTGTGCAGGGAAGGTCATGTCTTACAAACCTAATAGAATTATTTGAGGAAGTGACAAAGTTAATTGATGAGGGAAGGGCTGTAGATGTCATATACATGGACTTCAGTAAGGCGTTTGATAAGGTTTCCCATGGCAGGTTGATGGAAAAAGTGAAGTCGTATGGGGTTCAGGGTGTACTAGCTAGATGGATACAGAACTGGCTGGACAACAGGAGACAGAGAGTAGTGGTGGAAGGGAGTGTCTCAAAATGGAGAAGGATGACTAGTGGTGTTCCACAGGGATCCATGCTCGGACCACTGCTGTTTGTGATCTACATAAATGACCTGGAGGAAGGTATAGGTGGTCTGATTAGCAAGTTTGCAGATGATACTAAGATTGGTGGAGTTGCAGATAGCGAGGAGGACTGTCAGAGAATACAACAAAATATAGATAGATTGGAGAGTTGGGCAGAGAAATGGCAGATGGAGTTCAATCCAGGCAAATGCAAGGTGATGCATTTTGGAAGATCAAATTCAAGAGAAATTCAAGAAATTCAATGGAAGGGCCTTGGGGAAAATTGATGTACAGAGATCTGGGAGTTCAGGTCCATTGTACCCTGAAGGTGGCAGCGCAGGTTGATAGAGTGGTCAAGAAGGCATACAGCATGCTTGCCTTCATCGGACGGGGTATTGAGTACAAGAGTTGGCAGGTCATGTTACAGTTGTATAGGACTTTGGTTCGGCCACATTTGGAATACTGCCTGCAGTTCTGGTCGCCACATTACCAGAAGGATGTGGATGCTTTGGAGAGGGTGCAGAGGAGGTTCACCAGGATGTTGCCTGGTATGGAGGGTGCTAGCTATGAAGAAAGGTTGAGTAGATTAGGATTGTTTTCGTTGGAAAGACGGAGGTTGAGGGGGGACCTGATTGAGGTCTACAAAATTATGAGAGGTATGGACAGGGTGGATAGCAACAAGCTTTTCCCAAGAGTGGCGGTGTCAGTTACAAGGGGTCACGATTTCAAGGTGAGAGGGGGAAAGTTTAAGGGAGATGTGCATGGAAAGGTTTTTTACGCAGAGGGTGGTGGGTGCCTGGAACGCTTTACCAGCGGAGATGGTAGAGGCGGGCACGATAGCATCATTTAAGAGGCATCTAGACAGGTATATGATCGGGCGGGAACAGAGGGAAGTAGACCTTGGAAAATAGGAGACAGGTTTAGATAAAGCATCTGGATCAGCGCAGGCTGGGAGGGCCGAAGGCCCTGTTCATGTGCTGTAATTTTCTTTGTTCTTTTGAAATCCATGCAGACACGGTGAGAATGTGCAAACTCCACACAGATCCATGGTCGGAATCGAACCCGGGTCCCTGGCGCTATGAGGCAGCACTGCCAATCACCATCTGACCAAGATTGGGTTGCAAGTGTCAACCTCCTTCATCTCAGTAGGCAACTCGATTGAAATCACCCTTGAATAAGATGGAATACATTAAATAAACACTGAAACGGGCACCACGGTGGCACAGTGGTTAGCACTGCTGCCTACGGCGCTGAGGACCTGGGTTTGATCCCGGCCCTGGGTCACTGTTGGTGTTGCGTTTGCACATTCTCCCCGTGTCTGCATGGCTCTCACCCCCACAACCCAAATATGTGCAAGATAGGTGGATTGGCCACGCTAAATTGCCCCTGAATGAAAAAAACTAATTGGATACTCTAAATTTATTTTGGAAAAAAATAAATAAATAAACACTGAATATTCCATTGCAAGTTATCTAAAATGCTGAATCATTCAAGGAATCACCAAAATACACAGTGCAGAAGATGGCCCATTGCATCTGCACTGACACATATCTGACTGACCAACCTAATCCCATTGGCCAGCACTTGGCCCATAGCCTTGAATGTTATGACATGCCAAATGCTCATCCAGGTACTTTTTAAAGGATGCGAGGCAACCCGCCTGCTCCTCATCTTGAACATGTGTCCCCTCGTGACTGAACCTTCATCTCATGGGAACGGCGACTCCCGAAGCACCCTGCCCATGCCCCTCAATCTCCTCTGCTCCAATGAAAATAACATTGCAGCCCCTTCAATGCAATCACATCCTTCCGACAATGTGGCGATCAGAACTGCACACCGTACTCCAGCTGTGGCCTCAAAAGTTCTGTCCATCTTCATGGCCTCCCTGTTTTTCTAATCTATGCTTCGATTGATAAAGCCAAGTCTCCCATCTGCCTTTTCACTTCCATATTCACCTGCCTTTCCACCTTCAGAGATCTAGGGACAAACACACCCAGGTCGCTTTGTGCCTCAAAACTTCCCAGTGTCTTGACGTTCATTGAATACCTTCTTGTCAAATTACTCCTTGCAGAGTGTAATACTTCACCTGCCACTTACTTGCCCATTTGTCCATCCTGTAACCCAAAACACCTCACATCTATCTTAATGACAACAGGGGGGTAGCACAGATCCCTGTGGTACACCACTGGACACTGGCTTTCAGTCACTAAAGCAGCCTTCTGTTATCATCCTCTATCTCCTATAACTCAGTCAATTTTGAATCCACCTCATCAAGTTACCATGTGCATTTGCCTTTTTTGTCAGTCTCCCATGTGGGACCTTTTCAAAGGCTTTGCTGAAATCCATATAAACTACATCAATTGCACACTCATCTACACACCACATCACCTCCTCAGCAAATTCAATTAAATTTGTTGGGCATGAACTCCCCCTGGCAGAAACATGCTGACTATCCGCCATCAAATCTTACCTGTCCACATAGAGACAGATTCTCTCCTTCAGAATTTTCTCCCATAGTTTCCCTGCCACTGACCCGAGACTCACTGCTCTGTAGTTCCATGGCTTATATCTACAACCTTTCTTAAATTGTAGAACCACACCAGCTGTGCCCCAGTCCTCTGGCACCTACCCTGTGGCTGGAGAGGAATTAAAAATTTGGATCAGAGTCTCTGCAATCTCCTCCCTCAGCATCCTGGGACACAACCGGAGACCTGGCAATGTGCCCACTTTTAAGCCTGCCAACATTTCCTATACCTTGTCACTCCCCATGTCAATTTGCTCAAGAACCTTGCAGTCTCTCTCCCAGAGTTTCATACCTGCATCCTCATTCTCTTGGGAGAAGATGAACCTAAAATATTTGTTCAACACTCCACCAATGTCCTCTGGCTCTACCCACAGGTCCCCTTGGTCCCTAATGGGCCTGACTCTTTCCCTGGTTCTCCTCTTCCCATTGATATACTTAAAGAATATCGAATTTTCCTTACCCTTTACCAGCCAGAACTCTCATGTCCTCTCTTTGCTCGAATTGCTTTCTTAAGCTCCATCCTACACTTTCTATACTGCACGAATACCTCTGCTGAATTATAGAGCTATCCTCTACACAGTCCATCCATCTACACAGTCCACCACACGGCCAATCTTTGCGTTGTCTGCAGATTTCCTGATCATGCTCCCCACGCTGAAGTCAAAAGTCATTAAAATATAACACAAACAGTAAGGGTCCAAACACCGAGCATCACAAGAAACAACAATGCATTGCAAAGGCAGCCATCGACCATTACCCTTGGTTTCCTGTTACTTAGCCAACTTTTTATCCAGTTTGCTACACTGCCCTGTGTCCCATGGGCTTTTACTTTCTTGCCCAATCTACTGTGTGGGACTTCGTCAAACGACTTGCTAAAGTTCATGTACACCACATCTACTACACTACCTTCATCAACCCTTCTTCTCACTTCCTCAAAGAATTGGATCAAATTCCTTTAACAAATCCATGCTGACTATCCCCGACTAGTCCATGCCTTTCTGTGTGATAGTTAATCCTTTCTTTCAGGATTGATTCTACTAATTTGCCCATCACTTATGTAAAACTAACTGGTCTATAATTGTTCAGCATTTCCTTTGATCCCTTTTTAAACAATGGTACCACGTTTGCATTTCTCCAGTCCTCCCCTGTGAGGATTGGAAAATCATCCTCAGAGCATTTGCTGTCCCCTCCCTGACCTCCTTCAGTAACCTTGGAAACAATCTATCTGGTCCTGGCGACTTAGCAATCCTTCAATTAGAATTAGAACAGTACAGCACAGAACAGGCCCTTCGGCCCTCGATGTTGTGCCGAGCAATGATCACCCTACTTAAACCCACGTAACCCGTATACCCGTAACTCAACAATCCCCCCATTAACCTTACACTACGGGCAATTTAGCATGGCCAATCCACCTAACCCGCACATCTTTGGACTGTGGGAGGAAACCGGAGCACCCGGAGGAAACCCACGCACACACGGGGAGGACGTGCAGACTCCACACAGACAGTGACCCAGCCGGGAATCGAACCTGGGACCCTGGAGCTGTGAAGCATTGATGCTAACCACCATGCTACCGTGCTGCCCACATTGGGGCTGGTTTAGCTCACTCAGCTAAATCGCTGGCTTTGAAAGCAGACCAAGCAGGCCAGCAGCACGGTTCGATTCCCGTACCAGCCTCCCCGGACAGGCGCCGGAATGTGGCGACTAGGGGCTTTTCACAGTAACTTCATTGAAGCCTACTCGTGACAATAAGCGATTTTCATTTCATTTCACATGTCCCACATTCCCCAGAAATGGTCACAATATTCCAGGAATCTAAAACCCTACCTCCTGCACCAACTCTTAAGCCACGCATTCATCTGCGCTATTCTCATATTTCGATGCTCACTAGCCGGTGGGACTGAAGAGTAAATCCAGAGATTACAACCCCCAAGAGGTCCTGCTTTTTAGTCTGCAGCCTAGCTCCCTGAATTCCTTATGCAAGACCTCATCCCGCTTTCTACCCATGTCATTGGTCCCAACATGTACCATGACCTCTGTCATATATTAATAGAACTATCAACTTTACATGGTCAAAACAAAAGAAATATTTACGCTTGACTGGGCGCAGAGTATGTATACGGCTCTCACAGTCAATGTTGTCAGCAATCAGCATGCACCTCACTTCACCTGGGAAATCAGTCAAACCAGTCAGGCAAAAACAAGGCAGACAGACATCAGTACAAAGTGGCAACTCTACCTGTGGGCAACATCTTGCGGGCCACACTCAGAACCCTGATGGGCCACAGGTTGCCGACTGCTGTTCTTAGCGAGTTGTGGGAGCAGACTCAGAGGACCAACTGGCCTCCACATGCTCTTATTTCTTCCAAGGGCAAGCTGCAGGTGGATTAAAAAAACTGAACATGTGTTCAGTCACCGAGAACACGGGTAGAAGACTGCTTATGCTCGGGCTTCATAATGTCAGACCACTTTTTGAGCATTGTGTTCAAATCTGGTCACCAAGCCACAAAAGGGATGTACATACTGAAACAACAGTTACATATACTGCAGAGGGAAGCAAAAGATTGATCCCTCCCTTGTTTGTGTGCTGTGCACAGTCAAACAGTTGTTCCTGGCAGGTCGAGAGCAGCCATCAGGAACTTGGAACGCTGCCCACAGCCCTCTCGTCCTATTTGTGATCTAACTGGGCCAGTACTTCACCCCGAGCCCTTCAGAGAAGGCTCCACACGGAGTGGCTGCCTTAGCCCTCCTCTAACCAGACCAAATCTTATAATAATTATAACAATCTTAAAGCCTTAAAGGCGGGAAGCTGGAAACATGGAGAAGCAGGCAATGCAGCAACCTCCCCTGACAACTTTGTCAACAGTCTGGTATCTAACACTGCAGCAGTGTTCTCTACCTCTCCAGATTGCTCAGTGGGCCGCTCGTATTTCTGCAGTTCACTGCTTCCAAATGAGCAGACGTCACATTACAAAAGAGACGCCATTTGATGATCATGTCACTACCAGCTCTTCACTCTATTAATTCAAACCTAATCAGAATCTGGGAATGTGGGAACATTTTTCAACAAACCTGATGGTCTGCTGGTCGTACAGGAGTATTAGAGTCAGAATCATAAGGAGATTGCTGAAAAGGGAGTCATGCCGTCAAAGTTTTTTGTCTTGCACTCATCAGAAGAGATTTACAACAGTAACAGGGGAAGCAACAATCTATACTATTACTGTTGGTAATTTCTTGCGAGGAACCCTGATGAGCGCAAATAGACAATCTTTTTTTTTTTATAAATTTAGATTACCCAATTCATTTTTTCCAATTAAGGGGCAATTTAGTGTGGTCAATCCACCTACCTGCACATCTTTGGGTTGTGGGGGCGAAACCCACGCAAACACGGGGAGAATGTGCAAACTCCACACGGACAGTGACCCAGAGCCGGGATCGAACCTGGGACCTCGGCGCCGTGAGGCAGCAGGGCTAACCCACTGCGCCACCCTGCTGCCCTAAATAGACAATCTTTGACAGGCTTTTGTTTTTCAGAAAACCTAATGGTCTTCTCTTGCAAGGTCTAGGTCCGTGCAGGCAACATCAACATCCGGTTTGCATTCCAACTTGGTTTCTCCACGGGGAATCAACTGTGCCCGACTGCTGCCACCTTCCTCTGTCAAGTCAGAAAATTGTGGATTAAACCCCCACCACGAGCCCCATTGCTGACCCTCGCTTTACGAGCTGCCACCTTGCTTTCAGTTGTGGCGCGGCTGTGCGGGCATTGGCTGTAAATGAGTGTTTCACACTGCTGATCCACAATGCTCCCCTCGGCCACCACCTCGCCACACTTCACAAGGCCAAATCCACGAGGTAAAGTCTGAAATACAGCTGGTTAACTGGCTGAGGGTGGGATCTTGCTGCGCACAAATGGCCATGCTTCATGGTCGGCTGTAAATCTCTCGGGGACATGACGGGGATGTGAAAGGTGCTACGTGAATGCAAGTCATTTCTCCCTATGTGGGCGCAACTCTTTCTTCAGCTTTCCTGCGTGTTCAGTACATCACCTTGCAGTGAAATGGGTATCGGAAGGCGTGTGTGAACACAGAGCCGGCAAACCATTAGTGGCCAGCATCCAGGAAGATCCAGTCCAACCAAGCTTTCTTTTTTTTTTAAGGGGGGGGGGGAAATGCAGGTCGGGAGGAATACACAAGGCAAGATGGTCATGAAACTCACCTTTGAGTGGTTCCTGTTCATTCTGTAAGATATCAATCAGGGAATTCTCCAATGAGTGCATGTTGAATGTATCGTACGGGTGTGTCCATTCCTGCAAAGGAAAAACATGAAAAAAAGAAACTATTAAAGTGAGGAAGGAGATGGGAACAATTCAGAGGTCACAAGAAAAGTTACAATCCACTCACTGAGATGTAACCAAGCAGCGCTGATATCACATTCCTGAAGGGGAGTGTGTACAGCAAAACCGTTCTTGGTGGAAACTTTCTTTATTTCCTCTCCTCCCTTGGGATTGCTGACTTTTGGGGTCAAGGTCCATGGATGCTTGAAGCTCCCCAATGTGTCCAGCAAATGGGCCTTTTCTCCCGTGGGAGCCTGGATGGCAAGAGTCAATTCCTGGGTGCGCAGTTACTTTTACTTTCCTCAATAACAGAACCCAACCTGTGGACAATCAGCTTCATCCCAAATTCTCGGTCAGATTGATGAGCGGTCGTCCATTTGCAGCCTTTAACTCTGGTCTCGCCTGCAAGCGGGAACATCTTCCTCACATCTACCCCTGTCAGCATCACGAGGACACACATCAGGTCACCTTTCAGTGTCTGCGTGTTCAAAATAACAAGGGGTCGAGGCAGAGTGGGAAACTGCTGCCAAACTGCGAACCAGAGGACACCTTCGTGTGAATGAAAAGAATCAGCTGCAACACGAGGAAAAGCTTTCTTAAAAGATACACACCAAGTGGTTTGGATCTGTAATGCGCTGCCTCAGAGCGTGATTGTCAAAGGTAGTATTATGGCCTTCAAAAAGAGAACTAGATCATTATCTGATAATGGAGTAAAATTGCAGGCCTGAAAGATGAGGAAGGGGAACTACGAGCTGCTCTTAGAGAGAGAGAGAACACAAGTTAACCATTCTGAAGCGCAGGAAGAGGCCATTTGGCTCTGCACCGACCCTCCAAAAGAGCACCCGATCGAGGCCCACTCTGTCCCCACAACCCCACCTAACCTTCACGTCTCTGGACACCAGGGCGTAACTGCAACCAGCCTGCACATCTTTGGACTGTGGGAGGAAACCGGAGCACCCGGAGGAAGCCCAAGCAGACACAGCGAATTTAGTGCGGCCAATCCACCTGCCTTGCACATTTTTGGGTTGTGGGGGGGTGAGACCTGGGAAGAATGTGCAAACTCCACACAGTGACCCGAGGCTGGAACGGAACCCGGGACCCTGGCGCTGTGAGGAAACAGTTCTGGCCACTGCGCTACCGTGCCGCCCTTTTTTGTATTCATCCACGGGATTGTGGGCATCACTGGCTGGGCCAGCATTTTAATTTCCATCCCTAATTGCCCTCGAATTGAGTGGCTTGCTGGATCATTTCACAGGGCCATACTGCTGTGGATCTAGAATCACATTAGGGCCAGACTAGATAAGGACGGCATTTCCTTCCCTGAAAGACATGCTAAGTTTTTTTACGACATCAATGGCCATCATCAGAATTTTAGTTCCAGATTATTGTTGAACTCAAACTGCACCATTTGCCATGTTGGGATTCGAACCTCGGTGCTCAGGGAAGTAGCTTAGGTGTCTGCATTACTAGCCCAGGGACAATACCACTATGCCACCACCTGAATGATGCGATGCGCAGACGGTGGGAAATGAATGGAAAGGGAGCATCATACAGCACACTGTGAAATGCACCCTCTGACACAGAGCAAAGTGGCTGAGTCACTGGTGAAGAATAGAATCTGGCAGAGTTTGTGAAGAGGTTACAGAGCATGAAGAAAAAGAACCCAACACCGGCCAGCTCTCTTCCAACAGGAGCAATGACTCCAGCACTTCTCACGCAGCCTCTTCTGCAGATTCCACCCTTGTACACTTGCCGAAGGTGCACACTATTTTCTTTTCGTCTTTTAATTGCCTGGGTAACAGTGGAGAGTGTGTGGCGGAGGCAGGTTGAATCTGGGCAACGGGAATTAAGCACCTGGGGAGAGGACGCCAGAGTGGGATGAGCTGAACTGACCTCCTCTGTGCTGTAACCTTATCCTTATGTTATGGTTACACAAGCAGCCAGCATGATCTGATACCTCACCCATTCTTGACGTACAAGTATATTCTGTGATTATCAACGGGCTGTTTTACCATGGCCAGAGGGATAGTGCGGATTATGAACAGCTTTTTGTAAAGGGGGAAGGGGGTGAGGTGGTCAGGAACTGATATAATTCTGATCAGAAACACAGAACCTGCCAAATATCCTGCTTTATTTACCTCCTGCCCCCACCCAAACAGGGCCTTTGCCCAGGCCAATGGTAACCCCCCCCCACCCCCACCCTGTTTCAGCTTCCTAACCACTAATTTAACTTTCAAACCTCTGAAGACATATCTTTGAAGCAAGCCAGGAGTGACAGAGCTAATAGAGACTGCAGTCATTGGGAACAAGATACTCAGATGAAAAGGCAATAAATTCTACTTCCAGGGTGACGCTGGACAAGGGCTGACCTTAACGTCTGCTCAGGGAGGCAACGACTCCACAGGAGCAACGTGACTCAACGTGGCAGCGCTCTCATCATGAAGCCCTGATGAGGCCACAGCTGGAGCAGCGTGTCCAGTATGGGTTGCCCCACTTTCCAAAGTGAATCATACACAGAATCATACCGAACAGAAGAGGCCCTTCAGCCCATCATCTACACCGGCAAAAAATGACTAAATCTACATTAATCCCATTGCCCAGCACATGGCCCATAGCCTTGAATGTTCTGACATCAAATGCTTATCTAAGGACTTGTTAAAGGTTGTGCCTCAACGACCCTCCCAGGGCAGTGCATTCCACATTCCCAGCACCCTCTGGGGAGGGGAGAGAGAGAGAGAGAGAGAGAAAGAGAGAGAGAGAATTTCCTTTCATCGTAAAATTATGCCCCCTTGATTATTGACCCTTGGGGAACAGCTGTTTTGATCCACCCTGTACCCATTGCCTCTCATAACCTTATACACATCTATCAGGTGCCCTCTCAGCTCCAAAGAAAACAACTTGAATTTATCCAGCCTCTCTTCACAGCGAAAATGTTCCATCCTGGGCAACATTCTGGTAAATCTCCTCTGCACCCTCCTCTCCTTCACATAGTTAGTGCAGTGACCAGAACTGAACACAGTACCCCAGCTGTGGCCTCGCCGTAAGTGGTCCTCGAGAGGAGATTCACTAGAATCATTCCGCTGATGAGTGATCTGAAGCACAAGGTTAGGTTGGAGAAGCTGGAGTTATTCCCCTTGGAAAAGACTTTTGGTAGCGTCCAAGATTGTGGCAGATTTACAGAAGGTCGACAAAGAAAAGTTGTTCCAATTCGTTGCAGGTGCGAGGGTTCAGGGGCACAGATTTAAGGCATTGGCGGGATGTGAGGGAGCACTTGTTCTTGCAGTGCGAGACAATGGCCTGGGACTCACTGCCTACCAAGTTGGTGAAAAATCAGTGATTTCAAAAGGAAATTGGATGGGTGCTTCAGGGAAATAAACTTATCAGGCTATGGAGATAGAGCAGGACGAAACAGGACGGACTGGGTCACTCTGCAGAGAGGCAGTATGCACCTGGTTGAGCGAATTGTATCCTCTTGCAACTTAATCACTCTCATTCAAGTGAGACATGATCCCGAAACCTACTCCAGACACTTGGGCAAAGAATCCAGATTAATACTCCAGTGCAACACTGAGGGAGTGGATGTTTCACGCGAGGCGTTAAACGAGAGAACAGTCCGCTCGGGGGTGAATAATAAAGATCTCAGGGCAAGTTTGAATCTGAGCAGAGCAAGGATATCTCCTGGGCAATGTTCATCCCAGCCATAATCATAAGAGCAAATGTCTCCGGATGCTGGAATCTGAAACGAAAACAGAAAATACTGGACAATCTCAGCAGGTCTGACAGCATCTGTGGAGAGAGAAGGGAGCTGACGTTTCCAGTCTGGAAACTCTGTCAAAGCTGGAGAACTGAAAACAGGGTCAGATTGATAATGTTGAGGAGAGGGGGCTGGATAGAGGGCCAGTGATAGATCTCTCCACAGTTCAGGCCTGCTGAGATTGTCCAGTATTTTCTCTTGTGGTTTATCCTGGCCAAAATCACTTGGTCAACCTGTATGCTTCTTCCATGGATCTGATACTATCTCTAATTTCCCTTGGAAACCATCACACGGTAAACTTTGCAGTTTTACTTCTGCTCTAGACATTCATGCACTCCTTGAATGTTTGGCATTGTCTGTCCACCATCATTCCTTTCAGTAACGTTTCCAAACCTATCACAGCCCACTTGCGCCTCATATTGTCGTAGTTTCCTTTATTAAGATTCAGGACCCTGGCCTCAGAATCAGCTATACCACTCTCCACCTTGATGAAAAATTCCACCATGTTCTGCCCGCTCAGCCACATGCAACACAACTAGATTGCCAATGATTTCTTTCTCATCGCACAGTCCCCAGTCTCGGATGGCCTGATCTCTCGGCGTTTTCTCAACAGAGGAACCAATGGGGTAGATTGAAAGCAATCATTTCCCTGCTCGGGGATCGCGTTGAACGCAAGGGGTACGGTATAAAAATCAGGCCGAGTCCGCCTTCCTGAAATAAAATTAGGAAATCCTTAGAAAGGCAAAAGGTGGTAGAAGTTTGAGGGATTTAATGGCTTCCTCCCATGTGGGAGTCTAACCCTCACTCCTTCCTGTGACTAGTCACAGGACACATTTCCCATACTGTCTTGCAGAAATGTTAGGCCAGAAATGTTAGGCCCAGTTCCGAAGATTATGCTCAATCCAGTCCAAGCTCGATTCTGGCCTGAATGCCGTGCAGCCTGCCTGCAGGTCCAGGAAATAGCCAAGTATTAGTGGCAACGGGATGCAGTGCTTCGCTTTGTCAGCTCTACCTGAAGAGGCAAAAAGGAAAGCCATCACGATGGGAGTGGGGCATTCACCTATTGGGGTCTTAGCCCTGACTGATCCTGCAGTTGACTCTTTCACACCGGAACAAACCACTGTGCCTCCATAGCTTTGCCTGACTAACTCCCCTGGAAGTGAGAACCAATGCAGGAATCCAACAGCACACGTGGCTTGCTCGCGAAGGAAGCCAAACACCAAAAGCAGCCTACTCGACACATTGTGCCTTTACCGGCAATTTGTTGCAACAAAATAAAATCAAACCAAATTGCATCGTTCTATTTAAAATAGAATGGGTAGAAGTATATTTGAAGCAAGTGAGAGACAAGGCTATGGAGAGAGACATGCAGGGCAGATCAGAGATTGATACATCACAGGGGTCCATTGTTGCTAAGCAGATGGCCAAGAACCACTCTCCTCAATGCCTTTCTAGCGTTAGTGACCCCTCATTTGAGTCATAAACTAAAGAATCGTCCTTGCCGATTCAACTTCCCAAAACCCAGAACCAATTATATAAACCTCCAGGTCCCTGCACCTCACATCTCCACTCGTAACTAAGCACTATCTTGAGCAACACTTTGAACCCAAGCTTTACGCGTTCTACAACCTCCCTAGCCTGCCGATAGCGGGGTCTCCCAACAATGAACATCCTTGTACAATTTTACTATTATTGCTTTGGAAGTATTGGGAGGAATTAGAATTGGAGCATGAACTGAGGGAGGCAGAGGTGCTGAGCCCCTGAGCAGTTTAAAGACCCAATTGCCTGTGACCAAGAACCATCCCCTCAACCAACATCACTAAAATGGTATCATCTGGTCATTATCACATTGCTGTTTGTGGGATCATGCTGTGCGGAAACTGGCTGCTGCATTTCCCATGTCACAACAGTAACTACACTTCAAGAATACTTTGTTGTGACTCAGAAAATAGGTCATTTTGAAAGGTCTTGTGGAATCTGTAATTATTTTTACGAATATTTGAAAATTACTTCAATTGTGCATCAGTTCTAAAGTCATCACTGGAACCTTTCTTGGGTCAGAAGAAATACTGGTCCACGTGACCTGGAAACAGTACCAACAGAAAAACAGCTGAGAAAGTCAAATTTGAATGCTGAATACAGGGTTAAAGGCAGGATTCTTGGAAGTGTGGAGAAACAGAGGGATCTTGGGGTCCACGTACATAGATCCCTCAAAGTTGCCACCCAGGTTGATAGGGTAGTTAAGGCGTATGGTATGTTGGCTTTCATTAACGGGGGATTGAGTTTAAGAGCCGCGAGGTTTTGCTGCTGCTTTACAAAACCCAAGTTAGACCACACTTGGAATATTGTGTCCAGTTCTGGTCGCCTCATTATAGGAAGGATGTGGATGCTTTGGAGAGGGTACAGAGGGGATTTACCAAGATGCTGCCTGGAATGGAGGGCATGTCTTATGAAGAAAGGTTGAGGGAGCCAGGGCTTTTCTCACTGGAGCGAAGAAGGAAGAGAGGTGACTTGATTGAGGAGTACAAGGTAATAAGAAGCATGGATAGAGTGGATAGCCAGAGACTTTTCCCCAGAGTGGAAATGGCTGTCACAAGGGGACATAATTTAAAGGTGATTGGAGGAAGGTATAGAGGAGCTGTCAGAGGTAGGTTATTTACCCAGAGAGTGGTGGGTGTGTGGAATGCACTGTCAGCAGAGGTGGTGGAGTCAGAGTCATTGGGGACTTTTAAGCGAGTCTTGGACAGGCACATGGACAGCAGTAAATTGAAGGGGTGTAGGTTAGGTTGATCTTAGATTAGGATAAATGGGCCGAATCATCAGGACTGATATAACTTGAGGGAGAAAGGCTTCATGCAAATGGGCCGAAAGGCCTGTACTGTGCTGTTCTATGTTCTAAAAGCTGTGTGGCTTGCGTTATATATTTGCTCCTTTGACTCTCCTGGAGCTCTGCTGTAGTAATGTATGCAAGGAAGAGATGTAATGCAAGATAGAGGGAGAAACAGTGAACCAGCAGGGATGAGAGAGAGAACACACCAGAATTCACTTAACAAGTGTTCCAGAGTGTCATTATCCAAATACGTAAAACCTCGCAAACACAAACGAGAGCTGCAGATATAAGCAGAAGGTGATCAGTGCGCAGATACAGACACAACAGAACGCAGAAAGGCACAGGAAGAACAGAGAATTCTTGTCAGGAAAAGAACCCAATCATTCAGTTTTTCTGTTCAGCAGAACGGGACCCAGGAGCTCTTGAGCTGGCTAAATAGGTTTAAAACCTGGTACACTGTGTGAATAGGTTGAAGACACTGAAGAGCTGGGTGTTTTCGCGGAAGTGGCTAAACGGAGAACTGGGACATTACTGGTTGATGAGTTGAAAATGAACTCTGGGAATCCACATCACCAGGACTGATGTGACTTGAGGGAGAAAGGCTTCATGCAATTGCGCTGATGAGAATTGTACCTGTGAAATTCAGAGGCTGACAGAGAGGACTCCTGACCTACCCTCTGCATGAATAAAGAACAGCATTTTGTGGAACTGTGCAGCAATGTAATGCCACAATTGTGTGGGAAATGACGCAAACGCTCGTGGTTAAGTAAAATGAATCTGTTGCAGTGACTGTTGAAAGTGAAATTTACCTTTGTATTTGAAGTAACATTTGCCTGTTCATCCACGTGCAATTTGTGTTGCTTTCGAATGGCAGGGAATTTGTATTTAAACCTCTTGGTCTTCCTGCTCATTTCCTCCCTATGCACTGAACCGTGACACTTCTCAAAGCTGAATTAGGATGCGTTACCTATCTGACTATTTCACTCCGGGTCCTCTTGGCATCAGGTGCGAACAGCTTCGGCCTCGTCCCTGCCACCCCTCTGGTGGAATTGTCTCCACCTCTGGAAGTTGCCAACACAAGTGGACCGACCCAAACAGGTCACAGAAGGTAGGCCAGACCAAGCAAGGATGGCAGATTCCCTTCCCCAAATGGCTCTGGTCAAGCAGGTGGGTGTTTAACTCGGACGACAACGGTGGTTGCTCTCACCCAGGCCAGCTCGGAATTACTAGTTTTTATGGACGGAATTCAAATTCCACGAGTCGAAATGCAGTGGCTTTGAACCCATTTGCTCAGACCATCGCCCGGGCCTCTGGATTACCAGTCCCGTGATACTGTGACTTTGCCACCGTTTCACCCTTTTACCACACAGGTGTCTGTGGGAGCTTCCTGTGTGCAAACTTGCTACCGCACTTACTACAGTACAGCAGTAAAGTACACTTGAAAAAGTATTTTAGTGGCTGCAAAGCAAAAGAAGTTGTGAAAGGCGCTATACAAATGCAAGTTCGTTCGTCCTTCCTTTCTTTCAACTGTTCCGCACAATACCCATTTACTGGGATTGGGTTTCCTGTGTGCCAGCCAACTTTCTCTCCGTGCTGTTACATTTGCCCTCATGCCATATGCCTGAGCTTTTGCAAGAAGCCTTCTGTGGGACACCTTTTCAAACACCTTCTTTGGTTTATTATAGACCCCTCATCAACCTAAACAGGCAAATCTTCCAACAACATGTCGTAAAAAATCCTGAAACACAACTTGCCTTTATCTGATTAACTCTTCCATTCTAAATAAGCACCGACTCCCTTTTAAATCTCATGTGGCTGCCACATTTGCTGCTATTAAAAGGTTTTTGGCTCCGATGTATGTCTCGAGCGGTTTGCTGACAAGTGAAAATCTCACACCAAGAATTTATCCAGTGCTGGCAGCTCAGTATAATGCAGGCATTTTCAGCAACTTTAGCACAGGAAGTTCTATGTTTTATTGTAAACACTACCAAACCTTCATTTTAAGGCCCTAAATTTAGGCTGCATGACCTTGGCTGTGATGTCAAACGCTGATTACTTCTGTTGCAAGAGCTCCCCGTTGCTTCATTTGAGATAACTAGGTTATTTGTACCCGAGCAGATGGAACGTAGTCCGTAGTCCAATCCAGAGGAGTTAGGGACTGGGACCTCTGGGCCCAGTATTCCAGGTCTAATCGATGGAAATGGTTTACGATTGAGTAGGTGTTGTTATAACCTCGCTCAGTGGCTGAGTGGGGAAACTGCACTGGATGGTGTCAAAATTATTCAAGCAGAGGAGATCTGTCAGTAATTTATATTTATCGAGCACCTTGTAGTGAAGCATCCAGAGGTGCTTTACAGGAGTTAATAAATATAATAATAATAATAGCTTATTGTCACAAGTAGGTTTCAATGAAGTTACTGTGAAAAGCCCCTAGTCGACACATTCCGGCACCTGCTCGGAGAGGCCGGTACAGGAATTGAACCCGCGCTGCTGGCCTTGTTCTAGCCCACTGTGCTAAGCCAGCTGTTCAGCCGAGTTTTAGAACATAGAACATACAACAGCACAGAACAGGCCCTTCGGCCCTCGATGTTGTGCCGAGCAATGATCACCCTCCTCAAACTCACGTATCCACCCTATACCCGTAACCCAACAACCCCCCCCCCCCTAACCTTACTTTTTTAGGACACTACGGGCAATTTAGCATGACCAATCCACCTAACCCGCACATCTTTGGAATGTGGGAGGAAACCGGAGCACCCGGAGGAAACCCACGCACACACGGGGAGGACGTGCAGACTCCACACAGACAGTGACCCAGCCGGGAATCGAACCTGGGACCCTGGAGCTGTGAAGCATTGATGCTAACCAGCATGCTACCGCGCTGCCCTTTAAAGAGATGTTTGGGGAAGGGACAGAGGGCCTGACGGGTAAGAATCCCAGATCTTAGGGGCGAGAAGCTGAAAGCACAGCCACCAACACTGGGTCAGAGAAATTGGGGTTTACTCAAAAGAGGCCAGAGATGGAAGAGGGAAATGCTCTTGGGAGTTTGAGAGATCTGAAGGAGGTGGCCTAAACGGAGGGCAGAGGCTAAGGAGGGGTTTGACCACATGGATAAGAGTTCTGAAGTGGCTGGGACGGGGGGACGGTGGTGACAAAGAATCTAGTCCCTGGACAACAGCTGATCCAAGTGGGCCATTTTGACACAGGAGCCAAGGCAATCAGCAGCAGCTGGTAATTTGCCCAGCAAGGGGCATCACGGCGAAGCCCAGAGCTGCCCTCGCCAATGCTCACTCATGCCAGGAATCATGGGCAGGGATCAGAAGCAAAGCGGAGTGGCCCCCTCACTAGCCCAGGGGCCCCACGCATCATCACTCTGGAACTAACTCATTCAGCAGCAGGTAGCGATGTTCGGCTCAGACAGGGTGGGGGAGGGGGACAAGCTATGATCTTTCTGGGCCACGTAATTCACTTTGCAGTGAAGCAGCCCTCCCTCACCTTGAAACACCTGTGTTTCCTACTCCCCGGGTTCTGGTAGACGGAGCTGGAGAAAATTTCCTCTGACCTTCAGATTTCTGGCGAGATACTGCATACAATAAACACGCAACCCTCCGATTTTTTTTGGAATGATTTATTTTCTGCTTCCCTGCACTTGCCCTTAATTTAACACCAGAAGCACCAATTTTACCTTCAAGGTATGTTGGCAGAGAAGCTCAATTTCCCGCTGTACCTCCTCAAACCGTCATGATGTCACCATCGACATCTGAATGTTTTACCAGTCTGCTCTGCCCTTGGCTGGCACGTGCCACAGCACGACCGGTGCACAGGGATCTTCATTTTTTCCCCCAGCCCTACCAAAATCCAAGGGCGTTATCTTCCAGATGAGGCATTAAACTGAGACCCCCGTCTTCCCTCTCGGGCGTGAACAAAAGATGCCACTGTCCTATTTTGAAGAGGATTTGAGGAGGTCACCCTGGGCTCCAATTCAAGAACAGACTCTCCGGTCACTACCTCATGGCTGTTTGTGGGAGCTTGCTGAGAGCAAATTGGCTCTCACATTTCACACTTACTTTAAAACGGAAATACTCAATTGGCCGTAAAGTACTGATTAGACATGCAAAGGTCAGGAAAGGTGCTATGGAGGCTGCCTCAACCCGGACCCACAAATATCCCAATGAGATCGTGGGTTTGAGGCCCACTCCCTCCCACAAAATACAGCAAAACCAAGATCAAACGGCAGATTCTAAAAGCAACGACAACATGTCTTCACGGGACACCTTTGACACACTGAAACATCCCCAGGGCGTTTCAGAGGAACATTATCAAGCAAACCTGCACACCTGGCCATATGAGAAGACATGAAGTGACCAGAAACTTGGACTTTTAGCAACATCTTAAAAAGGAGGAGAGGTGGAGGTGCCCCAAGGATTGACGAAGGAGATTCCAGAGCTAAGCCAAGGCAGCTGAAGGAATGGCCGCCAGCAGCAATCAAACCATTGATGCAAATTGCCTTTCTTCAGAATTTTGTTGCCAGAAAAAAAGACTTTGCCTCCAAACTCCACACGCATGTCAAGTGGCTTGTTCAACCCTCTGGACTCGGTCAAGACTCCTCCAATTAGGGAGCAACAATCAGTGGAGTTAATAAATAATGTCTTTGCTCACAGGAGTTGGGTAGAGGAAGCCAAGATTCATGTTCCCAAATCCTTATCCAGTGACCTGCGCTCTGGAGTGCACTGGGTTCAGTTCCTATGCCCTCCCACCCCAGCCCCCTCAAGTCGCTGTCCAGATTACAATAAAGAAACTTCGAGAGCAGGAGCAGATCATTTGTCCCTTTGGGTCTGCTCCGCCATTCAACATGATCACGGCAGATCCTCGATCTCAACACCCACACTCCCGCGCTCTCCCCCTGTCCCTTTCAGAGTCTACGAATCTGTAACCTTCTCAAATGTATTGAATGACTTGGCCCCCACAGCCTTCTGAGGTAGAGAATTCCACAGGTTCACCAACCCTCTGAGTAAAGAGGTTTCTCCTTATCTCAGTCCCAAATGGCCTACGCCCCGAGACAGTGACTGGCCTTGTCCTAGACCTCCCTCCCCCTGCCCCAGCCAGGGAAACAACAACCCTGCATCCAGTCCGCTCACAGTTTGCAAAAGGGAATGTGTGGCCGAGCCACAGGACATTTAGCTACCTGTCCCCATGAATCACCCGCAGCACCTTCCAATCAACTCAGCAAGATGCAAGGAAAGGAAACGACAAAGTAAATGTATGTCAGATTGCCAGCATTCCAAGACACCCCCCCACTCCCCTTTCAAGGCGGCCGGCTGACCTGGAACCAATTCGTAAAAAGGCACTAATCGAAAAGCATAATGCCAGAAATGGAGAACAAAAAAAAAACCCCAGAAAGTGCTGGAAATACACGGGCAAGGCAGCATCAGCGGAGAGAGAAACAGGTTTTCTGTTTTCATTTACGAAGCAGACATTGCTGAAAATGTTTCTGCGAGGCCAAATCTGCAAGTTATAACACAAGCTGCCCATTTTCAACAACGTGGGAGGGCATCTTGTGCCAGAAGGAATGAGAAGGGTAGATGATCACAGTCAGATTATACCCATGTAGGTACATGGATTACGGTAGAATGAGGGGATGTGGATTACTTTGTTCTTAATCGAGGACAGAAGTTCGGCACAACATCGTGGGCCAAAGGGCCTGTTCTGTGCTGTATTTTTCTATGTTCATATCTCAGCAACCTTCTCTACATCCGGAGATTCTGGTTGCTCCCAGTGAACCACCTCCTCCCCCGTTAATGGGGGGGGCTGAACCCGATTGGGGTCCAGCCTCTTAGCTGATCCTTCACCAGTACTTCCTCCATTTTCCCCACATGGTCTGTGCACAGTTACCCTGGACCTCAAAAAAAGGTCACAGCTCCCAAAACCGTGCCACTTCTGCAAATGTCCTTCTGCTAATTTCAGCCTGCTTTGCCCACCAGTTCAACGAGGTTTACAAGGATAAACAATCTGCAGCCCTCCAATTTGTTCCCCAGCATCGCAAGCCAGAGTGATATCTTAGTCCAGGTTTAAGGCCTTCAAAAACAAAATACAATAATATCAATCCATCCCTTTACTTCAGGGAATGAGAGCCAGCTAAAACAGACAGCTCAGAACTCTCTTCCACACACTTACAATTTTTTTTAAAAATACAGAACCCTGCAAAATCTGTAAGAACCCCAGAAAATGCTTGACAGGCTGCAGATCCACCAACAGCTGAACAGAGCTAGGACAGGTTAGTGCTTCAGATAGAAACCAGACAGGCTGTGCTGAAGCTGCTGCTCCACTTCTATTCACTCAGTCTACCTTTCTTTTCATTTATGGAAACAACAACAACTTGCATTTCTATAGCACCTTGAAAGCAGCAGAATGTCCCCCCCCCCCCCCCCCCACACCACCTTGCTGGAGGGTGAGCAAACAGAATTTTGATAGCAAGGCAGAAAGGGAGATATCAGGGCAGGTGATCAGCAACTAGGCCAAAGAGGCAGGTTTTAAGCAATGTTCAAACAGTAGAGAGAGAGAGAGGCAGAGAGGTTTAGGGAGGAAATCACAGGTTCAGGCAAGGCCTCTGGAGGCATGGCTGCTGGTGGTGGAGCAGTTAAAAATCAGGGATGTGCAGGATGCCAGAGATCGTGGAAGGTTCTGGGGCAACATGACAATAAACTCTGGAGAGGTATGATGTGAATTTTAAAAAAGCAGACTGGGTAAATATTTGCTGCACTCCATGTAATAATATAAATACACCCCGGAATTAAGTTGGCGTGCTGAAATGCATATTTACATTTGAGAAGGGGGTGAGCAGAAATGACATCTGAGCCCACCCCCCATCCTGCCTTCACTGTAAATGTCCGCTGTTGCATTTTCCAAGCAGAGCAGGGGACCAGACGTGGCTAAAGTAGGAAGTGGTGCTGACAACTCTCTCCCCTACCGACCATCCCCCCTTCCCTCACATCCACTGTGCTCCCCAAATCCTGCTCATGAGATAGAACCCAAAGCTGCCCCAACCCCCCACCCCACAGTGCTGAGTAATTAAGTTCTGACTAGGTCATGAGGCGAATGTGCATGGAGCAGAGACCTTAGGTAAGGACTGGAGCGAATGCAATGAAGGTTCACTGGACTTGCTCGTGGGATAAGCAGCACTCAGTGAAATGCTCATTCAGAGAGCTGGTGCAGATACGATGGGCTGGCTGGTCACCCTCAGCGCTGTAACAATCCTGATTCTGTGAGGGCCATTGGCCGATAAGGAGAGACAGGACAGATTGGGCCTGCATTCCCAGAACTTTAAAACAACAAGGTCACCTCAGTCAATCACAAAATATCTTTGGGGCCTTCAGAGGGTAGATGGCGGGGATGATATTTCCCTCTGGCCAGGGAATCAAGAAATAGGCTTCTAGATGTCAAGATACAAGACTGGCCATCTGAGACTGAAATGAAGAGAAAATGTCTTCACTCAGAAGGTTGTGAACCTTGGGAATTCTCTACCTCAGAGGGCTCCGCTTGTTTACTGCCCAACACTCCAATGATCTCAAATCTTGAACAGACTGAGCCAAGATGGGGAAATTAAGGGGTACGCGGAAATTGTAAGGATTTGGAATGAAAGGAGATCAGTAGGCTGGAACACTTACTCCTGCCCTGATTTCTTGTTCTAAAAGAGTAATAACACAAGTATTTTCCACCACATTGTTAAATTTCCATAATTACAAAGTGGCTTACCTGTTGATGAGGCAGCCAATTGCTGTTCCCGTCCGTCCTCAACGGATTCTCCTCCATCCAGGATTTTGGAGCTAATGCTGGCCGGCCTCGATTTAGTTTAGGGGGCACCATCATGTGACTGGAGTAGGACCTCTTGGAGGAGCAGGTAGGAATTGAGTTCGAGACGCCCATTACTCCAGCCGATCTTCTCAATCCCCTGCCGCAGTTATTGGTGACGCTGCCCCAGCCGCCGCCGCCGCCACCACCACCACCCCCTCCACCACTCTGGTGCTGATGGCTGCCCCAGTTGAGGGCCCTGAAGGTTTGCTGCTGTGGACTGAAGTTGTTCCTCTGAGAGAAGGTCCCCTGGTGAGGATGGTGGCTGAGCGGTGACCTCCTGTGCTGCTGTTGCTGCTGCTGCTGCGACAACCCCATCTGCTGCACCGAGGGGAATGTCCCTCCAAAGAGAGGCCCCAGGTGGACCATCTTTGGTAACAACATCGCAGTCGGCAGGACCCCCTGTTGCAGAAGGCTTTCGTCACTGGTCTGGCCGGTCGACCACCCTAGGGCGCTCAGCGTCGAGGTGCTGCCCCCTTGATCTTGCAGAACCAAGCCGGTGGGGGGGGCAGGTGGGCAGTCCAGCTGGGAAGTCCCATCCCCAGTGCTGACCTCAGGACTTTTCAAGGACTCCAGGTTCTGCTCCAGATAGGGGCAGCAAACTGATTGCCTTTTCGTGTCATTCTGGAGCATGACTGGATTAGCAAAGGGGAGGGATTTTTTTTTGGGGGGGGGGGGGGGGGGGGGGGATTACAATCCACAGGAGACGGAAAAATAAAAATAAAAAAAAAGAAGAGATGTGGCGGCTTGGGTTGGCGATAGCCCAGCCCAGCCCAGCCCTGTCTAAGCCAGCGCAGCGAATGTGAGGCAGGGAGAGAGTAGCTGAGACGCCCCAACTCTGCACAGCCCAGCTGCACACAAAACACGTCCCTTCCAACCAAAGCAGCAACAACACAAGCTCGGAGGTCCCAGACTAAACCCCCCCCTTTCTGGGTGGTGTGTGTGTGTGGTGTGTGTGCTTCCCTGTCTGCCTCCTCCTCAGCTCCTGATCGATCACATCAAAATGGAACAAGATCACAAGATGCTGTTTAATGACCTGCTCATCGCCGCTTTACTCCGGAACTGAAGCTCTGACACTCCGAAGCATTCTGGTTGCTCCACATTTTTTTTTCTCTCTCTCTCTATTTTTTTTTTCCATTCCTGCACCTGACTTGCGCAGGGAATCTGGCTCCGGTTTGCAGATTGCGTATTAAACCCCCTCCCTCTGTGTGTGTGTGTGTGTGTCCTTCCCCCTGGACCTCCCTCTCCCCCTCCCACTGCTACTTCCCAGCTCTTTGTGAACAGGGATCATCAATGGCTAATCATGTCTTTATTAAATTAATAAATCCTCTTTTGTCCATACACCCCCTCAACACACACCCCTCAACAAACTGGGGGTGGGGGCAGCAAAACAGCTTCTTCTTGAATGAAAGTTTGTTGTAAATGTGGAGGTCAGAGAGTTCCCAAACACGTCAGCCTGCAGACTAGTCACGGCGCAGCCCATTCGGCCCCTCGGCTCCGTGCTGCCCTTTGTTAGGCTGAATCTCATCCCCTCAGCATCCCTCATCCTTGGGGGGGGGTGTCTGGAAATCTGCAATGTAAAGCAGGGGATGCTCGGGATGTGTGCCCAAACATGTCTTCATGTTGCCCCTCAATGGTTTCCCCCTTGCTGAGAATGCGTGGTTGGGTGTGAGGGCCCACGTGGTTGAAGAGCCAGCCGGGTGGTTCATGCTCGCCCTGTGGATTGGGCATTGGGCTCTGTCGGGCTACATGCTGTGCCAGTTGCAAAGATCCCCCCCGGCTCCCAGCCCGCCCCACTGGGGTGTCTGCAAGATGCCTCTTGTGGTGGTGGTAAGTGGGTAGCTGTGGAGGGGCAGCCAGCCAGCCCTTGCCCATGTTGGCACGATGGTCACCCCCATTGCACACTCTGCTGGCTGCAGCTCACTCCCTCCCTCCCAGCTGGGCAAACCCCTGAGGTTGGGAGGTGTTTGCCCCTGAGCTGCCCACCTCCTGCCCTCTGCAGCCAGCCCAGCCTGGCCTGGGCTCCTGCCGGCTTCTGGGAGATGCAGTGTTGCAGCCGGGAGGAAGCAGCAGGAACTTGCTGCAAACTACAGCTCCCAGCGGCGGCTGTGTGACAGCAGGGTCACCGTGCACTTCCTGAAAAATCCACCTTACGTAATCATTTCCAGCCCACACCTTCTCTAGGCACCCTGGCTTTTAAAGGGCCTCATAGAACAACTTCACAAAAAAAAACACCACCCCGTCCCGTCCCCCGTTCAGTCTGAGAGCCTGCGTGGAAAACGAGAAGCAGAGAAAAGACAACCTGCTCACTGGGGGAACACAGACCTTTCTTCCCTCCCTCATTGTGGCCTTTGCCGAGGAAGCTGACACTTGCTCACAGCTCATTGTCCCTTTAATACTATCTACTGAACCCTCTTTGCTTCAAGACATCTTCCTCCACATCTGGGGGTCCATCATAGACACAGGAGGAAGCCCTTCGAGCCTGCTCCGCCATTCATCATAATAATGGCTGATCATCCAACTCAATAGCCTGACCCCACTTCTTCATCCTCCCCCTTCCATATCCTTTGATCCCACCTCTTCCCCCTCCCCCCATATCCTTTGATTCCCTTCACCCAAACTGCTTCTTGTACCTATGAATTCCACAGGCTGACCTCCGTCTGGGTGAAGAAATTTCTCCTCATCTCAACCCTCCAAAAGCCCATTGGCATCCAAGGTTTGCCCCCCCAACCTCACTCCAGGGCCCGTGCACCCGCCACTTCCCTCACTGACCGACAGTCACTCTCGGTTCAGCAACTTCCCGAGGCAAAAATTCTTGCCCTTGGTTTTCAAATCCTCCGCGACCTATCCCTATAATTTCCTCCACCCCTACCCTCCCAGGATTTCAGCACTCCTCTAATCATGGCCTCGAGTGTCAACAATTTTAATCACTCTGTGAGCAGTCATGCTTTCAGCTCCAAGACCCTGAGCTGTGGCATTCCCTCCTTAAGTATCTTCACTCTTTTACCCCACCCCCCTGATTTAAAATTCACCTCAAAGCCCACCTCTCTGACCAAGCTTTCAGCCATTAGCACTTAAGACCATAAGACATAGGAGTGGAAGTAAGGCCATTCGGCCCATCGAGTCCACTCCGCCATTCAATCATGGCTGATGGGCATTTCAACTCCACCTACCAGCATTCTCCCCGTAGCCCTTAATTCCTCGCGACATCAAGAATTTATCTATCTCTGCCTTGAAGCCATTTAGCGTCCCGGCCTCCACTGCACTCCGCGGCAATGAATTCCACAGGCCCACCACTCTCTGGCTGAAGAAATGTCTCCGCATTTACCCCCTCTAATTCTAAGGCTGTGCCCACGGGTCCTCGTCTCCTCGCCTAACGGAAACAGTTTCTTTGCGTCCACCCTTTCTAAGCCATGTATTATCTTGTAAGTTTCTATTAGATCTCCCCTTAACCTTCTAAACTCCAATGAATACAATCCCAGGATCCTCAGCCGTTCATCTTATGTTAGACCCGCCATTCCAGGGATCATCCGTGTGAATCTCCGCTGGACACGCTCCAGTGCCAGTATGTCCTTCCTGAGATGTGGGGCCCAAAACTGGACACAGTACTCCAAATGGGGCCTAGCCAGAGCCTTATAAAGGCTCAGTAGCACATCGCCTTTCCTTGCATCTCCTTTGATGGCTGTGTCAGTTGAGTCCAACTGAACACCTCAGGCAGTTTCACTACATTAAAGGTGCCATATTAACCAAAGTTCATGGAATCCCTACAGTGCAGATGGAGGCCATTTGGCCCATCGAGTCTGCACTGACCCTCCAAAAGAGCACTCCATCCAGACCCACTCCCCTGTCCTATCCCCGCCGAGCACTGATCATGGCCAGCCGACTAAACCTGTACTTCCAGGACACCAAGGGGTATGATCAATCCGCACATCTTTGTCAATTTTTTATTTTGCATGGCCTGCACATTTTTCAATTTCAACATGCTCAAGTCCGGTGCATCCGAGTCCAGAGTAAAGCTCCTTCTACCCACCTCGTACTTCAACACTTTGCAAAAGGCATGACATTTTACTTACACCCAGCATCCGGGGGTACATCAGAGTAAGATTTCCAATTTAATTGAACAATTTTGCACTTTTCGGCCCAGACTCACTAAAACTGAACAGAGGTCGCAAGCGAATTACAACATCGGGCACAGGTTTCAGATATTCACTGAGAGTCCACGTGGAGATAATGCCATGTGACCTGGAATGCACTCCTTGAATGGGTGACGGGAACAGATACAACAGCAGCTATCATGGGGTATTTGGCTAAACACTTGAACTTCGAGCACAGGGCTGTGGAGAAAGAGCAGCAGTGAGGGTGCAATTGGTTTGCTCTTTCAAAGGCCTCCTTCTGCACTTTCACAATTTGTGATTCCAGGAAAGCCTTCAAAGCCTACACCTTCAGTCTAGGACAGATTTGAACAAAGGTCTCAGTGTTGAACCCAACTCCGCCAGCATCCTGCATCTCTCAATCTATGTTGAGCGTCAGTAACCTCATTGCCAATGGAAGGCATCGCATATGATAAACCTATCCTACCTTCACCCAAAATCAACACATGCATTTTCCAGCATTGCTCGTTGACTAGCAAGCTGGAAGCAGGAACCTTAATGAATTTGATTCTCCGTAGCCTATGCCAACACAATTTGCCATCCGAGCTGAACCCAACTGCATTGTTCAGTCCTGAGGTTGTCCGCTGTGTTCGAGACATCAACATTTATCATCATGGGCTTGGTGGTTACATTAAGTTCTCTAATGATCACTACTCCCAATTACTGTCCAGTAAAATTGCAATGTCCTGCATGTTGGGTCAAAACTGGATCAACCTCAGCTGAGATGCCCACTGTGGCTGAATAGTCTGCTGATACTTGCTGATGGAGAGCCGGCAGGTGGGCAAGGTACCAGCACAAATGGGGCCACACTCTTGCAGAGTCCGTCTTCAGCAGAGGATGGGACTTCAGGGTGTCTAGTGCCTGGTAAAAGGAAACATTCTGTGATTATACACAGCAATCTTTCCAATGCTACTGATACCACCCTTGAAAAATACTTAGTGTTTGTCTTATGGTACATAAATGAATTGGCTAACCCTGACATGCATGATTTTCAGCTGCACTGTAATTTCTTGAAGGATCCCACCTTTTGTCCACAATCTATGCTGTGCAGTGAGTCATTCCTGTACAGAAAGATTCCAAGCTTTGCAGCTGTTTGTGTGGGTGTGCACGTTTTGAGTCCTGAGGTTATCCTTGTGTGGGTTTCTGTAATGTGTGAAGAGAGGGTGACATACTCAAGTTAATTTAATTGTCTTTCTTTGCACTGAGAAACACTGCAAGCAAATTCTCTCCCCACACATCCTTTTGAGAGCTGGCAGTGATCGAGAATCGACAGGCTGAGGAATTGCCTTGATGCCTAGAGCACCATTGGTAAATGGTGCGTGGTATCAAGCAGGCTCCCTCTCCACTGTGGTCCTACCATTGTTACAGTTATGTCCATCACACCTCAGTGGGGAGGGAAAGAAAGGTTAGCCAGGAAACCCGTGAAAAGCACAAGCAAGCAGACATAACACGAGGAGAGTGTGGGGGTTTGAATGGGTTCATATACTAAACCCAAATATTGTCTTTCTCTCATTGTGCCTTGCACCCTGGTGGTTATGGGAGATATTCTGGATGAAGGTCCACAAAAAGAGTTGGTGCCACTTCAGAATGGAATTCCTCAAACATTCATTGCACCAGTGCCCACGCTTAACTGCTTAATATTCACCACACGTGTCAAACTTTGAATAAGAAAAGTACAGAATACTTATTGCAGAAACATTACATTTGTATGAGCATACAAATGTTGACAAAATAGTTAGCAAAAGTTGGCAGTGTGCAAGTTTCATAGAATATTTCAGATGGCAATGAAATTGAGTACATTTTGAAAGATTTGTAATCTGGAATTCACGACTGCAGAAGGCTGTGGAAGGCGAGTGTTTGGGCATATTCAACACAAAGATTGACACAGCTGCCATAGTGTTGAGATAGATCATATTGAAGGGTCGTAAAGGTTTGCAGGACTGAATGCCTTCACCAGCTCCTATTTCTGATCTCTTAAGACTTCCCCGCCACTTGCAATCTTCAATGTAATGCCTCTAAAATCTCATCTTTACATCCAGTTCTCCAGGACTCTGCACCCTGAGAAGTCTGCATTCTGTTTGTGGTGCCTGTCAAATGTTTGTGTTGTTATTGTGTTAAAAGCACTTTATAAACGGTCAGTGGTTGTAATAGTGTGAAAAATCATAGACAGCCAAAGACCGACTGCCCTAGTTAGCCTATTGGCGACATTTGTCGTCTCCCATCTACCCAGCCATGTGGACACTCACGCCTGAATAATGGCCCCACGGTGAGGTCCTGGCGATTAGCCAACACCCGGAGAACTGTACCCCAAAGAACAGCACAATGGAGGCTACGAGGAAACACAACAGTAAAACAATTTTACAGAAATTTATCAGAACAGTCACTCTATGTTTGTGCAGAATTACAAAGAACAAAACAATGACTTGTACTTGTGTGGCATCTCGCATCTCCCCCCCCCCCCAAGTACTTCACAGCCAATTAAATTCTTTTTTTAAGTGCAGTCACAGTTGTAATGCAGGAAACATGACAACCAATTTACACATAGCAAGCTCCCATGCTTCTTCGGTGATCACTCGCTAACGAGTAGGATTATCCATCTAACAGCATTGTGTGACTGGTCATGGGTTCTGTGGGTCCTTGTTTGGCTGACGAGCCCAATCCTAGAGCCACACACTTGGCAGGTGTTTCCGAGAGGTGGAAATCAGTCCATGGACTCTCAATCGTTGGTGTTCCATTCTCAGGTTGCTTTCCCGGGCCTCCTCGTGAAGTCGGGTGTCCTCAAAGAATGGTGTCTCTTCAGTCAAGAGGTTTCTCCAAATATATTTATTCTGAGCAAGGGTCTCCCAGGCTTTGACACCTATGTTGCATTTCTTGAGGTGAGCCTTTGAAACGCTTCCATTGTCCTCCTCTTGTTCGGGATCATTCCATGAGCTGGGCAAAGAAGATCACCTGACCTCCTGAGCACATAGCCAGCCCATTGAAAGATGGTTTCAGATGATCATGGCCTCGATGCTGGTGCTCTTGGCTCCTTCAAGGACCCTGATGTTAGTACGCCTGTCCTCCCAACTGAATCGGAGAATCAGTATCAGACAGCTTTGATAGTGGCAATCCAGGGCCTTGAGGTGACGTCTGTATGCAGTCCAAATTTCTGAACTGTATGGAAGAGTTGGGAGGACAGTCGCCTTGCACACAAGGATCTTAATGTCAGCACCAATGTCACGGTCGTCACAGACTCACGTCTTTCGGTGACCAAAGATGCTTGCGAATTGAATATCAGCCTTCGATAAGGGGTAGCTTCCCAGGTAGGGGAAATGTTCAACATTTGGGAGGGTTGATCCATTGATCTTGATGGAGGTATAGAACGGATCTTGCCCCAGGGCGGGTTGGTAAAGGACTGCAGTTGTTTTGAGGGTGAGGCTGAGACCGATTGTTTGGTATGCTTCCATGAAGGTGTCAAGCATGGCTTGGAGATTCTCTTCTAGGAGAGTGGAGGTGGCGATATCATCTGTACACTGAAGTTCCACAAGCGATGTCAGTGTTGCTTTCTTCTTGGGTTTCAACCGGTTGAGGTTGAAATATTTTCTATCTATCGTGTAAATGATGTCCACTCTACTGGGAAGCTTGTTCCCGACAAGGTGAAAGATGGTGGCAATGAAGATGGGGATAAAGGGTGAGGCAATGACACATCCCTGCTTGACTCCAGTCTTGACCGTGAAGGTTTCTGACTTCTTTTGATCAGTGAGGACTGTTGTCGACAACTTGTCATGGAGGAGCAGAGGATGCTGAGGAATTTCTCTGGACAGCTGGCCTCAGACAGGGTTTTCATAGCACTTCTCGATTAATGGAGTTAAAAGCCTTGGTGAGATCGATGAAGACAATTTGTAGAGTGGTTGGTGTTGCTCCTGACATGTGTGTTGAAGTTCCGAGCAGTGAAAATCATGTCCGCTGTTCCCCGTTCTGGGCTGAAGGCACATTGGCTTTCCAGAAGGTTTTCCTCAGATACTGGGAGAAGGCGGCTTGCCAGAATTTGGGCGATGATCCTCTTGCCGATGGAAAGTCGGGAGATTCTGCGGTCGTTCCCAGTCTGCTTTGAAGATGGTGGCGATGACGGCATCCCAGAGGTCGGCAGGAATTTCTTCTGTATCCCAGGTTTTCAGGAACAGCTGATGGAGATGACAGTGATCCCTCCTCCAAGTTTGAAAATCTCCACTGGAATCCCGTCCACTCCTCCAGCTTTTCCATTCTTCACCATATTTAAACTCAATTTTGGAACCTGGAATGTACAAACCCTCATGGATAATGAACAAAACAATCGACTGGAAAAAGAATGGACCTTATTGCTGTGAACTCAGGCGCCAACACTGACTTTGCTGCCCTGCAAGAGCCCTGAAGAGCAGACGATGGGCAGCTGAGGGAAGATGGTGCTTGTTCCACCTAAAGAGAGGAAAACACGAGGATCAGCCATCAAGGCCAAACTCTCATGACCTTCAATGTACAACTTGCCATGGACCAGCAGGCATCGGTCGTTGTGAGTGCCTACGCCCCAGCCCTTGATGCCAATGATGAGTCCAAAGAGGCTTCTACTCCACCCTGGATGCCATACGCTCCAACATTCCTGAAGAAGATAAAATCATCCTCCTTGGGGACTTCAACATGAGGGTTGAAAAGAACTCCCGACTCGAGAAATAAACCATCAGGAAGGAGTTGGGAATTGCAACTTCAAAGGGGTTCTCTTGCTCACCAAATGTGTGGAACACCAACTTGTCATCACTAACGCACTGTTCCGCCAAAAAGACAAGCTCAAGACTTCCTGGAGACATCCACGATCAAAGCACTGGCACATGATTGACTTCGACATCGTCCTACCTGGAGACCAAAGGATGCCCACATCACCAAAGCGACGACCAGTGCAGATGACTGCTGGATAGATCTCTGGTTCATCGACTCCTCTATGTCCGTCAAATTCTACCAGAAGTGGAAGATGAAGAAACAGCACAGAAAAAAGATCAATGTTGTGCAACTTCAAAACCCAAGCATATTAGGGAACTGCCAACAATATCTTCTCCAAAATCTACAAAGTGTTCATTCTCATGGAATGGAGGAAAACTAGAAAGAGGTGAAGACAGCCATCATCTCAAACTATGAAGAAACCATCAGCTACAAGACCAGGAAACACCAAGACAGGTTCAACGAGAATGACCACACCATCCAAGACCTCATTGACAAGAGGAGGAAAGCTCTCCGTGCCTGGAAAAACAACATAATCAGCAAGGCAAACTGGAGAGCTCATCAATCAGCCACGGCAGAGGTACAAAGAGTTCGGGAAATCAAGAACTGATGGTGGACTCAGAAAGCAAAGAAGCTGCAACTCATTGACAAGCACAACACCCAGGGCTTCACCAAGGCCAATGGACCCAACACCCTGGGCCTCAAAACGGTGCGGAGTAAGGACGGAACCTCTTTGAGAGACAGAGAAAACATCTGCCTGCAATGTAGAGCACACTTCAAAGAACTCCTAAATCATATCACTATTATAGATGAGGACGTGCTTGAGGAAATCCCCCAAGTCCCAATCAAAGATGATCTTGTTTTCCCACCAAGCGTGGACAAAGTCAAAGCCACCATTAAACAGGTTAAGCTCCTACTAATAGCAAGGTGATAGTACAAGTACTCTGGGTGTTTCCCTTTGTTGGATATTGGAGAATGAGAGGCCATTGTTTTAGGATAAGGGGTGCCAGATTTAAAACACAAATACAAAGGAATGATTTCATGCAAAGGGTCACGAATGTGTGTAATTCAGGGCAGCCCGGTGGTGTAGTGGTTAGCACTAGTACCTCACGGTGCCGAGGTCCCAGGTTCGACCCTGGCTCTGGGTCACTGTCCGTGCGGAGTTTGCAATTTCTCCCCTTGTTTGCATGGGTTTCACCCCCAAAACCTGCAGGGTAGGTGGATTGGACCATGCTAAATTGCCCCTTAATTGGAATTTTTTTTTAAAATGATTGTGTGCAATTCTCTCCCTCAACGTGCAGTGCACACTCGAACACGAAACAAATTTATGCAGGAGATGGACAGGTTTGTAATTAGCAGCGGGATGTCATGGATATGGATGGGTTAGGTGAGTCAAATACTAATAGAGTTAGGTGAGTGGGCCAAAATTTGAATTATTGGGGTTTATCGTGGATAAGTATGAGGTGATCCACTTTGGTCAGGAAAAAGAAAGGCAACTGAGAATCTAAATAGAGAGAAACATTCGAGTGCTTTGGTTCAAAGGGATCTGGATGTCCTCGTGCATGAATCTCAGAGAACTAGCATACAGGTAATAAGGCAGATGGAATTCTGGCATTTCTGGCTGAAGGAATAGAGTATAAAAGAAGGGAAGGGTTGCTGCAACTGTACGAGGTACTGGTGAGACTGCACCTGAAGTCCTCTGTGCAGCTTTGGTCCCCTTATTTGAGGAGGGATATAGTTGCATTGGCGGCATCTGAAGAGGAGGTTCACGAGATTGATTCCAAGGTTATATTTCACCATTCTTCAGTGAACACATGCAGACCCATGATCTCCATGGTGAATTACTTCTAATGGTACAGCACAACAACAAGCAATTCTGTCCAGGAGCTGATCATTTAACTCCGCCATCCTACTTCATCTCACCCAGTCAGCATATCTCTCTACTCCTTTCTCCCTGAGGTTTCTATTCTGTGTATCCTTTAAATACACACATACTACCTTCTCAACAATTCCCTGTGGTAGTGAGTTCCACCTTCCGCCTCCTCTCAGGGTAAGCAAGTTTCTCTCAACCCCCTGTTGAATCTATCAGTGACTATTTCATACCTGCGACCATGAAAACATTTTCTCTGTACCTATCCTGGCAGCACGGTAGCATGGTGGTTAGCATAAATGCTTCACAGCTCCAGGGTCCCAGGTTCGATTCCCGGCTGGGTCACTGTCTGTGCGGAGTCTGCATGTCCTCCCCGTGTCTGCGTGGGTTTCCTCCGGGTGCTCCGGTTTCGTCCCACAGTCCAAAGATGTGCAGGTTAGGTGGATTGGCCGTGATAAATTGCCCGTAGTGTCCTAAAAGGTAAGGTTAAGGGGGGGGTTGTTGGGTTACGGGTATAGGGTGGATACGTGAGTTTGAGTAGGGTGATCATTGCTCGGCACAACATTGAGGGCCGAAGGGCCTGTTCTGTGCTGTACTGTTCTATGTTCTATGATCTTTCAATCTTTCTGCCCAACAACAGCCGGCAAATGAAGCAACGGGACTGAAGGATTACGAGGGGGAAACCGAGGCATGATTGAGGAGCATGAAACAGAAATAGTGGGGGAAAGAAAGATCGGATTCAGGGAAAGCAAAAAAACGACAGATGAAAAGTGAAGAATAATTGTAAAGGTGATCAGGGTGTATCACTCGATCCCTGGGAACTTGCTGACAGATTGGCACATTCACGAAAGCATGCACCATTTCACACGCTGCCAATTTACTCACAAGATCAGACCTTAGATGGAGAAGCAATTAACCAAGCACAAAGAATAACAGCACACGGAACCAGAATCAGAGCAAAACTTCCAGGAATCAGACCCGGGACATTTTCCTCCACAAAATTGTCAATGATGCTCAATTGTGGGTGACTCACTGCAATAAAATATCTTTGCTGTGAGGGATGCAGACAGCAGCAACAGTGAACCCATTACACAGGGGGGGAGGGGGGGGGGGAGGGGGGGGAGGATAGTGATGACAAATGAGAGATGCTGAAACTTGACAGCAGGTGTGGCCAAAGAGGAGCCAGAAAAAAAACCTTCTCTACCCACAAAATGCCACAAGTTTTAAATATAGTGTCAGTGGGTACAATGAGAGTCTCACTACAACTACACATCCGTCAATCTGTGACACGTAATACTGAAACCGAGCTGTCGATGTGACTTGTGACATGCTTTCCAGTTATTTACGTGAAATTTGCATTGTCCTCCCGTTCCTCCTGCTCTGAGGGATTTCTCATAATAAGAACATAAGAACTAGGAGCAGGAGTAGGCCATCTGGCCCCTCGAGCCTGCTCCGCCATTCAATTGGATCATGGCTGATCTTTTGTGGACTCAGCTCCACTTTCCGGCCCGAACACCATAACCCTTAATCCCTTTATTCTTCAAAAAACTATCTATCTTTACCTTAAAAACATGCAATGAAGGAGCCTCAACTGCTTTACTGGGCAAGGAATTCCATAGATTCACAACCCTTTGGGTGAAGAAGCTCCTCCTAAACTCAGTCCTAAATCTACTTCCCCTTATTTTGAGGCTATGTCCCCCTAGTTCTGCTGTCACCCGCCAGTGGAAACAACCTGCCCGCATCTATCTTATCTATTCCCTTCATAATTTTAAATGTTTCTATAAGATCCCCCCTCATCCTTCTAAATTCCAACGAGTACAGTCCCAGTCTACTCAACCTCTCCTCATAATCCAACCCCTTCAGCTCTGGGATTAACCTAAGTGAATCTCCTCTGCACACCCTCCAGCGCCAGTACGTCCTTTCTCAAGTAAGGAGACCAAAACTGAACACAATACTCCAGGTGTGGCCACACTAACACCTTATACAATTGCATCATCGTTCGATCTCTCGCCAATCTCAGTGTCTCCCCTATTCCTTCAGCTTACAGCTCAATGCAAAGGGCTAAACGGACACTGAGTTCGGACGGGGAGTGACTAATGATATACTAAATGCTTTTCTCGTCGGTCTTTTTTTTTGTCTTTATTCTTTCACTGGATACGGGCGTCACTGGGAGGGCCAGCATTTGTTGCCCTTGAGCTGAGCGGCTCAGAGGGCGTTTCAGAGGGCACGTAGAAGACAGCCACACTGCTGTGTGACATGTCATCACACATGTAGGCCAGACCCGGTAAGGATGGCAGATTTCCTTCCCCAAAGGACTTTAGTGAACCAGATGTTTTTTTTTCCAACAATCGAATGACAGTTTAATGGTCACCGTAACTGAGCCAAATTTATATTCCAGGTTGATTCGTTGAAAATCCCACCAGCTGCTTTGATGGGATTTGATCCCAAGTCCCCAGAGAATGATCCTCCTGATTTCCAGGTCCAGTGACATTACCAGGAGCTCACCATCTCTCCTATAATAATAATCTTTATAATTGTCACAAGTAGGTTTAGATTAACACTGCAATGAAGTTACTGTGGAAAGCCCCAAGTCGCCACATTCTGGCGCCTGTTCGGGTACACAGAGGGAGAATTCAGAATGTCCAATTCACCTAACAGCACGTCTTTCGGGGCTTGTGGGAGGAAACTGGAGCGCCCGGAGGAATCCCACGCAAATACGGGGAAAACGTGCAGACAGTGACACAAGCCTAGAATCGAACCTGGGACCCTGGTGCTGTGAAGCAATAGTGATAACCACTGTGCTACCAAAAATGCACAAGGCACTTGACACAGTCAAAATGGACATCATGCCAAAGTATGCACAACTGGAAGTTTGATAAAAGAAGCAATTATTTTTTTCAACTGAAAGGTGACAGTAGCAGAGGGTTTATAGAAGAAATTCCAGAGCCTGGAGCATCGACTGCTTGAGGGGCTGGTTGCTAATTGTGCAGTGATGCGGGGGGGGGGGGTGCAGTGAGAAGCCAGAATCAGAGATAAATAGTCTGTTCTTTTGGGTGGGGAAGGAGCCAATACTGAGAGGGTTGCAGAATTACAAGAAGCAAGCCCGTGGAGTGATCTGAGAGTCAAATAATGAGAACTTTAAATTGTTCATTTTGTTTGGAGACCAGAAGCCAAAGAAGATGAACAACAGTCGGAGTGATGGCCGAGCAGGTGGGGATTTTAAGTACAACAGAATTTGGGGGAAATCAAGTCGAGTGCAAGAGGTTCAGCAAGGTGAGGTTTGAGCTAGAGAGACTTATTCTGTAGTACAACACAGGCAGTGAATCCCTGGGTGAGCTGCTGGTTGTGGAGAGGGGAGATTAGGGAGTCAGAGAGGAGATGAACAAAAAGAGAACAAAAAGATAAATAATGAGGTATTCAAAATGATGAGGGGTCTGGACAGTGCAGATAGTGAGAAATTGTTGCTACTCGTGCAAGGATCGAGAAGGACAAGGCACGGATTTAAAGCAACTGATGAGTGGCAAAAGCGATGAGGAAAAAGATTTCCCCGCAGCAAGCTGTAACGGTCTGAATGCTCAGCCGCACGGAGTGTGGTGGAAGGAGGTTCAATTGAAGCATTAAAAGGGGAATCAGACTGTTTTCTGAAAAGAAACAATATGCTGAACCATGGGGACAAGGCTGGAGAATGGCACTGTGAACTGTTCATTCAGGGGGCTGGTGTGGAGACAGTGGGCCGAATGGCCTCCTTCTGCTCTGCAACAATGATGCAACACGCATTTCAATGGTGGTGGTTTGGAAGGACAGAGGCTGGCAAAGTACCACATGTCAAATTAAGCCCCCTCGGCATGGATAGAAATGGAGCTCAAGTTAATCTCAGGAGCTCAGAAGCACCCCCATCAAATTCATATCCGGAAGGAGGAAACAGTTAGGTCAGAGGACTGGTGAAAACCTTGGTGAGTTTTTCGGTTTCATCTCCTTGCTCAGGCATCCAGTACGTTCAGCGACAATGACCACACTTGACTTGCACACCTTGACAGCGCGGAAGGTATCTGGTCACAGTGAATCATATCCAAGCTCAATATTTTCACTGAACAACATCCACCCATGCTCAGTTTCCAACAAAGTTCAGACACATCATTCGTTCTGCGGGTTTCCAACTCTGGACTGAAGGGTCCACAAATGTCTTGGTAATGGTGAGCATTAAACTAAAAGAAACTGATGGAATATTTCAGTGTCCCAAGGTTTGGAAACCAATACTCAAACCAAAGGTCACCATCATATTTAACATTAAGGACTGTGGGATAGGCAATCCCATCAAATGATAGCCCTGCTGACGTGCAGTTTCCAAAGTTTAATAGTCAGAAGTTATTACAGCTACAGGGAAAGCAAAGTGCCCCATTGACGTACAACAACAGCAACTTGCTTTCAGAAAGCACCTCTTAACGTAGTAAAACGTCCCAAGGCACGACACAGTAACACTAAACAAAATCCGACACCAAACCCAGAAGATGATGTGATGGCAGATGAACATTAGCTTGGTAAAAGAGGGAGGGTTCAAGGAGCCTCTCTTAAAGGAGAGGTGGGAGAGCCGGAGGGGTTCAGGGAGTGAATTCCAGAGCTCAGGGCCTCGGCAGCTGAAAGCACAGTCTCCAAAGGAATATGCAAGCTAGAATTGGGAGAAGAACAGAGGGTTGTTGGTGGCACATGTCTCACGTCTGCATGGTTGTGTCCTTCTAGTGGTGTCCCGACAATTAGCTGGTTTGGGAGCAGAATGACAGGCTGCAGGGAACACAACAGCCCTATCAGACAACAAGCACTCCAAGTCACTCGAGACCAGTCAGGCTGGCACAGTTACCGTAAAATAACCGGTGTACGTGCATGGCAGAGTGAGTGGAGGTTTTGAAATTCACACAGAAATAAAACACACCAAAAAACCGGAGGGTTCAGCAATGCTCCCTGTGGCTGACTGGCATTTACCAGAATGAGAAGGCAGCAACAATTCGGAGCTGGCATCTTTATTCAGTTACATTTATCGAGAATCCCTGTCTTTTTCTTCCAGTTTAATTATTCCAAATAGCTGTGCATAAATTAGAAAGCAAAATGCAAATTTAAACGCAATTATGATGGCTACCACCCACCGCAGAGAGAAAAACAAGATCCATTAAAAATAAATTATTTCCTGTGGGTAGAAAAAAAAATGTGATCTAAAATATCCTAATTTTAAATATATATTTATAAAATCAAGTCACCTTATTTGGATGTGCCTATTTTAGTCACATGCAATGGGCACAGAAAACTCTGCTCAGGCTAAAAGCTGGTGAAGCTCTAGTTAAACCTCGACTTTAACTTGTCACTACATTTCTGTGCCTCCTTATGGCCCGATCGCAGGTTGTGGCAAAAGGATTATTAGTGAACGGAAAAATCTCCGCGGGTTTGATCCAATGACAAGGGCTGGGGAAATCGCAGCAGACCCCCCCCACGTGCACTTCACTGTTGGCAAATCTGCTGCTCCTCTTGCATCTCTTCTTCGGATGCTCAGCAGTGGGCGATTGGCTGAGCCGAGATCGAGTGCTGTCTCCTCCTCAGAAAAATAAGCACGAGAATGTTGTCGGGAATACCGGATGTCCCAGCTTTGATACAGCCACAACGGGACGCAAATTCAGCAGAGCACTGCGTCCCGTAATAGTTCATCACCTGTGGTGAGGGCACGCCCAGTCTCTGCCTGGAAGCGGCAGGAGTGTGGCATCTGCCGAGCCATATCCTGCCATGACATGGTGCAGCACTCCCAAGGTACTGCTCAGGATGGAGGCCTCTTGGCAGGGATGTACTGAGTGGCAGTAGTTTCAAACATGAAAAAAATAAATGAGATGAACAAAACAGCAAAAATAATTGAAGAGCAACTGATTAGGACGAGACATGTTAAGTCAAGGTTTCAACAAAAAAAAAAACTGATGGGAGCTGGATCAGCACATCTGTGGCTGGATTCCCACCCGGCGCTTGGCTGTCTGCGAATGTCATGACAATCCCGAGTGGGATTATGTCCGGTGCCAGTTCCGGTGGGCTGGAGAGGAGGAAGAGGAAACAGTCCATCTTAGCACAGCACCTGCTCATATCTCAGCCGTTCATGCCCTCCATCGCTGCTTCAGTCACTGCCAGAGTCCTCATAGCCTGCCTGCAGCTCTTCCTGCTCATCTTCCCGCTCAGGGTAGTTCAGAATCCGGCGATTTGCCTGCATCAGATATTGCTGTTGTCTGAAGTAAACCTTTAAAGCCCCTTTGATAGCAACAAAGGCAATCCCTCCCTAAAAGGGGGAAGAGAGACATATTGAGAAACAGAAATGCACAGCAAGGCAACTGGAAATTGAAAGATACCACAATTACGCTTTCTGTAACCTTCTTGTATGGCTCCTGGAGATATTCTCAGGACCCTCCACTATCTCAACCAATATACTCATTTAGAATTGGAGCTTTTCACAACACAGAAGGAGGTTATTCAGCCCATTATCCTGATGTCAACTGTGAACCATCTCTCCGCATGTCAGTCTTCCGTGCCGGAGTCGTGCCGTCCCACAGTTTGGCTCATTTTTCTTCTTCAAATCCTTTTCCCCACCCCCTGGAATGAGAGTCGCCACAACGCCCTGAGGACCAGAGGCTGCTCAACCCCTCTTTGAGAGAGCTGACTGGTGGTGACTTAACCCGAGGGTCACCACATTTCAGGCAAGGGACAAGGTTGAGAAAGCAGGGCCTCCATGGATAACCTCAGGCGGTATGGGGAACTGAACCCGGGCTGTTGCCGTGGCTCCACGTCACAGACCAGGCGTCCAGCCAACTGAGCTGACGGGGTTCTGCTTCCTGTGCAATTAGTAGCCAGGAATCCAAGAGCCAGACAATTTTCACCCGACTTCTCCCTTCATCAGGCTGCTGATGGCCTCCGACTTCCCAGCTCATTGATCAGGGGCAACACTTTCTCTCACCCGCTCCACTTACCTCATCAAAAGCAGCCGAGAATTCAAAATCCCTTTCATCCTGATATTCTGCATTTGAGGTTGTCCCTTCAATATATATTTAAGCTGCTGTAAAGTTATTTTTATTCCATAACTGAAGAAATATGCCATTGGCCCTTGGAGCTGCTCGTCAGTGAGGCCACTTCCAAACTAACCGCAGATGGACTGGCACAGGTTTATGCTGGCTAATTCCACTGTCAAATAAAATTCAACAAGTTTGCCTTTTCCTCTTCTCTCTTACCCCCCCCCAAGTCCTCCCATGGAAATTTTTTAAATTCTTAAATTAGAGTACCCATTTGTTTTTTTTCCAATGAAGGGACAATTTAGCGTGGCCAATCCACCTAACATGCACACCTTTGTGTTGTGGGGGCGAAACCCACGCAGACACGGGCAGAGTGAGCAACCTCCACACGGGCAGTGACCCGGGGCCGGGATCGAACTTGGGTCCTCAATGCCGTGAGGCAGCAGTGCTAACCACTGTTCCACCGTGCCGCCCCTCCCTTGCAAATGTTAGCTCTGAATCTGGGCGGCATGGCGGCGCAGTGGTTAGCACTGCTAACTCACTGCGCCGAGGCCCCAGGTTCGATTCCGCCTCTGGGTCGCTGTCCGTGTGGAGTTTGCTCATTCTCCCCGTGTCTGCGTGGGTTTCACCCCCACAACCCAAAGATGTGCAGGGTAGGTGGGTTGGCCAATGCTAAATTGCCCCTTAATTGGGAATAAAAAGGCACTTGGGCACTTGAAAATTTTTTTAAAATCTCTGAATGGGATACAGGTTCCACAGGCACAAACTTCCCAACACTGCTTCGATCCAAGTGGCCATTCATGGAGAATGGAATGCACGGTCTGCAGGATATTTCACTGTGGGAACCCAAACCTTGCTTTACCTTCCCGCTTTGCAACAATCAACGGGTTAGAGTCTCAGAATATGAAGTCTAGCTGCTATTATGCCAGGCTTTGGTTGGAACATATCCTGATGTCCTTCGAGGGACTGAACCCAAGGCTCACAGGATTAATTTCTGGGATGAAGGAGCAGTACTTTAAGGAAAATTCTCTTCAGTTTAGTGATCTCACTGATATGCATGCAGCACGCGGCAGGATTTGGTTGTGAGAGGCCGTTGTCCCTGGTTGCAAAGTCCAGATGTTGGAGGCATAGTCTCAGGATCAGGAGTTGGATGGGAAGGAAAGATTTCCAAACTCACACATATGTGAATATTTTGTGTTTTTAAAAATATATAATTTTTTCAATTAAGGGGCAATTGAGCATGGCCAGTCGACCTACCCTGCACATCTTCTGGGTTTGAGACGTTTGGAGACACGGGGAGAATGTGCAAACTCCACACGGACACTGCACCACCGTGCCACCCTAATATTTGAATTTTGCTGCTCAATCACTAAAGAGACTCAAGATGAAGACTGATAACCTTTTGGACACTGAAAAAAAGAGGAATTAAGGGATACGGGGACAGGTTGGAAAGTCTAGATGATGAAATACAGGGGAGTCAAGGGTTATGGGCACACAGGAAAGTGGAGTTGGGGCCAAGATCCAAGCAGCCATGGTTGTATTCAATGACGGAGCATGTGGAGGGGTTGTATATCCTCTTTATGCGCCGATTGCTTGTGGGCTGGTTCTCCAGAGATCCTGTGCCCTGTCCCCCACTCAGATTCATGGATGTTTACAGCACAGGAGGCCATTCAGCCCATCGCTCCCACGCCAGTCAACAAAGATTTGATTGCACGAATCCCATTTTCCAATGCTTGGCCCATTGACCTGGAAATTATGGCGGCGCAAGAGAGTACCTAAATACTTCTTCAATGATGCCGGAGTTCCTGAATTAACCACCTTTTCAGGCAGCCAGTTTCAGACTCTGAGGGTGAAGATGTTTCTTCCCTTCTCTTCACCTTCTATCTCTTCTCTTAAATCTATGCCCCAGGCTATTGACCCTCTGCTGATGGATTACGTGCTTTCCTGTCAAACCAATCTATGGCCCCATAATCTTATACATCTCTGTAAGGTTCTCTTTCAACCTTTGGCGCAAGGAAAGCGCCCCAGTCTATCCCATCTCTCCTGGCAGCCCAGACAGCAACCTGGCAAATGTGCTCTGCACCCTCTCCAGTGCAATCACATCCTTCCTATAATGTGGTGACCGGAACTGCACACAGTAGTCCAGTCGTACCCTAACCAACTATTTATACAGTGACAGCACAACATCCCTGCTCTTGTACTTTATGCTTCTGGTCATAAGCCTAACCTTTGTACTCTCAGGTTGAGATCTGAATGAGCCAATAAAGTAGGGATTCAGTTTCCATTTCCACGTGCTGGGCTACAGCTTGAAGGAAATTTTAGGTGCTGACGCACTGCCTGGATGCCTTCCCAGTCTGACTTCCGAGGCATTTGAGGCACACTGCTGGCATAGCTTGATTCTTAGTCACAAACTCTTGTAATAGAATGGCTCAGCTGCTCCAGCGACCACTTGTTCTCCCCAGTTTCTGGTACTTGTCTGAATCAGGAGGATGGACAGCCGAGTTAACCAAAGACCACATCACAGTCCAAGCTGGCTGTGAAATTTGAGAACACCTTTCAGCAGGGATAAGTGGATTGTGATCTTCAGCATCATTGCTGGTTTGAAGTGTCCTCGTTTTAAAAGTTGAAGTCACACCTCAAGAATGTGATTGTGTGGTAATGTCACTGGGCCAGTAATGCAGAGGAGCAGGCTAATCCTCTGGGGACATGGGTTCAAATCCCACCACGGAGCTGGTGGAATTTACATTCAATGAACAATCTGGCTACTGTGAAACAATGGTCTTGAAAAGCCATCTGCTTCACAAATATCCTTTGGGGAAGGAAATGTGTCACCCTTCCCGACATGTCATTCCAGATCCACAATAACGTGGTTGACTTTTAACTGCCTCAAGTGGCCTAGCAAACCACTCAGTTGGAGGGCAATTAGGGACTGGCAATAAATGCTGTTCTTGCCAGCAAAACCCATAACCCATTGGAAGAATTTGAAAGTGCTCAAGCTACCCTTTGATGTCTCACCCTGGAAACATTTCAGTGAACCTTTCCTGCACCCCCTCACATCCTTCCTCAAGTGGGGTGGTGAGAACTGGACAACAATTGAGGCTAACCAGTGGATTCCTGCAATGGTTACAGCTTTCTTCATGGGCCTGATGTTTCTTTCTTTAAACTTCAAACATTCAACTTTTTTTCGTCAACGTGCAATCCACAATCATTGCATTCATTTGGCTCCGTTTCGCATTCTTCAGGATCAATAAGAAGAACATTCACGGGGAATGTATTGCTTTGTCAGCAAAAGCAGAAGCAAGAAAGGTGAATGGGCAGCTCATCTGCTTCTGGTGGCGTCCGTCCTGGAAGGAATATTGGACAGCAATTGAGAGAATCATGTGCTCTCCTTCCAGTAAACACTACGCGATCGCTACAGCGGGAAATTCAGTTGAAGCCACGGTCTCAGGTTTTAACCTGAACAGGTTTCTGCAGCTCGCTTTGATAACATGCCCACATTGGGCTTGGATGATTCACACCAACTGGAAGGATGCGACCAACGCAAGTCCAATCACACTTTACAATTGCAAAGTCTTATCAGCTTCAGTTGAGGCAAACTCGTGGCAAACTCTGCTGCAGAGGGGAGGGGTAATGAGTGTGATAGTGCAATAGTTATAGGAGATTCAATTGTAAGGGGCTAGACAGGCGTTTCTGTGGCCGCAAACGAGACTCCAGGATGGTATGTTAACTCCCTGGTGCCGAGGGTCAAGGATGTCTTGGAGCGGATAAAGGACATTCTGGAGGGGGAGGGTGAACAGCCAGTGGTCGTGGTACACATCGGTACAAACAACATAGGTTTAAAAAAAGAGATGAGGTCCAGAATACAGGGAGCTAGGAAGGAAGTTAAGAAATCAGACCTCAAAGGTAATGATCTCAGGATTACTACTGGTGCCATGTGCTAGTCAGAATAGAAATGACAGGATATATAGGATGAATATGTGGCTGAAGAGATGATGTCAGGGGGAGGGTTTCAGATTCCTGGGGCATTGGGACCGGTTCTGGGAGAGGTGGGACCTGTACAAACTGGACGGGTTACACCTGGGCAGGACTGGAACTGATGTCCTAGGGGAGCTATTTGCTAGAACGGTTAGGGAGAGTTTAAACTAATAATGAAATGAAATGAAATGAAAATCGCTTATTGTCACGAGTAGGCTTCAATGAAGTTACTGTGAAAAGCCCCTAGTCGCCACATTCCGGCACCTGTCCGGGGAGGCTGGTACGGGAATCGAACCGTGCTGCTGGCCTGCTTGGTCTGCTTTAAAAGCCAGCGATTTAGCCTGGTGAGCTAAACCAGCCCCTAATATGCCAGGGAGAGGGAACCTATGCAAGGAGTCAGAGAAAGAGGGAGCATGGACAAAAGCAAAAGGTAGAAAAGTGATAGGTGGAGAAACCAAGGACAAAATTCAAACAGGGCAGGAGAGAAAAATATTGGGAGCAAAGACAAGCATTGTGAAAAAGACAAACTTTTTGTTTTTTATAAATTTAGAGTACCCAATTATTTTTTTCCAATTAAGGGGCAATTTAGCGTGGCCAATCCACCTACCCTGCACATCTTTGGGTTGTGGGGATGAAACCCACGCAAACACGGGGAGAATGTGCAAACTCCACACGGACAGTGACCCAGGGCCGGGATTCGAACCCAGGTCCTCAGCGCCGTAGGCAGTAATGCTAACCACTGTGCCACCGTGCTGCCCTTGGGTGATTTTAATTTTCACATAGATTGGGCAAATCAAATTAGCCACAATGCGTAGAGGAGGAATTCCTGGAATGTATACGGGATGGTTTTCTTGACCAATATGTGGAGGAACCAACTAGAGAGCTGGCCATCTTAGACTGGGTACTGTGTAATGAGAAGGGGGTCATTGCCAATCTGGCTGTACGAGACCCCTTTGGGACGAGCGACCATAACATGGTAGAATTTTTTATCAAGATGGAGAGTGAAGTAGTTGATTCGGAGACTTGGGTGCTGAACCTTAACAAAGGGAACTATGAGGATATGAGGCGTGAGTTGGCCTTGATAGATTGGGGAGAGTAACTTAAAGGGATGACAGTGGATAGACAATGGCAAACATTCAAGGAACGCATGGAGGAACTACAGCAACTGTTCATTCCTGTCTGGCACAAAAGCAAAGGGGATCAGCGGGCCAATCCATGGCTTACAAAGGAAATTAGAAATAGTATCCGATACAAGGAAGAAGCAAACAGATTGGCCAAGAAAAATAAGAGGTCTGAGGATTGGGAGCAGTTTAGAATTCAGCAAAGAAGGTCGAAGGGATTGATTAAGAATGGGAAAGTACAGTACGAAAGAAAGCTTGCAGGGAACATAAAGACTGACACTAAGAGTTTCTACAGATCTGTGAAGAGAAAGAGATTGGTGAAGAGAAATGTAGGCCGACTCCAGACAGAAACAGGGGAATGCATAATAAGGGACAAAGAAATGGCTGAGCAATTGAATACATACTTTGGTTCTGTCTTCACAAATGAGGACACAAATCAGATCCCAGAAATGTTGGAGAATGAAAGGTTCAGTGAGAGGGGAGATCAACATTAGTAGAGAAATGGTGCTGGGAAAACTGATGGGATTGAAGGTGGATAAATCCCCAGGGCCTGAGAATCTGCATCCCAGAATGCTTAAGGAGGTGGCTCTGGAAATAGTGGATGCATTGGTGGTCATCTTCCGGGATTCTATAGACTCTGGAACTGTCCCTGCAGATTGGAGGGGAACTCACGTCACTCCTATATTCAAAAAGGGAGGTAGAGAGAAAGCCGGGAATTATAGACCAGTAAGCCGAACATCGGTAGTGGGGAAAATGCTTGAATCCATTATCAAGGACTTTATAGCGGAACATTTAGAAAGCAGTGGCAGGATCAGTCAAAGTCAGCATGGATTTGTGAAGGGAAAATCATGCTTGACAAATCTGTTGGAATTCTTTGAAGATGTAACCAGTACAGTCGCCAAGGGGGAGCCAGTCGATGTGGTATATTTGGACTTTCAGAAGGCATTTGACAAAGTCCCGCATAAGAAATTATTGTGCAAAATTAAAGCGCATGGGATTGGGGGAAATGTATTGTGGAGGATAGAAAACTGGTTGGCGGAGAGGAAATATATTCAAGAGGTGGCTAGATATAGCACTTGGGGAGAATGGGATCAAAGGCTATGGGGAGAAAGCAGGATTAAGCTATTGAGTTGGATGATCAGCCATGATCGTGATGAATGATGGAGCAGGCTCGAAGGGCCAAAAGGCCTCCTCCTGCTCCTATCTTCTATGTGTCTATGAGGCCTCAGGTTGATGCCACGGGTGATTGTTTTGCAAATTGATTTATTTAAGGGATGTGGGTGTCGCCGGCTAGGCCAGCATTTATTGCCCATTCGTAATTGTTGTCGGGAAAGTAGTGGTGAATCGCCTTCTTGAACCTCGACAGACCGCATTGTGCAGATCCACCCACAGTGCTCTGAGGGAGAGAGTTCCAGGATTCTGATCCAGCGACAGTGAAGGAACAGCGAAGTATTTCCAAGTCAGGATGGTGTGCGGCTTGGAGGGGAACTTGCAGGTGGCGGTGTTCCCAAGCATTTCTCTGCCCTTGTCCTTCCCGATGGTAAAACGGAAGCGGGTTTGGAAGATGCTGTGCTTTGGTGAGTTGCTGCAGTGCCTCTTGTGGATTGTCCAGACCGCTGCTACTTGTAAGAAAAATTCCCAAGCTGAGATAGGAAGAAGACACCGAGACGAGGATACTTTTGAGCCAGACTGTTTATTGTAGAGCTTACTCCCTCTACCCAGCGCTGGATGAGCCTTCTCTATGTACACATTTGAGTATAATTCAGTAATCTGTTAACCATATTACCTGATACAACTAAGATCCATAAACAGATACTAACACCACTGTGCATCAGTGGTGGAGGGAGTGAATGTTTAAGATGGTGGATGGGATGCCAACCCAGTGGGCTGCTTTGTCCTGGATAGTGTTGAGCTTCTTGAGTATTGTTAGAGCTGCCCTCATCCAGGCAAGTGAAGAGTGTTCCATCACACTCCTGCCTTGTAGACGGTAGATAGGCTTCGGGAGTCAGGAAATGAGTAACATGCCGCAGGATTCCTAGACTCTGACTTGCTCTTGTGGCCACAATATTGATATGCCTGATCAATGGAACCCCCCCCCCCCCCCCCCCCCCCCCAGGATGTTGGGCGATTCAGCGATGGTAATGCCTCTGAATATCATGCGGAGATGGTTCTATTCTCTCTTGTTGGAGATGGTCATTCCCTGTGTGCTACTTATCAGCCAAAGCTTGAACGTTGTCCAGATATAGCTGCATTTGCACAGACTGGTTGTGGTTGTCGGATCTCAATCATCCCAAGACGGTAGCAGAAATTCCTTCAGGCCAAACTATCCTTAGCTTCTTCGTCAATGGCCTGCTGTCCATCATCAGGTCACAAGTGGGGATGTTTGCTGATGATCGCAGAATGATGCACAGTAGCTGTGCTCAGCGTGAGCCAGTGTCTCCGGGAGAGGAAGGGGGAAAATAAATCAGAGGCAATGTGCAGACGTACTCACCAAGATGGTCCGCTGCAGGTTGGAGTTGACACCGCTGAATATGAGCTTGCCCACCATGCTGGAGATTGTGGGAAAGATGAGTGCACCACACAGAATGCGGGATACGGACATGTGATCAGTCTGATAGCTGGTCTCAGCTGGTACACGGGGAACAGGGCATCCAAAACCTGTACAATGGAATAATAATCATCTTTATTAGTGTCACAAATCCAGGCAGCATGGTGGCACAGTGGTTAGCACTGCTACCTCACACATTCTCCCCATGTTTGCGTGGGTTGCGCCCCCACAACCCAAAAGATGTGCAGGCTCGGTGGATTGGCCACGCTAAATTGCCCGTTAACTGGAAAAAATGAATTGGGTACTGTAAGTAGGCTTAAGTAAGTAGGTCACAAGTAGACTTACATTAACACTGCAATGAAGTTACTGTGAAAATCCCCCAGTCGCCACATTCCGGCACCTGTTTAGGTACACTGAGGGAGAATTCAGAATGTCCAATTCACCTAACAAGCACGTCTTTCGGGTCTTGTGGGAGGAAACCGGAGCACCCGGAGGAAACCCACGCAGACACGGGGGAAGCGTGCAGACACCACAGACAGTGACCCAAGCCGGGAATCGAATCCGGGTCCCTGGAACTGAGAAGCACCGGTGCTAGCCACTATGCTGCCTTAACACAGTCTGAATGGTGCACAAAAATGCAGGAGATGCAAACACACACCCACCCACACTGTACGTTCGAGGGGGTGGTTGTATGGCTTGGTTCGTAATGTAATTTGAAATAACTCAGTATTAAATCTGACCGCTCCTTTGTGGTGTTTACTGATCTAGCATTTCCAGGCCAAGCTGACACCTTGAGCTTCAGTGCTTTGGCAAGACAAAAAATGAATGCTGTCAGCAGAAGGTGGATTCACAGTCAATGGTTAGAAAATTGAGGCAGTTTCAATTGCCATTAACAAATAGAGAAGGTGAGAGACAGTGTTTGCAAGATTGGAAGTGTGGGTGAAAAACCAAGACAGTGAGAGAAGACAGATCAACAACACAAGACAACAAAAATCTATATGTATATAGCACCACCAAGATAAAAAAAAAGTACAAGCCACTTCATTTGACATAAAGCCACTTCAGCAGATATGAAAGTAGATTGACAAAATATGTTGATTTTTATGGAGCCTCTTCAAGAGGGAAACAAGGTACAGAGAGGTAATGATAGGGCCCTGACAGCTCAAGACACATCCATCAATGATGGAATGAGTTGGAGGTTACAGTGACAGAGAGGGCAAGGCAGTAGAGATATATAAAAAAGGAGGAAGAGATTTGGCAATCTGACTTGGAAAGGTCAAAACCCGGCTTCGGGACGGCAACAGGCTTATGTATCTATGGATGGATCATAAGAAAGGAGAAGCTGAAATCTTTCGCTATGCAGTCCTTGGTGACGGCTTATTGTGGGCAGTGTGACATGGGAAGGGGCTGGGGTCTCACCTGGAAATATGTTGCTGAGAACCTGCAGCTTGCTGGAGTACCTGCGCCACATGCGAAGCACAAAGTCCTCCCACCGGATCATCTTGGCCAGAATAAGCATCACTGGAATGGTGGGCAACCCCATGAGTAGGAAGAGTGGGTCTGCTCGTTCCATGAGGTCCAGACCTTTCTTGTGCCCAACAACCTGCAGAGAATTCAAGACAGAGCCAAGTTACTGAATAGTCTTCTGCACTCCCTGTTTCAAATCGGATTACATTAGATGTGCAGCACAGAAACAAATCATTTAGCCCAACCCCATAATGGTGTTTAAGCCATCTTTCCTTACCCAAGTCCACCACCACATCCATCGATTCCATTCTCTCCAGCAACCTGTTTTAAAATTTCCCGTTCTTCTATTTCACTTCCTTTGTGGCCTTGATTCTTCCTACCTCGAACTCTCACCTTACCTACATAGAATCCCGACAGTGCAGAAGGAGGCCATTTGGCCCATCGAGTCTGCACCAACTCTCCAAAAGAGCACTCTCTCCAGGCCCGATGCTCCCACCTTATCACCGTGGCCATTGATCATGGCAACCTGCTGAAAGGACACTGTCCAATTACAGGACATGCAAACTATGTATTCAAATGGGACATGGACCCGGTGCTGCAAAACCTTAACCAATAACACTGACATCACAAGCTTTTTTTTTATAAATTTAGAGTACCCAATTCATTTTTTCCCAATTAAGGAGCAATTTAGCGTGGCCAATCCACCTAGCCTGCATATCTTTGGGTTGTGGGGTGAAACCCACGCAAACACGGGTTGAATGTGCAAACTCCACACGGACAGTGACCCAGAGCCAGGATCGAATCTGGGACCTCGGCGGCGTGAGGCAGCAGTGCTAACCCACTGCGCCACCGTGCTGCCCTTTGGCATCACAATCCGAAGATCCATCCCATTCCCATCCAACTGCAATTGTCACTGCAGATTGTTCCTCAACCTAGAGACATTGAGATGAACCGCAATTGCCAACTGCAATCAGAGAACACAATAGGGACCTCCTCATCCACACAATCAGCACACTTACCAACTGACCTATCGGGGAACAAGGCTTCCATGTGGGAAAGGCCAGCTCTTAACATTTACTGATTTGAAGTGGATGGTAAGCTAATTCTTGGCTCCAGAGAACAAGGAGTGATACATTTGATAGAACGCTAGGTCGAGGGGGTATGATGCCAACCTGCATTACTGTCACTGCTCCGTATGTCACTGCTGACCAGTATACTGTGCCGACCACGATGCTGGCTGCTGCAAAGGGGCTGGCTTTGGACAGAATGCGGTCAACCTGATGCAAGGAGTACACAACTGGACCTGAAGAAAAGATGCATAAAACAAACATCAGAAAGAACTTTCAGAAACGCACATGGCAAACCCACACCACACTCGTTTCTCTTTCGACATATATCATTGTTGCTTTGAAAGCATCGCTGGTCGTGCTGATTCTAAAAACTTCTTTAGGAGGCTTAAACCTCTCCCAGAGCTTGGACAGAATGGCCGGCCATTCTCTCTTGGTCTTTTTGGCATCTCTAGTTCATTGACACAACCTGGTACCTCGCGTGTCTCAATCTTGCAAACCTCAACATATCTTTTTCCTCAACATTTAACACGGTGAAAACAAGACTCACAATTCCAGAGTCTCAGTGCCAAACTCATTCATTCCCACACTGGAAGCCCTCCCTGAACCACTCTGCCTCTCCAGCTTCAATGCTTGCATTAACACCCAGCTCTGAAACCAAGATCACTGCTATTAATATTTCTTCCTTTGGCTCAGTGTCCAGTTCACCATGAAGAGTCTAGGGACGTTTTTGTCCATTAAAAAAAAAAGAGCAGGTTATGTCAGCTGCTGTCGAATCACTGAAATAAGTACAATCCATCTATTTAATGTGGTTGCCCGTAACGGTCGGCTAACTTCAGTAGGGCACCAGTGTGTTAGTTTAGATCTGTCACGAAGCACGTTAATGCTATCTGAAGGATATCCCAACTTGGAACACCAGTTGGTGGGGGTGTGTAGTTTTGTTTTGCTGTGAGGATTCAAGTGAACCCCAGTGAGAATAAGCTGCCCAGTCATCGTGTAACAATTATTAAAGACTATGAAAGTAAAGACCAATACACATGAACAGGACTATTCCATTCCATAACAACAAAGCTATATGAATTACTAACCACACCTACAGTTTATGTAGAACTCCTTTCAAATTCTTTGGATCTTTGAACTCCTTCAGACTTTCTTGTTTCCCCAGACAACATTGAAAGTAAATAAATCAACAAAGGTAAAACTTGCAAATAGTTACCATACCATACAAGGATAATAATTACGTCTGGGCCCCGTGGGTCACTGACTGTGTGGAGTTTACGCATTCTCCCCGTGTCTGCCTGCGTTTCAGCCCCACAACACTCACAACCCAAAGATTGTGAGGGGCAGCAGGGTAGCATGGTGGTTAGCATAAATGCTTCACAGCTCCAGGGTCCCAGGTTCGATTCCCGGCTGGGTCACTGTCTGTGTGGAGTCTGCACGTCCTCCCCCTGTGTGCGTGGGTTTCCTCCGGGTGCTCCGGTTTCCTCCCACAGTCCAAAGATGTGCGGGCTAGGTGGATTGGCCATGCTAAATTGCCCGTAGTGTCCTAATAAAAGTAAGGTTAAGGGGGGGGGGTTGTTGGGTTACGGGTATAGGGTGGATACGTGGGTTTGAGTAGGGTGATCATGGCTCGGCACAACATTGAGGGCCGAAGGGCCTGTTCTGTGCTGTACTGTTCTATGTGCAGGTTAATTGGAGAAAAATAATTGAGTACTCTAAATTATTTTTCAAAGTCTGGGAAACGTCCTGTCCTGGTACAGCGAAGATACTTCTAACCAAAAAGAAAATGCTGGAAAATCTCAGCCGTTCTGGCAGCATCTGTATGAAGAGAAAAGAGCTAACGTTTCGAGTCCAGGTGACTCTTTGTCAAAGCTTTGACAATGGGTCATCTGGACTCGAAACGTCAGCTCTTTTCTATCCCTCCAGATGCTGCCAGACCTGCTGAGATTTTCCAGCATTTTCTCTTTGGTTTCAGATTCCAGCATCTGCAGTAATTTGCTTTTATTTAGAAGATACTTATAAACTGCCTTCCCGAAGGTTTTCTGCACTACTTAGCTCTAGGATTTGGGGACTGTTGGATGTAAACGTGGCCTTCAGGCTTGGTGGCTGGAAAACTAGCAGATCCGTTTCTTGAGCCTGCTCGGTGTTAACTGGCCTCCCTTGTTTCTGAGGGTCCGGCCAATTATACCTTTGTTCCTCTTGATTATGTGCTCCGTGTATTTGGCTGTCTTCCCCTATCAACTTCCTTGATTCTGGACATTAATATCACATTGACCATTCCCAATTATTTATGTGATCTCTTTCTCTTCACAAGCCAGACACAGCTGATTCTTACCTAAACTGTCTTCTAATCTCGTTATTGGGAGGGACACATCTCATTGGGACCTTTTGAATCCTGGTTACTGCTGTCTCCAGACAGATCTCTCTGCCTGTTGTTGGACATCGTGTTGTGTTTTGGCAAATGTGTTTTACTGCTGTTGCGAGGCAAATTCACGATCGACCAAACTTGAAGCCAAACTCGAGGTTTTGAATTACTTTAAACATAATCAAAAGGCAAATCATGACAAGAACGGTGCATAAATACATATTATTGGAAGGTATCTATTTTCTGACTTTACAACCTACGGGGAAAAGACAAAATTCTCAGACGTACCTAACTTTGGGAAGACTATCAAGTACTCAGTGTTGCACTGTGGGCATGCCACCCGGCCTGTGCTGTTTCCCTTCTGTTTCTCATCCAGCCACCGTTGTAGGCATGCCTGGTGGATCCATTTTGTGGATCCTTTACATCGACACGGGCTTACCCATTCTGCTGAGCGATCATCAAGGTCGGTAGCAAAGCAAACCCAACAATTCCTGCAGAAAGCAATCAAGGACAATACTGACAAACACAAGGAAATATTGTATCTCACTCAGAGTAGCCCGACCCATAATAGCTTCTTAAATGTGTAAATAATTGCAAATAAAAATCAACATTTTCAAGGGAATTGGGGTAGGGTTGCCAATTCTGGCAAAAATGTTCAGCCAGAAGTGCCGAGTGGATGATCCATCTCGGCCTCCTCCAGAGGTACCAGCGTCACAGATGTCAGTCTGCAGCCAAGTTGATTCTCTCCACGTGACATCAAGATATTGCGAGGGTTATGGGTCCTGATAGATTCTGGCAATAGTACTGAAGACCTGTGCTCCAGAACTCTGGCATCTACCCAGCAATGTGGATAATTGCCTGGGTGTGTCCTGTACACAAAAAGCAGGACAAATTCAACCCTTCAAATGACTGCCCGATCAGTCTTTAGTCACTTGATGGAAGGGGTGAGGAGGATGAGGGGGGGTGAGATGAAATGAAATGAAAATTGCTTATTGTCACGAGTAGGCTTCAATTAAGTTACTGTGAAAAGCCCCTAGTCGCCACATTCCGGCACCTGTTTGGGGAGGCTGGTATGGGAATTGAACCGTGCTGCTGGCCTGCCTTGGTCTGCTTTAAAAGCCAGCGATTTAGCCGAGTGAGCTAAACCAGTGAGGGGGTGAGGAGGATGAGGGGGGGTGAGGAGGATGAGGCGGGGGGGGTGAGGATGAGGGTGCAGGGGTGAGGATGAGGGTGGGGGCGTGAGGAGGATGAGGGTGGGGGGTGGAGGATGAGGGTGGGGGAGTGAGAGGGGTGGGGGGGAGT